>NW_027411644.1:119497029-119819529 GCF_047663935.1 Musca autumnalis | reverse complement strand
TAGCTCCCATATATATTTTCGGCCGATTTCACGTATTTAATGCACCAAACACCCCATATCTGTCCAATTTTGATGAATTTTTGAATATGTGACGGTGTTCGGTGTAGATATAAGTGTGCGATTTTATATCGAAATCGGTTCAGATTTAGATATAGCTCCCATATATATTTTACATATTCACAGTGGCGTTGGGTATCAAATAGCCGGCCCCGCCCGGCTTTGAGCCTTTCCTTACTGGTTTTTTTGCTGTGTTGATGCTGCTCCTCAGCAAAACATTTCAGTATATTTTTTGACGAACAGTTCCAGAAATATCGCGCCTTAAAAAAGTGGAATTCTTTAAAAGCTGTATGCAAGGAAATGCTCATATTTCCTTTAATATTGATCTAAATAGAAAAAACTTTTTTTTTGGATTTTTTTATCATCTATCTAATAAAAAATAGAAAAAATTGTACAGTAGGCTTGTATGCATTTAATATTTATAATCAATCAAAGAGATTTTTTTAGGTTGTTCTACCTTCACTGATCTCACACCCATCTCCTACATTTGCGACCTCTTTATGTGCAATTTGCGACAAATTTTATTAAAAGTTATTCATTTTCTCAAATAATGTAGAAAAAATCTAAAGTTAGTGGGACCTGTCCAGAGTCATGTGTTACGAATGTGATTTGTATGTCAAAAATCCTTGCAGCTCCATTTCTGGTGGTCCTTTTGACTTCATGTTTTTTCATTGGAAAGGTAAGAAAATTTCATAAAACTACCTGGAATCTCATGTCCATAGCTTTGTCGTAACCCAGTTTAAAATGCAAAATAAAATGAAAAGGCATGGCCGGACTCAGGTCTCCAACGGAGGGTTATATTTGTCGTTCCGTTTGTAATACATCGAATTAGCCATGTCCGTCTGTCCGTCCGTCTGTTGAAATCAAGATACAGCTCGCAATTTTTAACATAATATAATATAATTTTTCGGTATTTTCAAGTTTTTTTTAAGATAGAGCTTAATAGTTTGGTATAGAACTTTATTACTCCTAGGATGTTTGGTATTGAAAATTGGCTATATCGGTCCACGTTTTGATATAGGCCCCATAGAACGGTACCTCCCGACTTTCGGTATTTTGAAGGGTTTAGCCTCATTATTCCACCGATATGGCAGAAATTCGATACTTAGGCTTCGTTGGGGGCATAACACTTTCCACAAGAAAATGTTCAGAATAGGTCCACGTCTTCATATAGCCCCCATAGAAGGTACCTCCCAATTTTCGGTATTTTGAAGGTTATGGCCTCAATATCCACCGAAATGGCTGAAATTTGGTACTAAGACTTCGTTGGGGGGTACAAAACCTTTCATCTGGAATTTGTCGGTATATGTTTATGCCTTCATATAGCGGTATCTCCCGATTTTCTATATTTTGAGGGTTTTAGCTTCAATATCCACGGAAATGGCTGGAATTTGGTATTTAGTTTTCGTTGGGGGTACACAACTTTCAACCTGAAATGTGTCGGTATAGGTCAACCTTTTCATATAGTCCCCATAGAACGGTACCCCCTGAAACGGCTGAAAATTGGTATTTAGTCTTCGTTGGGTGTGTAGACCTTTCCACCTGAAATTTGTTGGGATAGCTCCACGTTTTCATATAGTCCCTATAGAACGGTACCTTCCGATTTTCGGTATTTTGAAGGTTGTGGCCTCAATCTATCACATGGCTGGAATTTGGTATTTAGTCTTCGTTGTGGGTATAAAATTTACACCTAAATTTGCCGGTATAGGTCTATAGCCCCCACAAAACGGCACTCACGATATTTTGATATTTTAAAAGTTTAAGCCAGGAGTACAAAACATTATAACAGTACAAAACATTCCATGCAAAAAATCAGACAGCATACGTCCATGTTTTGCAAAAGGCTCCATGTAAGGGTACCACCCACTTTAAGATTTTTGTGAATATTTTAGTCATATTTTCCTACCAAATTATAAAGTGATTATCCTCAGTTAAGATATTATTCTCCTCCAAGGAATGATACATAACATAGAGAAGGAGTTCAGTACTTACTAATTGGTCATATTTACTTCAATATAGTTCAATATTTATTTATTTATTTATTTATTTATTTATTTATTTATTTATTTATTTATTTATTTATTTATTTATTTATTTATTTATTTATTTATTTATTTATTTATTTATTTATTTATTTATTTATTTATTTATTTATTTATTTATTTATTTATTTATTTATTTATTTATTTATTTATTTATTTATTTATTTATTTATTTATTTATTTATTTATTTATTTATTTATTTATTTATTTATTTATTTATTTATTTATTTATTTATTTATTTATTTATTTATTTATTTATTTATTTATTTATTTATTTATTTATTTATTTATTTATTTATTTATTTATTTATTTATTTATTTATTTATTTATTTATTTATTTATTTATTTATTTATTTATTTATTTATTTATTTATTTATTTATTTATTTATTTATTTATTTATTTATTTATTTATTTATTTATTTATTTATTTATTTATTTATTTATTTATTTATTTATTTATTTATTTATTTATTTATTTATTTATTTATTTATTTATTTATTTATTTATTTATTTATTTATTTATTTATTTATTAATTTATTTATTTATTTAATTATTTATTTATTTATTTATTTATTAATTTATTTATTTATTTATTTATTTATTTATTTATTTATTTATTTATTTATTTATTTATTTATTTATTTATTTATTTATTTATTTATTTATTTATTTATTTATTTATTTATTTATTTATTTATTTATTTATTTATTTATTTATTTATTTATTTATTTATTTATTTATTTATTTATTTATTTATTTATTTATTTATTTATTTATTTATTTATTTATTTATTTATTTATTTATTTATTTATTTATTTATTTATTTATTTATTTATTTATTTATTTATTTATTTATTTATTTATTTATTTATTTATTTATTTATTTATTTATTTATTTATTTATTTATTTATTTATTTATTTATTTATTTATTTATTTATTTATTTATTTATTTATTTATTTATTTATTTATTTATGTATTTATGTATTTATTTATTTATTTATTTATTTATCTATTTATTTCTTTACTTATTTATTTATTTATTTATTTATTTATTTATTTATTTATTTATTTATTTATTTATTTTTTGATAAATTGCATCCAAGCTTATCTAATCAGCTGATGAAAAACCAAAAAATATAAAAATAGGTTTTTTCTATTTGGACCAATATTAAAGAAGTTTGGAGTATTTCTTTGCCTATAGTTTTTACAGAATTCGAATTTTTCAAGGCGCGACATCTTTGGAACCGTAAGTCAAAAAAAAAAAATCTGAAAATATACTGAAATGTTTTGCTGAGGAGCAGCATAAAAAAATAAAGGAAATCAAAAACCACCACAAAAACCACTCGAATTCACTCAGAATTGCCCATATCGAAATGATCTTTCAAAATGTTCCTCTTTGAATTGTTTGCATTTTATAAATGTGTGCATTTATAAAACATCAAAATGGTTCGTTACCCATTCCTGAATGTCCACTTTTAAATTTAAATTTTAAATATACGTAATATATGTCATTTTCTCTCATTATTGAAATATATTTAAAACCCACATACCATTGTTAATGAAAGTGAACTAGAAAAAATGTTCAAAATATTTTACAACCCCTACCACCACCAACATCAACAAACACACATCACCTCATATTAATGTTCGTGTTTATTTTGCTATCATCCTAATTACAACAACATTTTTGCATAATCTAAAATAATATTTTTAGAATGTTCCACTTTTGGAAAGTTGTTAAGCATACTTAGCATTATGTACTTGAGTACACATGGATGTATGTATATGATTGTGTCTATATACACACATACCTATGTAACTGTGTATTTGGGTTATATACTTTTGTTAGATTCTTCAAAATTTGTTTTCATACTTTTTGTGCATTAGTCATCCATCCACTTACGATAACGCTCATCTTCGTAGTCATCAATATTTGTACCCAGACATTGTTGCTGATCCAAACCAAAGGTGGGTGGGAGGTGTACTGTCGACAAACAGAGGATGAACCTCGTTAAAATTAATTGGAATGCTCATCTGAGTGTATGACTACGTTTGACTACATTGGATTTTACGAGTTTCTGTAATATCATATAATGGTCCAAAGTCCATATGTGTATGTAGTATGGTACATAAATATGTACATATATGTATATATGTGTTATTTTATAAAATGCAAAATACACACATACATATGTATGTATGTGTGTATACAAATATTAAAGGATATTAGGGTTTTTGTTCATTGAAGGATTACTCGCTAAATAAACAATGAACAACTTCAACAACTTACATTTTAAAGATCTTCAGTATATATGGAGGATTACATCTGTATTTATCCCTATGAAATTTGCTTAAAATACCTTTTTCTAAATTAAATCATAATATTTGTATAGAAGGTATTTTTGAGGTAGCAGGCCACCTTGTCATTACATATTTATACCCTACACTACAAATGAACACTCGCATTGCCGTGTTGTTACCTGGGGAACTGCCTTTAACACCACATAGAGGTAGTGAGCTAACATTTGTCATGCGTTCGCCCATAAGAACGCTAAAATCTAGGGTTGTACGTCGGGTTAGTAACTCACTCCTATTAAAAAGCAAGCTATTGAAACAAAACATGAGCTAGGTATTGGATTTGTGGTAAATTGGGGACTTAAAACATGGTAGCCAGATTCACTATGGTATTTGCGTGTTTGGTGAACCGCTTTTCCCAAAGTAAATAGCGTTCGTCTTTGGCCAAAAAAACTATCTTCCCCATTTTTTATTTGAATCAGGCAATAAATGAGACCTGGGACTGGATTCTTGTTCTATGGAAATGAAAAATATTTCCTTTATAATTTTTTTCATTTGACAGTTTTTTCCTTTATAAAAGTTTTTATTTCACATTGAGCCCCTGTACTTTGATTACAAAAATACATAGACAGACATCGATTCAGAAAGTTATAGGCCGTTTATATATAACAAGGTTAACCCAGTGGGTCTGGGTTTCAAATGTCATTTCCATTGTATATACTTCAAACAAATCCTCATAAAGAAGGTTAACCCTGCAAAAAACTATAATATAAACGCCGTATTATTCTATGTATATGCCTAAAAGTAACTATGGGTCTATCTCGCTTCCATTTGCATATTACATACATACATACAAATGCACAAATACATAATACCCCATACCACAGTGTAGTGTAGGATATTATGAACACACCAAGGATATATTTTACGAACGCCTAGAGCATATGATCGCTGCCCTAGCCATGACATTAAAATTATTATAAGATATTTTAATGCTAGAATCGAGAAGAAAAATATCTTTGGTCCATGGGATGACATCCGACAGCGGAGTGAGACTGATCGATTTTGCAGCGGCAAAAAACATAGTAGTGAGCAGTAACAGATTCCAACATCTCGACAAACACAAGGTTAAGTAGATGTATCCAGATGAAAAAACAGAAACCAGGAGGATAATGTTGGTTATAGACGGGGTCTTCCATCTATAATTTAGTGTTAAATGTCCGACCGATTCGAGGCGCCAAAATCGATTCGGACCACTGGCAATATTTTATGGACTTTACACAATACAATTCAAAACATGTAAGAGAGGGCTACTGTCGGACAGAGCCGACCATGTGATACCCTACACCACTTCCTCTGGGAACTGTTTTCCACGGAATTTACTTTATATGTTTGCGACACGTTATGTTATTGATATAATTAATTTATATTTTTGCATCATTTATTATAGATATAATTAGCATCAAAGGTGAAGTCAAGAGTTAGTTTCCGTTGTTTGTAATTTGTCGAAATATGCATCCAGAATTTAAAATTAAATTTGGATAGTTTTCGTACAATAGTCAGTGGTCAATTTCACCCGCTAAATATTATCCGATCATTTTTCAGAATTATAAGTATTTTCCGTGACCAAACCTCTTCGTGCAAAAATTTTTCAGTATTAAAATGTAACTGCAACCTCTAGCTTGATTATGGTTATCCTTCACACAATTAAAACTGTGGGATCTCTGTATATGGCGAAAACCAAAAATGTTTTACAATCGATGAATCCGAGTTTCACCCATTCAGAATTCGCGAACTGTTAACATATTCTATATAGTATGATAGACATTCTTTAAAATGAAGTGTTTTAGGAGGAATCCCATAAGGTCGACGATTAAAATTAATTTACGTGGAAGCTGTGTTGGCATCAATGTACAAAAATAGATGAAAATGGGTCGAAGCCAACAAGTTTTTTTATGCTCCCTTCCGAGTTCTGGCTTAACCTTACATTCTATAGACATATACCCAAAGAAAGACTCAAAGAATACTTCATGGGCAATATGATACTAGTGTATCATTTTTCGATATATCCACTGCATCCACCTAAAATTGAATCCATCCACTAAAACCGCGGATATAGATACCCTGAAAATAGGAAAATCAGCAAAAATTTATTTTGACAAATCCGCGTACTAAACCGCGATTTTCTTTAAAATTTTTTACGTAAATGGAATCCTTTATACGCGATTATAAAAAATAGAATGTGGAGGCACATTCGCGGTTCTTGAAGAATCTGTTTGAAATATGTGTATGTAGACGTATTTTTGATGGGTGCTACTGAAACCGGATGCGCATCAAAATCGTATGCAAATTGCGCGATTTTTACCCACTTTAAGGTTTTTTGCATTGTGTGATGCAACTGGCGGCACACTTTGACCGCTGAGTGAAACGTCAAAATATGCATAAATATTGAAAGAGATTGATTCTTTGTATCCAAAAACGGATGCGCATCAACTGATTTTAACTAATTCGCGAAAAGTAGGCTTTTTAATTTCCACATTTTTTGAATGATAGTAATTTCAATATTACTCTTAATTTCCTATCCTCATAAGTTATTACAGTAAGCAAATAAGCTCTTACGATGGTAAACCATATTTCTTGATGAAGTTTTATCAGTACACATTAATTATTGTTTGGGATTTTAGCGAAATAGTTGGAGAACTCCCAAATATTTTTTTCTAATTTTTCGAATCAAACCAAAAAATATATTTGCAACAATATTTTCCAACAATAAGTTTTTCTCTTTTGTTGTTGCTATAATATGCAATTTATGTACCCAATCTCTATAAATTTGGTATCATATTTTTCTACGCATTGTCTAGATTCCACATGTATTTTTTATTTATTTTTTGAGGGTTTGTACGGACTCTGGGACAGGATAATTTGGATTTTCTTCAAATTTTTTTTATTATTTGTTGATTTTCCGCAAAAATAATAATAAATTTAATAACTATTTAAACATCTACGAATAGATATGGAATGCTGTTAACGATTTATGCATACATTTTCTCATAACAACAAATAAGATATTTTTAAATATTTTTTCTTTATATGAGAATAAAAACCGCTATAACTTTTGCGCGCATCGTCCAATTTTGTGAACGCGAACAGATTTGAAACCAGAATTTTTTCTTAACCTCTGCGCAAAAATTGTAGATGTGATCGCAAAAAAATTTTTTAATTTTTTTCAAATGGAATTGCAAAGAATTTTTGTTTTTCGCCATATACTAGGCTGTAACTATGTTATCTGACCACGTACTTCAGCATTATTCATATCAATTAAAAGGTCAAGTGTTCTTTTTCTAACCATAAATTACGGGGTTGGAAGATATCTTCCAGGAATAAGCTTTTGGTCCATTTCACCCGCTAAATATTATCTGATCATCATGTTAAATTGCAAGCTTCTTCTTTGTCGTAAACCCAAAACTTACTTAAAATTTCGCGCTCCAAAATCGGATAAAATGTATTATTTGGTCAATTTCACTAAATATTTCTCGATCGCTCCTATTCTGGTGGGAATCCGATCTCCATACAACATTTTGTAACGATTGGTCTATATTTGCGGCCTGGAGTTTGATTACAATTTTTAATGGACGGACGTATGGACAGACACACAGATCAAAATCGCTTTATCTAGTCCAGATATGAATTTTGGTATACCACATGGGGTGTCTACGACGTATATTTCGCGGTGTTACATACATTTTCGAAAGAAAAAAAAAAAAACAAACGTATATGTAACACTTTCCACATTGTGGTGTAGGGTATAATAACTTCGGCGGAGAATATCCGCAAATAAAACAAGTAAGCCAAGGATATAGTCGGACGGGCCCGACCATATGATACTCTACACCACTAACTCTGGGAATTAGCTTTCCACAAATCAAAATTTCTTTATGGAACAAATAAACTTATTGTAAGAAATAACTTTGTGGAACCTGTAGTGCGATTCTGTAACTTTTTTTAATAACGAACCGACATCGGTAATTAACGAAAATATTCGGTTGAGTTAACGAATGTGCTATTCTGTAACTTTATGTTAACGATTGTAGAAATCGTTAACTCATACCGACGAAAATCGATAGGAAGGAAATGTCAAATATTATATTTTAATATTAATTAAAATATATTTTGAAGCTGAAAACATTATTTCGTCGCGAGTACAAAACATAAAGGGTTTAGAAGGAAACAATTCAGATTTTTGGAGGAATTTGGCTCAAATGTGTGCCTTTTGGATGAATACGGATGCCAGTAAAGAAGGATTTCTTAAGATGTTTTTATTGTGTGTGTGATTTAAAAGTAATAAAAGTGATAAAACCATCATTAATCTTTTTTAAAAGCGTAGTTGTATTTTTTTGATTAAAAGTTGGGATCATATTTTTGGTTGTGGCGCTCTGTATGGAAATTCAGCTTTGATATTTGACATGACTTAAGCCCCTTCAGTGATCGTGGATCCACGTTACCGTCATTTGAGTTTATATATTCACATATTCAATTCACGCCCACATTAAATGAAATTTCTCATAGCGGAGAGTATGAAAAGTTCGAAAATCCATGCTTATACGCCATTTTTAGCATTCTGATTGTTAGTGATGCTGAGTTAAAATCTATAAGATTATCACAGAACAAAGTAGGTTATAGTAATACTATTCACGTGTTGGCCTCAATGCTAAATTAAAGCCAACGAAAGCCTCCTAGAAAGATAGTGTTACGGACATTGGTATAGGTCTTACATAGCAGTACCACACTTGAGTTCTTTTGAAGCATTAGCTAACGTTTTTCCTCTTTAGTAAGTAAAACAAAGGTTAGCATAGTCTTCATATGTAGGATAGCATGGGGCAGCTTCGCCACTTTTGCGCCTTCGCCAGCGCCGATTTAATTGATGCTACGTGAAGCTGGTCTAAAGGAAATTTATGAGTTAATCGAAGATCAAAGAGAACTTTTATGATCTTTATGCAGTTTCAATAAAATCGGCGCTGGTGAAAGCACAACTGTGGCGAAGCTGACCCATGTTATCATACATAGTTAACCCTTATGTAAACGCTTTAAGAAGATTTTTCTCAATAAGGCAGAATTTACCCTGTGTACACTCCTCATTAACATAACATATGCTCATATAAAAACGCCTTTTTTTTAAAGAAATCAACAAAATATTGCAATAATGTACTGTCGTTAAGACTTAACAACAACTTTTTTTTGGTTGTTAACTTAACAATAATTTTCGGTAATTAACGACAAAATTTACCGACAAAAATTGTTAAAATTGCCGAAAATTATCGTTAACTACCGACATTCGTCGTTAATTCTGTCGTTAAGGAGTTACGGAATCGCACTACTGGCACCGTATCACACCAAACTTAAATATTAATATAATAATTGTTTCACAAACGTCCTAGAAGGAACAAGGAAGACTTCTCTCATATCAATGAGTGAGTGTACCCCGATTCATATTCGCTCAATGATATTGGACCCACAGCTTATCTCCAAGTCCGAACGGCGTGTCCTAAGACACCACTTGTAGAGAAGTTTTAAATGGCTGAAATACTCAGAAAATGTTGGCAACAATACTGAAGAGTATTTTGCCACCGTTGAAAATTTGATGTTACCTGGCTGGGGAAACGTTTGAAAGAAAGGTGGCAAAGCGACCCATGCTGCAATGTATGTATAACAAGTAAAAAAGTATCAGTCGGCTTTGCCGACAGAGATATACCCTCAGCCTACCTGAATAGAAACTATCATCTACGGACAGATCGAATGTATTCAGGGTCTTTTCCTTGGTCCTCTTGGCCATTTGAACTTACCAACAAGAATGTGGATTAGGATTTAAGTTCAAAGTGTTGCGGAGGAGGTACTTAAAGGAATGAACCGACATAGTCCATTACGAAAGTGGATCTTATTTTTGATAGATATCGCGCCCACTAGCGTATAATTTTTGGACCAGTATGCCTGGAATTATGGACACGGAAAACATAATATGCCTGTAAACAGGACCACAACGAACAGCATTGGTATACATTTCCAAAGGATCTTCGAACAGACCCCAAACTGTACTTAGACACAAATGTTGAACTTTTGTGGTGGGGAGGTCCAATAAGGAGAATATCGATATCGGCCATTTTGGAAGTTAAACTAAATTTGGAAAAAATATTAGGAGATCCAAAGTTTTGAACAAATTGGTTACCCCGTTCACGAGATATCGTGCATACCATTTTAGTGAAATTTTTTAAGTATTGAGGGGGAAGTACCGCAATTTCCATCTTCGAACTGAAACTAAGTTTGGACAAAATATGACGAAGGCCAAACAACATAGGGGTTTTTACACCTTTCGGGCAGTTTTCGCAAGAAGTATGGACTTGCCCCTGAAACAACTTTTACCGTCGTAATTGAGACAGCGAATGCATGTTGCTTCAACAGAAATCAAAGTGATTCGAGAGCAGGTCTCAAAGTGAACTTATCCCAAATTTTGTTTGGGAGGTACCCAAAGAAGTGGACAAATATAATACATACTCAAACCTGATATACATCTGGTAGATATATTAGGGTGTGTATAGTATGGACCTCATCAGTCACTCCATTCAAGAGTTAATTTTTCAGAACATTTTTGAACTTTTGTGGGGGAGGTACCTGAAGGAGTGTACCGATATGGCTTATCTTCGAACTTAAACTAAGTTTGGACAAAATATGACGACAAAGAAGTGGACAAATATAATCCATACTCAAACCTGATATACATCTGGTAGATATATTAGGGTGTGTATAGTATGGACCTCATCAGTCACTCCATTCAAGAGTTAATTTTTCAGAACATTTTTGAACTTTTGTGGTGGAGGTACCTGAAAGAGTGTACCGATATGGCTTATCTTCGAACTTAAACTAAGTTTGGACAAAATATGACGAAAGCCAAATTTTGGACCGAATCGGCACATCCGTTCGAGAGTTATCTTGCACTCCAACTACTACACACGGTGTCATAGGATTTCTTAGTAGTTGTTCAGGCTACTTTCTCAGGAAGTATGGACTTCCGCCAGATAAGAATGCGGCGAATACATGCTGTTACAACAAAAATCGAAGCGATTCGAGAGCTTGTCCTAAACTGAACTTCTCCGAGAATTTGTGTGGGAGGTACCCGAAGGAGTGAACCGATTGAGTCCATATTAGAACCTCATCTAAGTCTGGTAGAAATTTCACGATGTGCAAAGTATGGACCAAATCGGTTACTCCCTTCAAAAGTTATCGGCCCCATCAAAACATGGTTAAATATTTAGTTTTTAAAGAAATTCGGGGCTATATCTCTGAAACCAATGCGAATCTTCTTCTGACCTCTGAAGCAAATTTGTAGATAAGGACAAGAATAAAATATTTTGGGGAAATAATGAACTCGAAAAACTACATTTATTGCCTCAAATTTCAAGATATATGCAAAAATTCCACAATTTTTATACATTTCGCACCGTATCTACAAAACCGTTAATTTTTTTCTGAATATTTTCTTTTGGAAAATATTCACTGGAATATAATACACAACTCCTCAGAACATGTCATTGTTGTAAAATGCATCTATGCCGTTGTTGTCAATAATGTAGTGAAATCCGAAATGCGAGAATAAACTGTTGGTGTGAACTGTGTTTGAAATACGTGTTGTAAAAGATATGATGCAAAATACCGCTGAAACAACATGAAGTAAGCATTTTAGAATTTCTGAATGTCCTAAAGAATTGTTGAGAACTTTATTTGGAAGATTTTTGCAAAAGGTTACTTGGTTCAACTCCCAATAGTTTAGCCGATAACGGCCAGAATTTCATCAATTATGTAAAATTTTCTATATATTATAAATTTTGATGACCTAGATGGAGTTTTTCTTTTGTGTTTTTTTTTTTTTTTCAAAAGATAAGTTCTACTAGGCTACAATATTGCTAAAGACAGCAAGGCCAAATTCCTATTCGTTTCTAAGATAAAGGCCTGATAAATGCAAAAAGTGTAGATTTAGCCCGGTTTAGATGAGGCCATAAAATCTGACAGGACAAAACCATACTAGTCTAAATATGTACTTTCAAAAATGCATACTAGAAGTTGTTTGCATTTTCAGTGTTGCATAGTGTAATCCAATTGGACAATTAATACGCTAGGGCACCATGTAATTTGAATAATGCAAAATCTGGGAATGGGAAAATGTGGTTCTGTAGGCCCCTTATCTAGCAGACACGTTATTGCAAATTGCATCAGGGGAAAGGTCAGTAGTTCTTTTTCTATATGTAGGCTATTTTGCCGGTATATGCCCTCCAGGATATAAAATATAGACCAAAAATATTTTTATTTTACTTTAATGATCGATTTCGTCCGCTAAATTATATCAGATCATCATCCAAAACTGTAGGCATCTTCTTCTACCCAAACTCTTACATCGCACGATGGGGCCAATGGCAGGTTTTTGAGGCAAAAAGTCATTTTTTCAAGTCAGCGATTGAAATCAAATAACAACGGAATTATATTCTTAACACTTTCAAACCTACAAAACCAAAAAATTACAATCTGGCAAAGACCCACGGCGACATGCCAAGCTGTCAAAGATGTCATAATTATGATTCCGTTTATTTCTGACATTCAGTCGTAATTAAACAATTTAAGTATTTTGGCGCCAAAACCTGATCTGTTGATATTCTCTATTTTTTAAAAATGGAAAATACGGGTAATGGTATGTTAATTAAGATTATTATTAAAAGTGTAAATGTAATATTAGATGTGGTCAATAATTTGTTGTGTCAGTAAGTGATGGTTTTTGATGTAGTCTGTGGTATCGTCCATGTGTTCATTGGAGTAGAACTTTCGGCTTCAGGGTGCTTTCTCGTAAAAATATGTATCTGGTGAAAGGTGACAATGTCGGCTAACAGATTTTGAAAACATTTTTTGCGTATACTTGCGAATAAAAAAATTATCAACTTCCAGATTTCGTAAAACTTGAAAATTTGCATATTTTTTATTTTTGGTTGGAAAATCAGCGAAAACCTAAACACCTTATAGAATGGATTTCTTCAAAATTTAATCGAGGTGTCAAAGACAACTTCATGACGGAAGTTAAAAAGCAAATTTATAATATTTGTGCACGCCTTAACCAAAAATGGATAAAAAATTGGAGGTCAAAAAGTCGTGTATTACAATTTGAAAGCTTATGGTTAGCTAGCGACACAGTATTTACGCTAGAACAAGGTAATGATAAAAAGAAGAGAGGGTGCCCTAATGTGGATTATAGTGAAGGAAGAAAACTTGCTTCGGAAGTCTGCTATGAACATTGCAACAATACCAAACCCTTGATTCATGCCGCCTCTGTTTCGGCCAATTTGTCAAAAGAAAAATATTTAAACTATGTTCTCAAGAAAGTTCGGTATCAACCAACTAAATTGAGAAAATAATTAACGTCGACAGAGAAAATTTATGAACGATATATCCAAATCTGAACCGATTTCAATATGATGTCTCAATAATGTTTTCTAGACCAAATTCCGTCAAATTCCGTGATTGCTGCACGAAATACCTAAAATCGGGTGAAAATGTATATGGGAGCTATATCCAAATCTGAACCGATTTCGATATAATTTGGCATACTTTTTTTTCTAGACGTAATTTCGTCACACATTTTAAATTTCATCGAAATTGGACAGAATTTGCGTGTTTGTTGCTTCAAATACCTACAATCGGGTGAAAATATATATGGGAGCTATATCCAAATCTGGACCGATTTCAATATAATTTAGCAAACATATTTCTAGACCAAATCCTGTCACACGTTTCAAATTTCTTCGAAATTGTACAGAAATTGTATGTTTGTTGCACGAAATACCTCAAATCGGGCGAAAATATATAAGGGAGCTATATCCAAATTTGAACCGATTTCAAAATAACTTGGAAAACTTATTTCCAGTCCGAATTCCGCCACATATTCCAAATATCATCATAATTGGACAGAATTTTCGTGTTTGGTCCATCAATTACTCGAAATCGGGCGAACATATATATGAGAGCTATACCTATATATGAACCGATATCAACCAAATTTGGCAGATTAGCTTCTAGGCCGATTATAAACATCTGCACGAAATTTTGAAGGTGTAGCTTGCCCCTATGGTTTTTTGCCTCAAAAACTTATCATCGGCCCCATCGTGCATCGTGCAAAATTTCGTGATTATTGAGCTATAATTGCGACGTCTGGTGTGTTTATGATTACACTAAAAACAAAGTATATTAAGCTGTAACTCTGTTATCTTATCACGTACACCAACACAATTGACATCAATAGAAAGGTCAAGTGTCCCAGTATAGCTTACTTGCCCGGAATGTCTCTTCTAGGAATAAAGATATAAGCTGTATATTAAAAATTTTCACAATCTTCATACAAAAGTTTAAAATTTCGCGTTGATTGGACTATTATTGCGACATACAGAACCGCTACAAAATTGGATAAATATTATGTTGTTGGTCCATTTCACCCGCTAAATATTTCACGATCACCACCAATAAAAATAGGGATCTATTCTGGTCTGAACCCGACCTCCATAAAAAATTTCGTGACGATCGGTCCATAATTGCGGCCTGGACTTTGATTACAATTTATAACAGACAGGCGAACGGACGGACGGACACACATCTCAAACTCGCTTTATCTCGTCGAGATATGATGATTTGTATACCACATTGGGGGCCTCCGACGAATATTTCGCGCTGTTACGTAAATTTTTTCCAAACCAAACATTCCACATAGTGGTGTAGGGTATAAAAATAAGGGAACTAATGAGATTCAGTGGTGGGAATCGAAACTATAGTCTTTCCTGTCTAACCTCTTTGCGAACAATGCCAAATTTTCTTGTTCTGAATTAGTTATTTTAAAATATTAAACCGACGACAATGAGATTAAGCCAGACTATTTTCTAAAAAAACATTTCAAATTTATTATTCTATGATATAATTGCATTTCGTATTATGAATTCGAAGAAAAACGTTAAAAACAAAACCACGTTACCTTCTATTTAATGTAACTTTAAATTCTTTAGGACAATTTTCATCTTTAAGCTGATACAGATTGTGTCGATATTGTTGGCCCAATTCTTCGAACTTTTAAGTAGTCGGTGTACACTTACGGAAAATAACTTGATTTCGATATTGCGACCGTACTATTTTAAGTTAGCTTTAAGTCATCTGGTGTTAATAAACAACATCAATATTTGGCATAAAAGGAATATTGATCCGTAACAAGCTTATGCACATGGGTGGTGGTGTAGGCAATTTAAAAGTATGAAATTACCGAAAACATTCTTTTTGGATATCAATTTTCAGTAATAAACAATTTAAGAAAGTAGTTATTATTCTGTATTTCCATTCATTCTCTGTGGAAATAGCTATCTTAAATATAATTGCAAATATTTAACAACTCACATGACTTTTCATTAAACTATTTTTCCGAATACTAGAAGAACCCCACCAACATTTATGGCATTGTCAATATATCATTGTTTATTATTTATTTAGTAAAAGCGAAAAGTAAAATAAATAGCTGGTTATAGTCCTGTCACAAGAATGTGTCCTTTCATGCCCCACAGTTCCTCTTTGCCACTTGCGTGAAATGTGTCAATCAAGTTGAACAAAAGTTGGTTGAAATTCTCATGGAAGAAAAACAATTAGGAAAACTTAATAACAAACCCTTGTCGCTTTTTTTCTTGAAATTGACAAAGGGAAAATTAATAGTTAGCTCAACAGTCGAGAACGATCCAAAAGACACAAACAGACAGACCGACAGACACAACACAAACACCTACATACTGCATTAGGTGATGTTTACAAGACAAACGACAGGATATTATTAACAAACCCGTCACAGCGGTTAAATAGAAGAAAACTTGCTTCCAAGTGTTGTTGTCTGCTAAAAGAAACAACAGTTGTTTGTTTGTGTAAATGTTTTTGGGCCTCCTTCTCCATTACATTCGTATCGCATGAACATCTCGAGAAAGGATAACCAAATAAAATGAAACCTCTTAAACAATTCAAGCAAATTTGCATTTTAGACAATTCTCAGTCATTTAAATGAATTTCTCATCCTTTTTGGGTTCTTAGTTACCGTGACAACGTTACACGAAATGAATGAGCAACGCTTAAGAAGCCAGATAATAAAGCCTGATAAATGCTTTAGTAAATTTAATTCATTTAAAAATAAAAATACTTTTTTGAATAAGAAATTGTGTATTTCTGTTTGTTTAGTAGCGCGTGTTCATTTTTTATTAGAAAATATTAAATTACGAAAAGCTCTTGAATTTGTTCGTGGGAGCTTAACGTTAGCAATTTCATGTTATGAATTGAGATGTTAGATACACGTGGAGAGGGTATGTGGCCACAGCAAATAGGTAGAACTTTACGACTACTTTTTATTGGTAGCTAACTTAGCGAATAATATCGTTTATTATCGAAATTATAAGCATTTTATTTAATTGAATTAATCGGTCTGACTTAAGTAGTTTTGTATTGAAAATGTTAATTCTAGCGAAGTCCTATATACACAACCAATATGCTACGATTGTTTCTCTGGTGGTTGATTCAGCTCATCAGGCATATCGGATGTGAATGGCTAGAAGGCAAAGGCGTAGTTTGAAAACTTCTATTTATACAGACATTATTGCAAATTTGCAGACATGAAGTATTTTTGATAATTTTTTTCTATCAAGTCCACCTAGTCTTGTCTAGAATCATTTCTTAATAGATACACATGCAGAATCGAAGACTTTTTTGGGACAACGAGAAGATTTTTTCCACAATGAGAACCAAAAATACATTATTTCAAACATTCATAAAATCTTATGAAGTACAGAAAAATTTATGGTAACCCTATTTGGAGGCTGTGGTGAAAAGTGGACCGATATCACATTTCTTTATAAAGTGGTGTTTCAAAATCTGTGTTCATTATTAAAAAAAATAAATAAAATGCAATAACAGGGACGTACGCAGTTGGGGGGCTCAGGTAGCGCAGTTTATGGATGTTCGAAAGATAATCCTTACGGTCTTGTTTACAGCGATATTCCATTTTTATACCCTCAGCCTTTAGGCTAAAGAGGGTATTTACACTTTGATACGACCAAAAATGTGCCTCATCGAAATAATGGTTTTAGACCCCAAGTATGTTTCTACGATATCCGTTTCAGACAATTTTGAGTAGATCTAGCAATGTCCGTCCGTCTGTCTGTCTGTCTGTCTGTCCGTCTGTCTGGCAGGCTGGTGCGCACGATAACTCTCGAACGGATCAATCGATTCGGTTCAACTTTTGGGTATCGAATTATTTTGTCCAGATTCGATTTAAGTTCGAAGATGGGCCATATAGGTCCACTCCTTCAGGTACCTCCCCCACAAATGTTCAAAAATTGTCGCAAAACTTGTGCGCACGATAACTCTTGTAGGGAATAACCGATTTCGTCCATACTTTGCACATCGTGTAATTTCTACCAAACTTAGATGAGGTTTCAATATGGACTCAATCGGTCCACTCCTTCGGGTACCTCCCACACAAAATTTCGGAAAAGTTCAGTTTAGGACCTGGTCTCGAATCGCTTTGATTTTTGTTTACGCAAGTTGTATTCGCTGTCCTCTATACGACGCTGTAAGTTTCATTAGGGGCAAGTCCATACTTCCTGAGGAAATAGCCTGAAAGTTACAAAAAGCCCTATGACACCGTGTTTAATGGTTGGAGCGCAAGATAACCCTCGAACGGATCTGCCGATTCGGTCCAAAATTTGGCTTTCGTAATATTTTGTCCAAACTTAGTTCAAGTTCAAAGATGGATTATATCGGTCAACTCCCTCCGGTACCTTCCCCACAAAAGTTCGAAAATGTTCGGAAAATTTATGCGTACGATAACTCTTGAAGGAAGTTACCGATTTGGTCATTACTTTGCACATTATGAAATTTCTACCAGACTTAGATGAGGTTCCAATATGGACTCAATCGGTAAACTCCTTCGAGTACCTCCCACACAAAATTTCGGAAAAATTCAGTTTAGGGCCTTGGTTTTTGTTGTAACATCTTGTATTCACTGTCCCCTATACGAAGGTACAAGTTTCCTCAGGGGCAAGTCCATACTTCCTGAAAAATAGCCTGGAAGTTGACAAACAAACCCTATGACACCATGTTTATGGGTGGAAGCGCAAGATAATTCTCGAACAGAAATGCCGATTCCGGCCAAAATTTGGTCTTTGTAATATTGTTTCCAAACTTAGTTTAAGTTCGTAGATCAGCCATATCGGTCCACTCCTTTAGGTATCTACCCCACAAAAGTTCAAAAATATTCGGAAAAATTGTGCGCACGATAACTCTTGATGGGAGTGACCGATTTGGTCCATACTTTACACATTCTCATAATATCTACCCGATATAGATCAGGTTCGAATATGGACTATATTTGTCCACTCCATCCCGTACCTCCCACACAAAATTTTGGATAAGTTCACTTTAAGATCTGCTATTGAATCACTTTGATTTTTGTTGAAGCAACTTACATTCGCTGCCTCAATTACGATGGTAAAAGTTATTTCAGGGGCAAGTCCATACTTCTTGAGAAAACAGCCCGAAGGGTGTAAAAACCCCCTATGGCACCCCCATGGTCTATGTCGGTCCATTCCTTTAAGCACCTTTTCCGCAAATTTTTTGAACTTTAATCCTAATCAACATTTTTGTCGGTTCATACGACCAAAATTTTGAAACCCCCAAAATACATAAGTTTTTTGTGAAAAAAGTGTTTCAATTTGCCCATGCTGAGGGTATATCTCTGTCGGCAAAGCCGACTGATACTTTTTTATTTGTTTGTAAGCAATTTCATGCTTTCTGACATAATGGTTTAAAAGCTCTCAATCCTACGTGATCAATATGGAAAGGAATGCCTCTCAATATAAGATCCACTTCCAAAATGGGTTATGTCCATCCATTCCTTCAGGTACCATCTTCACAAAAGTCCAAAAGGTTGGTCTTTAATCCAAATTTATTAGAAAAACGAAAGCGTTTATTCACAACGTCCACAATCGTTGAGATACATATATACTCTAAAAGTGTCGATATTTTTGTAGGCACGATCATACGTACAAAAAGGCCACAAAATTGTGAAAAATGCCTGAATATATAATTTTTGGGGAAACGATTTTCGGTTTTGTAGATAATATTAGATTAGCATTCTTATCAGGATGAGGGTATTCAGTCCTAGTGGCCAATGATTTGTTTAATTGAAAACGTTTTGAAAAATAGGACTGAAGTTAGAGCATCACATCTCGATATGTACACTATTGTTATGACTTTTTTACAACCTCATACCCCTGTATTATAGCGTGATGAGTATCTACATAAGATTACATAAAATCGTATTTATAAGGTGATTCGGTAAAAAACCTCATGCACAAAATGATTTTAAAATTTGAATTTATCAGAATTAAAAATAAAATTAAGAGGCACATGAGATATCCAAACTGAAGTAAAATTTGTTTCTCAGAAAGTTTATTTAATTCTGAGATTTATAAAAATGTCGTAAACGTTTTTTTTAAGATATATGTATTTTTATTTAACAAGAACAAAAAATCAAAAAATTGCCAAAGTGATTAATGCATAACCTTTTCCAATATTTGAATGGAATAAACATTATTTTAGTTGTTAGTAGGCTTAAGTTTATTCATTCACGCAACAGGAAATAAGTTTTGAGAATTTTTTCATTTCATACATTTTTTTAAATATTTTTCTAAAATCGTTTTGTGTGTGAACTTTCTGGATGGAGATTCTTAAAAATCTGATATTCTTAAAAATTAGCATAAGATCTTCGAAATACTGAAAATCTTAATATAGAGAAAACGTGGACATACAAACATATATAGGCAAGTCTCTGCAGGAATTAGAACTCAAAATGTCAAGTGTAGACCTGTCAATTCTGCTAGAGAATTTGGTTAAAAACTTCAAAATACCAAAAACCGGGCGGAGCTTTTGTATGGGGAAAATACCGAACATGGTCCGATTTTCTTAATTTTCAAATCTAAATATCTAAGCACTCTTATATTATACTCTGACCCAGATTTCAAAGTTGTAGCTTCAATTTTGTGAACTCTCTATTCAATTCACATACTTTGTGTCAATATTTCATATTAAATCAACTAACAAAACCTTTAAAATAACTTTACGGAACGCTAAACAATATATTAAAAGGTCATGATTTTTAGTCAAGGCCGCCCCCGGCCGAAATGAAATCTTTCGTACGCCCCTGTGTAATAAGAACTTCCGGTACCGGATTACAGCAAATTCGGTTGAACAATGTGTTGGTAACAGTAAAATACTTCAATTCAGGATGATTTGTTACATGGGAACCACGCGATAACTTGGACCTAGGTTAGAGTGTTTTTAGGTCATCAGGACACATTAATAAAAATTGCAGTTCGATATATTATCTAGAAGTATTTTTGTCACACCTTTCCATGTAAGTATCACCACTGTGCAATGCCCACAATTAGGGAATTCTTTTTTTCTAATTCGGTCACATAAAACTTGAAAATACCTGATATCGGTCGGTAGCGTTAAATGGAGGCTATACCACAACGTGAATCTGTGTCCACAAGTTTTGATGGAGAAGTTTTTTTTTAATGACATCTAATCTCGACCGAAAATTTAGAAAAAATATAAAAAAACTGAAATTGGGGGCGCCGTATTGTGCGGACTATTCCAAAACGTGGACGCATGTCTACAACTTTTGGCGGGGACATTTGTTGAACACAGGGAACCATAAATGCTAATTACAACCAAATTCAGGCCGAAAATGTAGATAATAACTTCCAAATACCTTAAATTGGGTGGTACCGTTATATGGGGGTTATACCAAAACGGGACCCTTCCTATGTTTACAATTTTCTGACTACTTTGAACTCTAAATTCCAAGGTACAGCAAATTCAGGCAGGTAATGTGGACAAAATCTTTAAAATGAATCTCTGGTCCGTATTGATTTGGAAAACAATATTACGAATCGGTGTTTAAGGAGGAAAGTCATTGGCAAGAAGCCAACGAAATACGCTCTCGTTGCCAAGTTGAAGTCACTAAAATTGAGTGTCGCCCCTCTAAACAATGTGAGGTTAAATTGCAACAATCTTTGCAGGAGTTAAGAGAATAATACAAAGGACAGATGCGTCCTAATCGCGATGAAATTAAATAGATGTGTAAGCAAAAGATTGAGACTCTCAATTTGAGAGTCCTCAAGCTGCAGCCAATCGTGCTATCGAAGAGTTAAGTGTCAATCGTAAACGTATTGATAGCTTGAATTGTCACATTAGTGAATTGATGCTGCATTGAATGACCGCAATTATGATCCGGAGCAATTGTTGAACAATGAACGTACACGTCATGCATCTGATATTGCCAATTTGAAAGATGAATTGCAAGGGTATCCTACGACAAACTATTGGGTTGCGAAGAAGATATTAGCCAATCGAAATATTTTGTAACCATCAGTGTAAAGGATGACATCCAAATTTCTACATCTGATCCTGTTGTTTAATGTCAATGAGGAAGAAATTGCCGGGTCAGATCGTGTCAAGCGTACAGTTATACACACTGTATCATGTCATTGTATTACCGGAACTGATGCCAGCAGAGGTCTTCAAAGTGTGTTCGGTGATAATTTTATGGACAATAAGATGGAAGAAAGATCACCGGCCTAGCTGGGTGCTGAAGGTGTTGGATGCCATCACCTAAAATAAGTTATCATAATTATATTCATTTACGAGTATATTTTTAGTTTAGAACCTAAGTAATGCCTTCTGCACTCGCAAAATGAAAAATATTTGTATTAATGTTTAGTTTGTAAACAAGGGAAATGAATATATAATTGCTAAAAGATACGGACCTTTTAAGGCCGGGAGCATGTACTGTAAAAAAAACCTGATATTGAGCGGTCCCCTATACAAAATCATGAACCTATATCCACAATTTTTAGTAGATGAGCTTTTTGACCACTAGGAATCCTAAAAGCCAAATTAAAGCTGATTGGGTTTGAAAACGTATGTACAAATATCAAAATACCGTTATATGGACAAGTCCAAACGTAGACACTAGGGTTATGACTTTTCGAAATTTTGTTCTCAAATATGATTTTCTCTAGCACGGATGAATGAAATTTTGCCTATTAATCACTAAAATAACGTTTATTCCACTAAAATATACAAAAGTTCACGCACAAATCGATTTAAAAAACATTTTTTTTTGAAAAAATGTATCAAATGAAAGAAAATTCTCAAAAATTATTTCCTGTTACACGAATGAATAAACTTAAGCGCACTAATAACTAAAAAACGCCCATTCCATTCAAATATTAAAACACCACTTGATTTTGATTTTGTATTTTCTTTTGTTCAAGAGTTTATTTATTGATTTTTCAGTTTTCTCGTTTAGCTTGTTGACTTTTGTAATGTAGATTTAAGTTGTGTTAATTGTCATTATGTATTTTCCAGATAGTATAAAATCCATGTAACACTACTTAAAGAAATATTGGAAGTAATTAATATGTTCATAATTGTGATTGATTTTAAGAATATTATAATGTTTTATTTGTATAGACGAACCTCCCCTGAAGAATTTCTTCGAGAGTTATCGAGTGCACCATTTTAGTGAAAAGTTTTGAACTTTTGTGGGGGAGGTACCTAAAGGAGTGGACCGATATGGCTCATCTTCGAATTTAAACTAGGGGCAGCAAATACAAGTTGTTACAACAAAAATCAAATCGATTCGAGAGCAGGTTCTAAACTGAACTTTTTCGAAATTTTGTGTGGGAGGTACCCGAAGGAGTGGACCGATAGAGTCTATAATGGAATCTCATCTATGTCTGAAAAAATTTCACTATGTGTAAAGTATGGACCAAATCGGTTAACACCTTTAACAGTTCCGAACATTTTCGAACTTTTGTGGAGGAGGAACCTGAGGAGTGGACCGATATGGCCCATCTTCGAACATAAACTAAGTTTGGACAAAATATTACGAAGGACAAATTTTGGACCAAATCGGTTCATCCGTTCGAGAGTGCGCACCAGCCAGACAGACGGACGGACATTGCTAAAGCGAATCCAAATTGTCTGAAACGGATTTTGTCCAAACATACTTGGGGTCTAAAACCATTATTTCGATGAAGCATATTGAGCCTGTATGAAGGTGTATATACCCTCGTTAGCATAAATGCTGAGGGTATAATCAGGGCAAAATTTTAAGTCGATATAACCATGTCCGTCTGTCCGTCTCTTGAAATGAAATACAGCTCGCAATTTTTAAGATAAAGCTTTGTAATTTGGTATAGAAGCTTGAGTTACTGCTAGGATGTTTGGTATTGCAAATGAGCTATATCGGTCCACCTTTTGATATAACCCCCATAGAACAGTACCTCCCGAATTTCGGTTTTTTGAAGGTTGTGGCCTCAATATTCCACCGAAATAACTGAAATTTGTTATTTAGTCTACCGTGGGGTTATTAAATATTCCAGAAGAGACTTATCAGTATAGGTTCACGTCTTCCTATAGCCCCCATAGAAGCGTAGCTCTTGATTTTCGGTATTTTGAAGGTTTTAGCCTTACCGAAATATCTGAAATTTGGTATTTAGTCTTTTTTGAGTCTAAAAACTTTTCGCCAGAATTTTGTCGGTATAGATTGAAGTTTTGATATAGCCTCCTTAGAACGGTTCCTCCCGAATTTCGGTATTTTGAAGGTTAGGACATGTTGTATTTAGTCTTCTTCATGAACGAAAGGTAACTAATTGTTACATTTCACTTCAATACAATTCGTGGTGGAGGGTATAACAAGTTCGTCCCGGCCGAACCATTTTTACTTTTTTCTATTGTATTTGTTGTACTCTCTCTCTCATATTTATTTTAATTAATAAGTTATCCTTTTACATTGGAACCCCTTTTACTCTCTCTCGCTCTTATTTATTCACTCTGTCCATTTGTTGTTTACATTCATCCATCGGTTTGTATGTGCGTATGTGTCTTTGCGAATGCTTGTCTATTCGAGTGATCATTTTGGAACATTCTAAATGGAGGACGTTGCATATGTCTATTCATCAATGTGCGAGTATAAATACGGGAGTGTACAGGTGGGCGAGTTAAGTTGTAATTCAGACTAAGAACTAGAACTGTTAGTTAGAGAACAAGTAAAGGAAAGATGTGTGCTTACTATAGTTAAACAGTGTGCTTAGTAAAGAAATAAAATCTTGCGTGAATAACGTCAATATAGCTTTGTAGAATCGTAATCTAACCAAACATCATTTTATTTGGTACAAATCGTATCGGGGAATAAAACAACGTCTTCACGAGATACATTTAAACCTAATTCCGTAACAATACATTATAGGGTCGCAAATGATTATTTCAATGTGTTACAAACAAATTTAATATCCCCCATGCTATGGTGGAACGTATAAGAATAAATGTCGTGATGATTAGTGTCCACAGTGGAACATCCGATAGACTTCAGGTGACCAAAAATGCAAATAAACAATGTCTGTTCAGTTTATTTAGACTCTAATGCCAAAAATAATTTTTGTCGACTTTTTAATTTAAAATTTGTAACAGACATATTTTGATGGTATAATATATTTTTAACAATTCAAAAATATGTATCTGACATGAATGAACCAAGGTCACCTGTTCGATGAATTAGAATGGGTAAGTGTACGTTTTGTCATTTTTACAAAAATTTTAAAGAATCTCTTTCTAACAATCCAGACAACAACAGTTATGCTGTCGCAATAATATTTATTTTTAACAAACCCACATCTTTCAACAAAAAGTGCTGCTGCCTCTATACCTGATTCGAAAGCAAAAGTGCAAATCAATGTAAATTACCCAGTATTGATGTCATGAACGACTGATGGTTGGCTTCCAGGAAACGGTTCCCAAACAAGGTAAGCCATGGCATTTTATAACGTAAATAAATGAATCGAAATACCAAATAAAAAGTAAAAGCATAGCAATCATGCTAACCTAAACGACAATTTATGACCAATCATGCAACCATTGAAGCGAACAAAGAAATCCTTACATCAATAAAAAAAGGAAAACACACAAAAAAAAAAAACGTCGGGGAGGATTACTGTAAACTCACAAAACTAAGTTGGAAAGCATTTTCCACACTTAAATTGAAATCCTTAAATTTGGAGGTGTATTGAAATTCAATACGTATACATATTTATTTATATCCAGGGTTATTTAAAAATTTGTAAAATGTTCGAGGGGATAATTAATTAAATTGTGTTTTGAATTGCCATAAAATTTCATATTTACGGTTTGTGGGTAAAATGTAGATACATGTTTTTTTGTGACTGTCCGTGTTATGCCAAAATATCTTATCATACGATACTTCAGCCGCACAGGGGTTCAGGGTGTTTCTGGTCAAAACTCTGTAACTTTTGAACGGATAGAAATATTTACATAATTCTTTTTTGTTGGATAGATAACACTTTCAGCTTTTCGACACATTAAAAGCCACCAAATTCGGCCTAGCGGTTGCAGAGAAAGTTAAAATTTTGAGTTTTTTTATATTTTGCATCAAAATATGAGCGTTTTTGAGTTTTTCATATGTTCTTACCATTTAAATAAGGTCAACCTTCAATAAAGAAACAATAAAAATACAAAAAAAAAAAAAAAAAAATAAAATAATTTTTTTTTGGCAAACATTTTTTAAAAAATTTTGTTCAAAAAATTTATTTTTTATTTAAAAAAAAGAGAGCTTTTGTTTTTGAAATGAAAATTTTTAATACACATTTTTTCCATTACACAAGGCAACCCAACAAAACAACATTACTCGAAAGAACATCACATTTGAATTATAAATTCTTGTGTAGCCACTGGAGAATAAATGAAACTTGATTCTCTTGAAAATAATGAAGGTTTATGCTAATTATTAGTAGAGTAAATTTTCTGCCATCTTGCCATGATTTGTGGAAGAAGCACTCCGTTCCATAACTCCACAAATCATGCTAAAAATTTTGGTAAATAATCGTCACACAATTTGAAATTTTCGGGAAATCTATATTTTATAAAATTTATCTATGTTCGGAGACCCATTTCTATGGCTTATTAACTCACGGTTTGTAGAGATATTGACATTTTATGGTTTTAACCCTATGATGATGTTATTATCTCCTGCAGTAAATGTGGTCTTCCTTTCACCTCCATTCCATTTAAAGCGGTTGCATGGAAAGTGCAGAATGTGTTTTACTTCAAAATATCCCCAACGACGTTTAGCTAATTTATTCATTAAATTCCCTAAGAAACTTTTAATTGGTACCTTATCTTTATAATAGTTGCTTTCTCCTTTTACTTCGTTGTTATAGGATAAATTTCCCTTCTTTGTGTTGACACTGATTATGACAATGGATTTGACCTACATCCACGATTACAAAACAAAGCCCACACCGAATTGTAATGATTTAATTATAAAGAAACCAAAACAATGACAATATAATTCATTTTATGCTTCATGCTAAGTCTGTTCCGCTGGCTTGAATTGGTGGCATTACACAGCAATATAAATATATTTACCTCATCCACTTAATATTAGAATCCTCACTTAATTAGACACTCGCAAAAAGCAACCTGATGAACGATTTGACTACTACCCATCATTGCTCAGGTTTACGCACAATTTAATCCTTCAAATGAATTTCCATGCTTTGAACGCAGCAACTTATTAAATGTTCGTTTAGTCCAACAGCAGCATTAACAATAACAACAGCAACAACATGACAACAGTTAAGCCAAGTATTTGCGTGGCGCAACATCTAAATCACAAAATGCCAACGCCAATAATCCCAACGTGCTCTCAAAGTCGCATAGTGAAAAAGCAACAGGATCTAATTAGCATGGGAAATAGCAAAATGTGGAGTGAATAGATCTGGTTGGCCATGAAAAATCCGCGAATTCATTGTTCGAAATATTCGATTTTTAAAGACTATTGCCACTACAACACGTTTTAACTTATGGTCGGCATTTATGGTAGTTGAGTGTTTGTTTGAATTACATATGTATGAGTGCATTTTAAAGGGTATTGGCATTCAATTAAATTGTTCATTTGTAAATACCCTGCCAGCAATTGGAAGTGAGTTTCGCACTCCCTCGCCTAAGAGGTCACTCCGGAGACACCCCAAGGAAGATCGTCGGTGAATTACACAAACAATTTCTATAGCCTTATTGTGATTACGTTTTATCGCGTATGCCGACACTTCGGAGTGACTTCTGAGTGACTTCCAAGACGATTGTTTACATTTATTTAATGATTCAACAAATTTGAACAAATATAGAACATTTTCTATCTGATGATTATATGAGACGGTGGTGCAGTGGTAAGCACACTCGCTTTGCACTCTGAAGGTCCGGGTTCGCTTCCCAAGTCAGGCAAAAAACATCACATTTTTAAAATGACAAAATTAATGTGGACGGAAATTGCAAAGAATAATTTCTCTAAACGAGAAGAGAAATAAAAAAATAAATAAAAATAAAAAATATTAAAAAAATAAATAAAAATAAAAAATTTAAATAAAAATAAATAGAAAAAAATATTAATAGAAAAAATAAATAGAAAAAAATATTTTATTAATTTCTAGAACTATCGCGAAAATGATCTTCTAGAAGTGTCGCTGGAGTGACTTTCAAGACGACACCCCGGCGTGGTTCATTTCTTCACAACGGAGGTCACTTCAGGGTGACTTCTGCGACTATCGCCGCGACTGTTTTCATCGCTCTGGGCGACACGCCTAAGTCACTTCCGCGATAGTTTTTGCTTGCAGGGTAATGGCATAATCACTACTAACTATACATATGTAGAAATTTTTGGCATCGTGTCGACGCGACAAGAGGGGCCCAAATAGTGCTCAAAAACGCTTGAATAACTCCACACTTAAAAGTTTTTGCCTTTTTAGCGGCGAATGCCATTATTTGTGAGACTTTTAATTAATTTAATTAATCGAGCTTTATGACCTAAGGAGATTACATTGAAAAATTGATATCTAGCGAAGTCCTACACACCATCAACCGCTATGCGACAATCGTTTCGTTAGCTGGCATATTAGATGTTGTTGTTGCTTGGGCTCCAAATGGCGAAAATTGTCTAGCAACAACAACATCTAATATGCCTGAGCATTGATGCCAGATAAGTTTGGTCGAAAATCGTCAATTTTCGGGAGCCAAAATCGTCAAATCGGCAAAATAGTATTTCAAATTGTCAAAAAATCGGCAAATACAATGACTTGTATTTCAGTTCAAATTATTACTGTATAAGATAAAAAATAACAATTAATAAAAGAAAACAGTTTTGTGAATGACCAAATGACCACCTACGAAGCACTGTTTTTGAAAAAACGGTGTTCACTATCATAATATATTTTTTTTGGCTTATTGAGTACAGGGATGTTTGGGGAACAATTATACCATAATATTAATAATTGATTATATTTAAACGTACTATAATAAGGTGATAGATTTATGTATAGTTGTCTTTCAGTGGTCAGTGCTACCAATCACAATATTCACACAAAACGCAAATTTTATGTGAAAAAGTTGTCATAACTAAAAATCGGCCAATCTGGCATCACTGTGCCTGAGGATATAGGTCCTATAGCCCATCATCGAACTTGACCTGCCTACAAAGGAACCACAGATTTTCTCAAAATTTGAACGTCCTATATCCATTTTTGTGGATGCTAGAGTGACTTCTGAGTGATACTTTTTACCCTCAGCCTTCGGAACTCGACTTAATTAACTAACTTTAAAAGAAAAGTGTTTACACCTGGAAAGTTTTTGAGGATTTTGAAACTACAAAGTTCATAGATGAGGAAAATCAAAAAAATTGTCGGAGGGATTTTTAAATAAATCGAGGTCAAGGTCACATTTTGGGGTTATTTTAGGTTTTCCGGATTTTGATAGGAAATCGCAAGTCCATTTGAAATGGGATTAAGGAAAATGTTGTAGCTGATTGGCCTTTATAATTTTTTCCTGGGTTTTACCATTTTTGAAATATAAAAGATCAGGTCAAATTTTTAAGGTTTTTTATGTTTAAAGGATTTAGCTTGGAACCCAATTCTATCGAAATGGGATTAAGGAAAATGTTGTAGATGTTGAAGAAATGTCTCTACAAGATTGGCCTTTATGAATTTGTCTTAGGTTTTACCATTTTTGAGATATGGAAGTTCAAATTGGTCCAATTTACGAACTGCTTCGCCTGCTTTCTGAAAATGCTAGTTATGCAATTGTTTTATAAGGAGGCAATGCAGTCAGTGCATTGTTCCAATTTGAACATCTATATTTCAGATATAGAAAGGTGTTAAGTTTGGCCAGGACGAACTTTTTATACTGTGTTGAAGTGAATAAGAACAATTAGTTTCATTTCATTTATGAAAGTACTAAGCTCTTCCTCTTATTGCAGGAGTGGTATATCCCAACTGATAAAGCTTCGGGGCGTCATCGTAGTTCTTTCCAAAACATGGACCAATATTTACAATTTTCAGAATTGAGCTTTTGAACTCCTGCCAATACACAATATTAAATTACAGCAATCTTTGTTCGAAAATTTGGCAAAAAAGCTTCGAAATGCATAAAATTGGGCAATACCGGATAGACTTAAACCTGGATATATGTATATGCATTGTTTGTTTGCGATTAAGTTTTCTATCTTCTGGGAACACAAAATTCCATTAGCGACCAATTCGGTAGAAAAATGTGACTAAAATCGTCATAAAACCTTAAATGATGGCTCCTCTTATATGGGAGCTATACCAAATTTAAGATGCAAAATTTACAAAATTTATGATGCAAAAAAGAACGTGTTACCAGTTAAATCATAAGGAGGATGAATAATTTAAGAAGAATATCACTGTGTGTAATTTTTTGAGTCATGTTTCATTAACCATATTCTGACTCCACCGTGGGATAGAACACCAAAAATAAGAAGACACGTGTTTCGCCGTTTTTTCCTATCTCATTAACTTTCGCGGTTATAGGCCTCCAAAGGTTTGAGGCTTTGATGTAAAAAGGGTCATTTAGTCTGGACTATATCTTCCAAACCGTTAAGAAATTTGAATTTATCTCGGAGGCAAAGTTGTAGCTCTTGTCTTAAAGAACAAACATTGTGAACACATATAACCCATCAAACTTCATCTGCAAGGCCAAAATCGCCATTGTCAAATGTCTTTTAAAAATTTTCTCAAGTTTTGTTATACAGCTAACAAACAGATCAAATTTGAAGCAAACAACCAACTACAAAAATGTACCTCAGATCTCAATAAACATCTTTCTAGAATATACGAACCCTGAAGGAACAGGTCTTAATGGTCAAAATAGCAAAACAATTGCGATTTTTATCCTCTTTTCTCGGCTTCTGCTCCATAGATATTAAACCGTTCAAAATTCAAGAAAACAATATACCACAATAGTGTCGCAAAGGCTTCAATAAACAACTTTCTGGAATATGCGAAATGTCTATGAACGGTTCTTAATGGTAAAACTAGCAAAAATCTTTTGAAAATATCCAATTTTTATACTTTTTTCTCCGACTCTGGTACAAAGATACACAACCGCCCAAAAATTAAGTATACAGTCAACTACAAAATTGTACCTACGATTTCAATTTTGAACGTTTTAATATCTATGGAGCAGAAGCCAAGAAAAGAGGATAAAAATCGCAATTGTTTTGCTATTTTCACCATTAAGACCTGTTCCTTCAGGGTTCGTATATTCTAGGAAGATGTTTATTGAGATCTGAGGTACATTTTTGTAGTTGGTTGTTTGCTTCAAATTTGATCGGTTTGATAGCTGTATAGAGACAAATTTTAAAAGAAATTTGACAATGGCGATTTTGACCTAGCAGATGAAGTTTGATGGTTTATATGTGTTCACAATTTTTGTTCTTTAAGACAAGAGCTACAATTTTGCCTCTGAGATAAATTCAAATTTCCTAACGGTTTGGAAGATATAGTCCTGACTAAATGACCCTTTTTACATCAAAGCCTCAAACCTTTGGAGGCCTATAACCGCGAAAGTTGATGAGATAGGGAAAAACCGCGAGACACGTGTCTTCTCATTTTTGGTGTCAGAATATGGTTAATAATTTTCGTGTTGTACAGTGTATTTATAATATATGTGGTAAGTATTGATATCTATCTTGACACAATTCATTATCGCGTAATTTCATTAAACTTCTATACAATTCATTTCAGGAACTTTTGAATGACCTGAAGGACCCACGAGAAGGACCCACACAAAACATTCCAAGGACCAAATAAACATAAGTCGCTGTGTCAAGTAGTCATACACTAGTTCCAGTATCAAGGATCAAGATCTCTATATATATATATATATATATATATATATATATATATATATATATATATAAGTATATATAAGATTATATTGTCCTTTGTAAAATATTTGCACTCCATGTATTAAAATAAAGTGTGGCTAATGCATACATGCATTAACCCATTTATCTGACTTCAAGTTACTAGTATTTTTGGCTATCATTTCTGACTACCGAATTGACTGGTTACTCGTAATGCACTGAGAAGACAATTGCCTTTCACATGTCTATCGAATTGGGTGGTTACTGGTAATGTAGTGAGGGGACAATAGACCCCTTCCTATGACATCCCCTTGTTAAATTCACCAGTCTATAACATTGCGAGTAGATTGGGTGGTAACTAGGGGTGTTTACCAGTAGCCAGCATTCCCTAGTTACCCGAACAACTGGGTAATTTCTTCAAAATAATAAATGAAACCACATTTGAAAGGTATCTATAAAATTTTTATTATGTTAAGATTTTCGGTGTTTTTCGCGAGTTTACGTTCTACTCGACAGCTACAAAGCAGGTGAGTAATTTTGACATTCTCTTTCTACAAAAGACAGTCATTTCGAAATACATAAACCAGTTTATATGGAAAAGTGTACGTTTACTTGTTATTTTGTATGGCTTGTCGGTCGCATAGATTTTCGTTTCGATGGTGTTTACATGAACAGAATATGATTTGTTTTCCACTTCGGAAGCGCAAGAAATATCAAATTTCAGTATTCCGGTTGAATAATGTGGCTAAAACTTTCAAACCGAAAACCGGAGGGTACCGTTCTATGGGCGCTTTATGAAGGCGTGGACCTATACCGACAAATTTTAAGTGGATAGTTTTATAACCTCAAGGACGACTAAATATCAAATTTCAGCCTTTTCGGAGGGATAATGAGGCTAAAGCCATCAAAATAACGAAAATCGGGAGGTACGCTTCTATGGGGACTATATCAAAACGTGGACCGGTATAGCCCATTTTCAATACCAAACATCCTAAGAGTAATAGAAACTTTTATATCAAATTACAAAGCTTGAAAATTGCGAGCTGTATATTGATTTCAACAGACGGACGAACGGACAGACGAACATGGTTATATCGACTTAGAATTTTATGCTGATCAAGAATATATATACGTTATAGGGCCTCCGACGAATATTTCGATGTGTTACAAATGGAATGACAAATTTAATATAAATGGTAAAACCTAGGAAAAAGTCATTAAGGCCAATCTGGTAAAGAATTTTCACAGCTTTAACATTTTCTCCAATCCCATTTCGATAGAACTTGCGGGTTCCAAGCAAAATCTCGAAAACCTACAAAATCCTAAACTGTGACCTTTGACATCTATTTATTTCTAAATCCCTCTGACGATTTTTTGTTGTTTTTTGATTTTTCTCATCTATGAACATTGCAGTTTCAGAATTCGCAAAAACTTCCAGATAAACGCCATACTATGGCGGAGGGTATAAAAATTTAGTTGAATGCCTCTCCATGCTCTCACACTTTCCCAGAATTATGAATCGCATTAAAACAGTGTTGAGCGAAATCGCGAGAGAAGAATATTTATTTATGCATTTTTCTTGACGTTTTTTTTATTTATATCAATATATTTTAAACATAATTGTCGCCTAAAGTCATTGATAATCATAATTAATAAATTTAATTGATAAAAATTGCATAAACGTTGATTAGTTGATGGTTCAAAAAACTAAGAGAAATTGACACCAACTTTAAAGTTGCCTAATGCTCATTATTGCATTAAAACATGACATAAGTTTGCTTCATAATGATGTTTTATGAACGTGGCTGTTACTGAAGATGTGAAATACCCACGATCATTTCAGAGGGTTAAGAGAATTTATCAATCACTTCACATTGATTGCAAATCGCTTTTTAGTGACCAAAATGTAACTGTAACGCTTGAACGGACAGAAATGTTTTAAAGTTGTTTCTTTGTTGTATATGGAAAGTCTTAAGGCCTTGGCACATACAGGCACATACGGTCCCTTGTGAGTTGTGTCACGCGTCAAAAACAACAACCACATAAAAATGTGATGTGATGCCAAGTTTTTTCTTGGAGTTTTAATGTGGTTGTCATAAAGCTGCCCTCAACGGACCGTATGTGCCGAACCCTTTAAGTATTCTTCTTAACAAACATTTACTCAACACCAGTGATTGTAGTGGAACTTAGGGTTCTCAATGTCAGCGAACGTAAAAATACTTTATGAAACATTTCCCATGGTTTCGTTTCGTACTTTTCATAGGAACAATACAAAACATAACCCACATTGACCGAACTCGCTGTTTAGTTTCGTTTTGTTACATTCGTGATTGCGAACAAAACGAATGGCGAAAATTTTTCAATTCCACAACAATAGATAGAAAATGAAAAGTTCAAAACACATTTGAATGATTCAGAAACGCTTGGTGGTTGATAAAACATCCACCGTAGTATGTTCACAGTATGTTGATGTTAGCTTATAGAGTTGTTAAGCAACCAAATGTGTATGTGTGTCTGGATGTGGCATTAATCATGTCGCACATCAAATGTTTGCAAATAAATCTTTTTGTTTCGTTCGTGAATGAAACAACTCGGCACAGCATAGGCGAAGTAAATTTCAACAATATTACGGTTTTCATCTTTTTGCATTGAAAAGTTTGTGGTTTTATTTTTTTTCTTGAGAATGAAACGATTCGGAGACAAATTATATAACACAGCAGTCCTTCCTCAAATCCAATTTGTGAAACTAAAATAACTGGAGGTGGACTGCACATACCAAAGGGTTTAGAATTTTTATTTTGGTTATGCAATTTGTTTAAACAATAATATTGTTACTACAATTTCGTCCGATACAGTATTTAAATAAGTAATCTAAAAGCTAAACAAACCTTTGATTAAATGTCGATTCGTGGTGGTGGTGGTGTTGATGATGGGATGCGGTTAGTACTAGCTATGATAGGATGTTTCAAAGTTCCTGCTGTTACTGCTACTTCTGCTGCCACTTCCACTGCCAATTTGCCTCAATCTCTGACTCGGTATGTGTGTGTGCTTTTGTTGTGGTTTCTAATTCATTGCCAGTACAAACACTTGAGCTAAACAACGATACACACTCGGCACCATTTCATGTTCGGTCCTTTGTCTGATCCGCTTGCAGGCTTTGTGCTTGGTTGTTGATTTGTTGAATTGTTTGTGTGTATATTTTTGCCGTTGTAGTTGTTGGTGTAGTATTGAAAACTGAGCCAAGGCAATTCATCAATATTCGAAACTTTATTTGTTTTAAAGGATTTCCTTTCTTCTTGCTTTTTTGTCGAGGATGTTGTTGTTTATTCTTGTTGGGTGTAAAACAAAGAATGCCAATCGAACTGAACTGAAGAAGAAAATGGAAATGGGAAATTAAAATGGGAAAATAAATACTGGCCTTCGATTAAATAAATACAAATATATATTTTTATTTTATTTTTTGATGGAAAAGATTTAACATCTTTATATTGCAATAGAGAGAATGATGATCCATCTGCAGGAAACTTTTCAGGTTAAGGATATGTTTTGATAAATGTGATTTTTATGATCGCTAATACAATGTTTTGTATTTACATTCAGTTAGACAACTATATGTTTACACATGATAATTATTTTAACGAATAAATGGTTAACTATAACAAATTCATTGAATGATGTTGGGGGTTTGGTTAATGTATGTATGTTGCCTTACCTGTTAAGACAACATCAAGGCAAGAAATGCAGACCAAACACAAAACCAAATGTTTGCAAGACTATGTATGCAGTGTTATAAAATCGTTGCTTTTCCTACGATTTTTTTTACAAAAAATATAAGTTTTGTGTGTTCATAATGTTAAACCTTGACGCAAATATATAATATTTCATTTTTGAATTTTTATGAATTTCTTTTCCTAGTGATCTCTGCATGTCCCCTAACCTGTGGTACTCTGGCATCCACAAAAATTGAGATAGGATAAATGGAAAGATACGTCATTTTTTGGTATAGCCCTCATATTGTTGTACTGCAGAAGAATAAATACCGAAAAAACAATGTCGCTAACCTTCAAAATACCGAAATTCGGGAGGTACCGTTCTATAGGGGCTATATAAAAACATCGATCTATACTGACACATTTCTGGCGGAAAATGTTTAGACTCAAAGAAGACTAAATACCAAATTTCCGATATGTTGGTAAGATAATATGGCTGAAATCAAAAAATACCGAAAATCAAGAGGTACGCTTCTATGGAGGATATAGAAAGACGCGGACCTATTTTTCTTCTGGAATATTTTATAACCCCATGGAAGACTAAATATTGACATCACAACCTTCAGAATTAAGAAAATCGGCAGGTACCGTTCTATGATGACTATTTCGAAACGTGCACCTATACCGACGAATTTCGGTCGGAAAGATTTTTACCTCCAACGTTGACTAAATACCAAATTTCAGTCATTTTGGTGGGTTGTTGTGGACACAACCTTCAAAATATCGAAAATCGGGAGGTACCGTTCTATAGAAGCGATATGAAGGCGTGGAACTATACCTACAAATTTCAGGTGGAAAGTTTTTTACCCCCGATGTAGACTAAGTACCAAATTTCAGCCATTTCGGTGGAATATTGAGGCCACAAACTACAAAATACCGAAAATTGATATGTACCGTTCTATGTGTGCTACATGAAGGCGAGGACCTATACCGACAAATTTAGAGGGGAAAGTTGAACACCCCAAAGAAGACCAAATACAAAATTTTAGCCATTTCGATGGATTTTTGTGGCCATAACCTTCACCATACCAAAAATCGGGAGGTACCGTTCTGTGGGGGCTATATTAAGCGGTGACCTGTACTGACGAATTTCCGGGGGAAAGTTTTGTACCCCTCACGAAGACTAAATACCAAATTTCAGCCATTTCGGAGCAATATTGAGGTCATAAGCGCTATATGAAGGCGAGGACCTATAACTACAAATTTGGAGAAGAAAGTTGAACACCCCCAACAAAGACTAAATACCAAATTTTAGCCATTTCGATGGATTATTGTGGCCATAACCTTGAAAATACCGAAAATCGGGAGGTACCGTTCTGTGGGGGCTATATCAAAACATGGACCGATATACCCCATTTGTAATACCAAACAACCTAGGAGTAATAGAAATTACAAAGCTCTATCTTGAAAATTGCGAGCTGGATCTTGATTTCAACAGACGGACGGACAGACGGACATGGTTAAATCGACTTAGAATTTCACCCTGATCAAGATATATATATACTTTATAGGGTATCCGACGAATAGTTTGATGTGTTACAAACGGATTGACTAATTTAATTATACCCTCCATATTATGGTGGAGGGTATAATAAAACAAGTAAGCAAAGGCTATACTCGGACGGGCCGACCATGTGACACCCTACACCACAACCTTTAGAAATTATTTTTCAACAAATCAACATTCCTTTTGGGAACAAATTATTTTCTCTCATATCAAAGAATGCACCCCGATTCATACTGATTCAATGACATGGTACCTACAGTTTATCGCTGACCACGAACGGCGTGTCCTAAGATACCACTTGTAGAGTTACATGGCTGAAATGCTCAGAAAACAACATTACTGATGTGTTGAAAAATTGATGTCGCCTGGCCAGGAAATGTTTGTGCAAAAATTATTATCATATAATTCTAATAAATATTCTAACATTGGAAAATTGACATTGTTTAGCCCCTTCTGCTACATCATTAAATTTTCTTTGAATATCAGTTTTTTTGGAATAAAAATATTCCCAGTTACAATGACACTCCTCCAATTTATTGAACACTACAAATGCTACATAAAAATTGTCAAAAGGAAAATTCTGAAATTATTGAAGATCTATCGTCCAAAAATTTTACACTTGTGCCATACTTATGCTTGATAATGCACACGGTTTTGTGCTTTTCAGGGTGATATCATTGTGATAGGATGAAGCCAAGGTTTGCACTATTATAATACGCGAACTATTGTAGTTTACCGCGAACTATGACTATTGCTTGAACAAATTAAGCGTTTTTGAACAAAGCTCAAAAATTTGACAACAAAAATGGATTAAAATAGGTAAAACACGTTGAAGCTAAAGAGGTTTTTTACGTTGTTATTCGATTGCTGGATAAACCATTCAAATGACGGACATGCTGACATTTTGATCTTAGGTGTTTGTTTTTCCTATTGGGATGCGCATTTGGGTATTTCAAAAAGCCAATATTAAAACAAGTGAGAAAAGGCTATAGTCGGTACGGGGCCGACTATGTGATACCCTACACCACTACCCCTGTGCATAATCTTTTCACTCGAAAACATTTCTTTTACGGAGATACGAAAGTTTTCAACTATGTATCTGGCTTTTATACCAAATGACCTAAGGCGAACTGAACCAAAATAATTAATATTTAATTTTATATTTGACCACTATCGACATCACCAACATCAACATGCTTCTATCTCTGTGAGAAAATTTCGTGATGATCCGATCAAAATTCCGACCTGTAGTGTGATTGCAGAAAAAGTGGAAAAAAGGGATGCATTACGGACTATTGCGATATCCTATTTTTTGACCACCTACGCCAATCTAATTTGCATAATTTTAAAGATGGGATTTTCTACTTTGTTAGTCAGGCTTTGCTTTTAGAAGGTCCCCAACCAAAGGTGTGATATCCGTCATAATTAATAAAATCGCAAAAAGGAAAAGTTGGGTTCTATTAGCGACTATTGCGATATCATCGTTGTGTGACCACCTACGACAACCTACGTTACATCGTTTCAAAGGTGATATTTTCTACTTTCATTGCCAAGTTTTGCTTTTTTTATACCACTTGTAAACGCTGAGATATTTGCTTTGGAATAAAATGTAGACTTTTTCTCCAAATAACTGTTTTGCTCATTCCGACCCCTAATTATTATCCTACCATCACCAAAATCAATAGGCTTCTTCCCCTCTGGGACCCCCATCAACACCCAAAATTTCGTGACGATCTGATCAAAATTGCGACCTGTAGCGTGATTTCCAAAAAAATGGAAAAATGGGATGTATTACCGGCTATTGAAATATCTCCGTTATTTGGTCACCTACGTCGACCTAGTTTGCATCGTTGTAAAGATGGGATCTTCTACTTTCATTGTATGGCTTTGCTTTTGAAAAGTCCCCAACCAAAGCTGTGATATTCGTCATTATAATTCAAATCGCAAGAATGAAAATTTGGGTTTTATTAGCGTCTATTGTAATATCTTCGTTGTTTGATCACCTACGAAAACTTATTTTACATCATTAGAAAGGTGATATTTTCTACTTTTATTGCCAGGTCTTGCTTTTGGTATACAACATATAGAAGCTGAGATATTCGCTTTGGAAAAAACGTTGTCTTTTTATCCACATAAGTTTTTCCGACCCCTGAATATTATCCGACCATCACCATAATCAATAGGCTTCTTCCCCTCCGGGACCCTCATCAACACCCAAAATTTCGTGACGATCCGATCAAAATTGCGACCTGTAGCGTGATTACAAGGTTTAGATGGACAGACGGACGGACTGACGGACGGACACACATAGTCAGATCAACTCAGCTCGTCGAGACATTCATTTTGGTATATATAAGTATGGGTCTACGACCATTATTTCAATGCGTTACAAACTTTTTGGGCAAAACCAACTTATAATACCCTTCCCACATAGTGGTGTAGGGTATAATTAAAGTATTCGTGATTACGCATAATTTGATATGTATATTGACTATGTAGTCCAGAGGTCGACACAACACTGGCTTTTTTGCGGAAACAGAGTTTTAAAAAAGTTGTGCGGTATGGAAGCTGTATCCGATGTATCCCAAAAATTGGTTGTGAGTGTACATCCACGATTCTTGATAGATTTTATTAAAATTGGTTGGTTAACATTGGTTGCCTTTGCCTTCACCAAAATTTATACTTCAAAAAACTTCAACGATAGCGTCATCGAGAACGTTTTGAAAAAAAAATTGTCGAAGCGACCCCATGCTGCAATATATGTATAAAAACATCCAATTGGACAATTAAAACGCTATGACTCCACGTAATTTGCAATAATGCAAAAACTGGACTTTCTCTGTCATAATAGGGACAATTTGTAGCATGGGAGGAAAATGTGGTTCTCTACACAATACCCATTATATATTAGGCAGCAGGCCCGTTATCTAGCAGACATATTATTGCAATTTGCATCAGGGGAAAAGTCAGTAGTTCGTTTGCTATATGTAGGCTACTTTGGCGGTATATACCCTCTAAGAATTCAAATATGGACGAAGAATGAAATTTTTATATTTTCATACAAAAGTAATGGTCTATTTCACCCGCTAAATAATAGCACATCATCGTCCAAAATTGTAGGCGTCTTCTTCTACCTAAACCCTTACCTCGTGCAAAATTTCGTGACTATTGCGTTAAAATTGCGACCTCTAACGTTTTTATGATTACACTACAAACAATTAACTGGATATATTAGGCTGTAACTCTGTTATCTGACCATGTACACCAAGGTCCAGGGTTCCTTTTCCCAGTATAGGTTACTTACCCGGAATGTGTCTTCCAGAAATAAAGATTTAAGCTGTGTATTAATTTTTTTACAATTTTCACACAAAAGTTTGGGTCCATTTAACCCTCTAAATATCACCTGATCATCATCTCAATTTGCAAGCTTCGAGGCGATCGGACTATTATTGCGAACTACAGAGCCGCTACAAAATTGGATAATAATTATGTTTTTGGTCCATTTCACCCGCTAAATATTTCAAGATCATCACCAATTAAAATAGCGATCTATTCTGATGTGAAACCGACCTCCATACCAAATTTCGTGACGATCGGCCCATAACTGCGGCCTGGAGTTTGATAAAAATTTATAATGGACAGACGGACACACGGACGGACGGACACACATCTCAAAATCGCTTTATCTCGCTGAGATATGAAGATTGGTATACCACATTGGGGGTCTCCGACGAATATTTCGTGGTGCTACATGAATTTTTGCCAAAACAAATTTATAATACGCTTTCCACATAGTGGTGTAGGGTATAAATATGGAGTATGTTGAAATTGAAAACAAATTTACCTCAACTGTTCTAAAGAGAAAGAAATGTATTTTAGCCTATTTTTCAACTTCTAGTGCCCTTAGAATAACTAGCTATGTAGCGCGACATAAAATAATGGGGGGTTTTGTAGGTGGTTACGATTACTATAAAGTATTATAAAAACCCATTATTTGGTAATGATTTATTTATTTTTTTTTTGCTGGGAATGATCAGAAAACTTCTCAACTAAAAATTTTGAACATTGGTCCATGTTTTGGTATAGCCCGCTTTTAACGGTAGCGTCCGATTTCAATTATTTGATAAGAATTAATCTACATTGTCCGTCCAAAAATTACAATTGGAATATAGGGTTCTAAATAGTAACAAAAAAAAACTTAAACAAAAAAAGGACATATGTCTACGTTTTAGACGGTGCGCCTGCTTTTCGTGGATTCTGAAACTACAATGGTCATACATGAGAAAATTTTAAAAAGAAAAAAATCGACGGAGGGATTTTTAAATAAATCGCGGTCAAAGTTTACATTTCTAGGTTTTTTTTAATTTTCACGATTTTGTTTGAAACCGCAAGTCCTATCGAAATGGGACTAAAGAAAATGTTGTAGCAGTGAAAATTCTCTACAAGATTGACCTGTAATATTGTTGTAGTTTTTACCATTTTTGAGATATAGAAGTTCAAACTGGAACAATGCACTGACTGTATCGCCTCCTTGTAAAACAGTGTCATGTACGGTGCGCCTTAAGTAACTTTAAATGAAAACCGCTTACACCTGGGAAGTTTTTGCGGATTCTGAAACAGCAATGTTCACAGAAGAGAAAAATCCAAAAACAAGAAAAAGTCTCCGGAGGGATTTTTAAATAAATCGCGGTCAAAGTTCACATTTTTAGAGTTTTTTAGGTTTTGATGACTTTGTTTGGAAACGGCAAGTTCTATCGTACCCTTACCATTTTAACCTACACTTTTATATGACAAAAATATACGAGTACTTCGTCGAAATAATACTTTTTGACCCCAAGTATGTTTGGACGGAATCCATTTCAAACAATTTGGAAACGATTTAGCAATGTCCTTCCGTCTGTCTGGCTGGTTGAAGAGCATGATAACTCTCGAGCGGATCAACCGATTCGGTGCACATATTCGCCTTCGTAATATTTTGTCCAAACTAAGATCATGTTCGAAGATGGCCATATCGGTCCATTTCCTCAGGAATCTCACCCACAAAAGTTCAAAATTGTTCGCTACTATGATCGTGCGCACCATAATAACTCTCGAAGGGAGTAACCGATTTGATCCATACTTTGCACATCGAAATATTTCTACCAGATATACAACAGGTTCGAATATGGGCTATATCGGTTCACTCGTTCGGGTACATCACACACAAAATTTCGGAAAAGTGAAGTTTAAAACCTCCACTGGAATCGTTCAGACTTTTCTTACAACAGGTTGTATTCGAGGCCCCTATGACAAAAATACCCGAAAGTTGCAAAAATTCCTACGGCCACCATGTGTAGTGGCTGGTGTGCACCACAACTCTCGAACCGGATACTTGAAGATGGTGCCTATCTGTCCACTCCTTCCAGTACATCCTCCATTAAAATTCGGCAAGCTCATACGTCCAGAAAGTGCCACAAATTTCTAAAAATCCCTTGAATATAAAATTTTTGGGGAAAAAGATTTTTGGCTGTATAGCCGGTATTCAATCTATTCGTAGATGAAATTTTCAATTCACACAGGCTGAGGGTATATTTCTGTCGGCGAAGCCGACTGATACTTTTTTACTTCAAATTTGCTGCAATTCGTAATTACGATTCCTAGTGGTCAGAAAACTTCCCCACAACAAATTGTGGACATTGGTACTTTCGTAACAGAAAGAAAACTAATTATTCCATATTAGTTCATGGTGGAGGGTATAACAAGTTAGACCCGGCGGAACTTAACACTTTTTACTTGTTACGACCAGTTGCTTCGATATTTATATCTATTGGTAGAATATGCCTCATTATGCCGATGCATGCAGATCTTCTTATGGTTACTTCTGTGTTGTTTTATTTTCCATTGCTCGCCACCAAACTACTTCTTTATATCTGATGAAGCAGATGTACATCCATAACACCATTTGAGCTTTGTGACCCAAATTGTCGGCCCATTCCCATCTATGTTATACGTAAACGTTAAAGATTAACAAACTGGGTCTATTAAAACCAGTTGATTAATCTTCAATAATGTAAACAGTCACTGATAACTGGTTTCTTTTGGGTGAAAATTTTTAGACTTGTTTCAAGTGCCAAAGTTCATGTTGTGTTCATTGCTTCTCAAATGGTTAATAAAGCCCTCTACTGGATTTGTTGACACATATTAATACGAGGGGAACTAGCAAAGTTTCTAGCATAGACAACACGCAGTGTTGCCAGGCCCCATTTGAAATTTTTTTTGCAAAGTTTGATAGTTTTTGGCCTAATCGCACTCAGGGAGTTTGACATACGATCATGTGTTGTGTTGTTTACAGTGACTGGGAAAAGGCAATTTGCAAAAACATATGGAATTTACTTGTGAACATTTTCGTCTGATCATTTTTCACAACTATCGACGTGGGTACCTTAGATGCAGCACAATTTGACTATCGCTCAAAAAAGGCTCTTGTCGATTTGTGCAAAGAACGACGTTTATAAGATAGCCACAGACGAGGAATCTTGGATGTATGTGTATGAGCCCTAAACAAAACAGCAATCGACCGTGGGTCTTCAAAAGGTCACCAAAACCAACGAAAGTTGTTCATGGAAAAAGAACATCGAAGCAAATGGTCACCTGTTTCTTCAGCTAAACTGACCATGAGGCTACTATACGGCTTGAGGAAGTCTTCGGAGAAATTCGAAAAACAAACAAGAGAAGACTAATCATTGTACACCATGACAATGTGAACTCTCACACATCGCTTCAAACCAGCGCCTTTTTCACCAGACAATACGTAGAATTGTTGGGACGCCGTAAAGCCCTGATGTGGAAACCAATAACTTCATTTGATTCCCTCACATCAAAAATCGTCAACGATTTTCGTATCCAGAAGATGCTGTTGAAGCTTTCAAAAACCATATTTTGGGGGTGTCTCAATCAATCAACATCACAGATGTGTTTGTAAGAATGAATTTTTTACAATCCCTTAAATAGCCAGCATGTCCCTTCGGAACTAAAACCCACCAATAAATACTAAAACTAAAATGCTGAAAAAAATACAATATCATATAGAATACCTTTGCATATTGTTTCCCTTCATATAATTGAAATTTAGCCTCTAACAAAATAATACAACACTCATTTGCTATAATTTATTTATTGTATGCCTGCCACAGCATTTTATTATATTAACTGACGCCTTATTTAATGAACAATTAAATGAGACAATTGTAACTTTCGTAGGAACAATTAAGAACAGTTAATCGTTGTTTGATTTCCGTCGGATACTGGCATTGGCACTGATTCCTCCGACCATGCGGTGGGAATAGAAGCTTGTAGTAGAAGTCAATTGGACATTTGTTGCATGCTTCGATGTGCTTTGGAGAAACATATCTGAGCACTGTTGCTCCGTCATCAATGTCAAGTGGACTTTGATGAATATTTAATATACATTAAGCTGTGCTGTCATAGTTTGCTTCTTCTCTCACATTTAGGTATGTAGGTTCGTTCTAGCGAGCAGCATGTTTATGTTTTCGTGACGGCTTGTTGCTGTTTTCTATGGTTTTGTTTAAACAAGAAAATTTCATATTTTTTTCTTCTTTCATTTATGAATAATAATAAAGTTATCGTTAAATTGATGAGCTTTTGTTTTTGGTTTCTGTATCGAAGAGATAGAAAGCATGGTGTCTGATGAAATGATTGTTTTCGTTTTTGTCCTTTCCAAAGGCACAGTCATCAATCATCGACACTCATCCTCGATGCTGACACCATTTATAAATATCACATTTCGGGGTTTTTGTGTGTCGTTACAGAAGGAAAAAACTTCCTATCAGGAGAAACTGCTGCTGACACGCATCACCACTTGCTTCCGCTTTCTTAAGATAAAAATATTTTTACACCCACACATTTACCACGCACAAACACACGCACACAAAGTGGATGTATGACAAAAACTGATATTAATGTCAAAAAAATATCGCAACTGGGACTCCGTACACTGGTACGTTATATATGCGCATAAAAATTTATTCAGTCTGTACAATTTATTTAAAATGCCAAAAAAAATCTTTATTAAATTCTATAATAACTTTTCACCACTATATTGAAAACCAAATATGCGGTATTAGTCTTACTTACTTACTACCACACAGTAGGAAAAATGCAGATCTAACGTGCAGAAAATAAAAGTCGATGTTTTATTGTATGTATGTATATCCATAATTATGATGAGAATAGATTTAGATTGATATGTTTACTTCATTTATTGATATATTTGGTCAAGTTGTATTTTTATATAATATATACTCCATATTTTTTTTTTTGTCATATTCAAGCTATATTTAGGTCTCGAGACTTTACACTCATCTTGTATCCAAAATAATTACGAGTTCAGTATTGTGGGAATGGAAGTGCATGCAAAACATCTATAGGACAAAATGTATGAAGGGTTCTTCGTTGACTATATATTGAAAGCCAATTAAAAATGTGTTTCGCTGCCTTCACCAAAATTTTGTTTCTTGTTGCTAAACAAGAGGAGAAAATAATGAAAAAAATTAATTTGTGTGCATCAAAAACTGCTAAAATCTGCTATATGTAGCATACCCACTGGCATTTTTTCCCTATCATCAACAAATTATAATTCTACCCTCAGCCCTTAGGGTTACGAGATAATATACACTTTGATACTATTCAAATTTTAGACTCCACATATATTTGGACGGACAGCCCGTCCGTCTGTATCTCAGTTGTCTGGCAGGCTGGAGCGCATGATAACACTCGAACGGATCAACCCATTTGGTCAAAGTTTTGGATCTCGTAATTAGATTTAAGTCATATCGGTGCTTCCGCTATAAAAGTTCAAACATTTTCGCTAAAATTGTAGTAATAGATTCTATCTGAACTTTGCACATCACAATATTTCTTCCAGAAATATATCGAACCTAATGTGGATTATATCGGTCCACTCCTTCAAATAAAATTACTTCCAAACGTACAACAAGTTCCAAGAGAATATGTGTGGCCAACATCGTCATGTAATGCCTCACAAAATTCAAGATAAGTGCAGTTTAAATACTGTTCGAGGATCGTTTGGACTTTTTTGACATTTGTAGTCTTGTTTACTGGGATATCCAATTTTTAGTGGGCAAGTCCATGCTTCCTGACAAAGCTCTAAATACGAAGGTGACCAACTAAAATGGCTTGTAGGCGCAGTAACTATCATCCAAACAGGCCACAACATTCTAAAAACTCCCTAAATACATAATTTTGGGGGGAAAATATGAAAGGTGCTTACACCTGGGAAGTTTTAGAGGATTCTGAAACTACAATTTTCATAGATCAGAAAAATAAAAAAACGCCGGGGGGATTTTCAAATAAATCACTTTTTTTTTGTTTTTGTTTAAGGTTTTTACGATCTTGCGTGGAAACGTCAAGTCCTATCGAAATGGGACTGAAGAAAATGTTGTAGGATTGTAGGGTTTTCGGTGCTACAACATTTTCCTTAGTCTCATTTCGATCGGACTTGCTGCCTGCAAAATCCTGAAAATCTGAAATGAACCTAAAAATGTGATATATAATTGGCTTAAACAGACTCTATCACTTCTGGCAAAAAATCAAATTTGACGTTTTTATGGCTTTAAAGAATATTTAATTCTTAGGTTATCGACACAATAGCTAGATATAGAAGTCCAATCTGTGCTCGCGGATTCGAGTTATTCTTCTTTTTAAAGGTATTTAATTTATAGAAGTCGTATAGGTATCTCAATATGTAATTCAAAAAATGAGGCGTTATGTTCGGGGTCAAACCATACCCCTATACCATATAACTCCTGTATATCTCAATTCGCCCTACTCGCGAATATAGTTATGTAGGGATGGGATTAAAACGTGGATATATTTTAACCACTTTCTGCATGGAGGCTCTTCAACAAAAAGGAATCCCAAAATCTGTATTACAGCTGATATTCTAAAAATTGGATTAAGAGCGTTGAAATACTGAAATCTTGCGATAGCAGAAATAGTGGCAATTCTCTGTACTTTTAAAATTCTGTGATATAGCATATTGTGGACCTATATTTTTTAATCATATAGGTCCAAAATACTGAAAACAGGGTGCAACTTTTATATGGCGACTATACCGAACGTGGTTCGATTTTCAATTCTAAATATCCGAGGACTTATATTTTATACTCTGTAAAAAGCTAAAATTGTATCCTAAATATTGTGACCTTTCTCTACTGAATTTATATACTATGTGCCAATATTCCATATAAAATCAAAAACAAAACCTTAAAAAAGCTTTACGTAACGCTACACGCTATTTTAAATTTTCATAATTTTTGGTCAAGTCGAAACATCTACATTAAAATAAATTATGGGTTATAAAACTATTTCATTAAAATGAATACCATTACGGTATAGGTATAAACAAGTAAAAAAGTATCAGCCGATGAGTACAAGTTGTTACAATAAAAATCAAAGCGAGTCGAGAGCAGGTCCTAAACTGAACTTTTCCGAAATTTTGTGTGGAAGGTACCCGAAGGAGTGGACCGATTGAGTCCATATTGTAACCTAATATAAGTCTGGTAGAAATTTCACGATGTGCAAAGTATGGACCAAATCGTTTACTGCCTTCAAGATTTATCGTGCGCACAAATTTTCCGAACATTTTCGAACTTTTGTGGGGGAGGTACCGGAAGGAGTGGACCGATATAAGCCATCTTCCATCTTAAACTAAGTTTGGACAAAATATTACGAAAGCCAAATTTTGGACCGAATCGGTTGATCCGTTCGAGAGTTATCGTGCGCTCTAGCCTGCCAGACAGACGGACGGACATGGCTAAATCAACTCCAAATTATCTGAAACGGATTTCGCCCAAACATACTTGGGGTCTAAAACAATTATTTCGATGAGGCACATTTTGCCTTCGTTAGCATTAATGCTGAGAGTATACAAATATAAAAGATTCTACAATAATATAATCCCAGAACGCGCACGTCAATCGCAATTTTACAGCCAAACAAGTCATCGTTAACATTGACCGTTCTGACTAACTATTTCTAATTATTATATATTCCGTTATGTATAGTCAACACTCTAGTTCAATACTGTACTAACGTTTCATAGTTTCGTTCAAGATAATTTTTTGATTTTCTGCACGCTAGATCGGTATTTTTTCCCACTGTGTACCACCATTACAATAAATTAAAACGGAAAATGCGTCCAGTCCGGCCGGTCACAACTTTATCTTTAATGAAATCCGTTTCAGACAATTTGGAGTCGATTCAGCCCTCTCCGTCCCTCTGTCCGACCGACAGTCCGTTCAAAAAAGGAACATTTCGGTTTGGTATAGCTCAGGGACGTACGCAGGATTTCATTTCGGGGGGGCCCAACTTGACCAAAAATCATGAAAATTTAAAATGGTGTGTAGCGTTACGTAAACCGTTTTTAAGGTTTTGCTGTTGATTTTATATGAAACTAGCGGACCCGGCGAACTTCGTCTCGCTATTAAGGAATAAAATTTCATACAAAAACTCAATTTTCGATTTTTCCAATTTTCCGACTTTTCCAGAGAGATTTTCCAAAATTTTCTTCCGTAAAGACCTTCTCCTCGAAAATACGAATAACTGACAAAAAATTTTACAGAAATCGGCCTAACCGTTCTCATTTTATGAATTACTATACATTTTTTACACCATTTTTATATATATATAGATAGATATTGACACAAAGTATATAAATTCAGTAGAGAAAGCTGACAATATTTAGGATACAATTTTAACTTTTTACAGAGTATTATATATAAGTCCTCGGATATTTAGAATTCAAATTGAAACCACGTTTGGTATAGTCGACATATAAAAGTTGAGCCCCGTTTTCAATATTTTGGACCTATATGATTAAAAAATATAGGTACAGAGAATTGCCATTATTTCTGCTATAGCAAGATTTTCAGTATTTCATTCAATCATGGGTGCAAGTGAGCTGGTATGTCATCTTTTTAGCATCTTCATCGATGGATTTTATATGAGCGTGGACCCCAAAAGATGCTATTTATTTTTGGATCCAAAGCATGTCATTTACACCAATGCTTTGACATGTCATTTTCACCAATGCTTTGGCATGTCATTTCCACCAATGCTTCGGCATGTAATTTTCACCAACCCTTTGCAATGACGTTATCATTACGAAAAGAGTTTTAACAACGTTGGTTGTGATTTCGAGTCTCCAACGACATCAAGCCTATTGTAAATAATTAATCTTATATATTTAGAAAAATTGTTTAAATAAAAACACAAAATTCATCTCTATTGGATCGATGGAATGCGTTTAAATGCTGAAGAAAAGATCGGATCTTTCACGACTTCCTTTGCATTGGTTCAAATGCTAATGAAAAGATCGGATCATTTACGACATCGTTTGAACCAATGCAAAAGGTGCCATGAAATCACGTCATCGCATTGAACATCTTCCTTCAAATTTTGCTAGAAGATTTTGGGATTCCTTTTCGTTAAAGAGCCTCCATGCAGAAAGTGGTTAAAATATATTGACGTTTTAATCCAATCCTTAACTATATTCGCGAGTATGACGAATTGAGTTATACAGGAGTTATAGGGTATAGGGGTATAGTTCGACCCGAACATAACGCCTCATTTTTTAATTACATATCGAGATACCCATTTGACTTCTATAAACTAATTACCTTTAAAAAGAAGAATAACTCGATAACCTAAGAATAAACTATTCTTTAATGCCATAATGACGCCAAATTAGATGTTTTACCAGAAGTGATAGAGTCTGTGTAATCCAATTAAAAACTTTAGAAATTTAAAAACGGACGATACAGACTACGATTCATAGACTCCAAACCCTTCTAAGAGTACAGTTTGAGACTAAGTCGTGACAAAATAATATAAGTCGAAAATTTTCATGATTGTTGTTCCGGCTGCATTCTTTACTTTAGTTAAGAACGCCTTATCTAACTTTAATTGAAAGGTGCTTACACTTGTGAAGTTTTTGCGGTTTCTGAAACTACAATGTTCATAGAAGAGAAAAATCCAAAAACAAGAAAAAATCGCTGGTTGGGTTCTTAAATAAATCGCGGCCAAAGTTCACATCTTTAGGGGTATTTAAGGTAAAAATTCTCTACAAGATTCGCCTTTACTACTTTTTCCTAAGTTTTACCATTTTTGAGATATAGAAGTTCAAATTGGGACAATGCACTGACTGTATTGCCTCCTTATAAAACAATGTCATGTACGGTGTCCTTAACTAACTTTAGTTGAAAACGGCTTACACCTGGGAAAATCGCTGGAGGGATTTTTAAATAAGTCGCGGTCAAAGTTCACATTTTTAGGTTCATTTTAGATTTTCAAGATTTTGCTGTGAAGGCGCAAGTCCTATCGAAAGGCAACTAAGGAAAATGTTGTAGCAGTGAGAATCCACTACAAAATTTTTTTCAGTCCCATTTCGATAGGACTTGTCGTTCCCACGCAAGATCGTGAAAACCTAAAATAACCCAAAAAATGTGAACTTTGACCGCGACTTATTTGAAAATTCCTCCGGCGAATTTTTTTGCTTTTTTATTTTTCTCATCTATGAACATTGTAGTTACAGAATCCGCTAAAACTTCCCAGGGGTATGCACCTTTCATTTAAGTTTAGTTAAGGCGCACCGTGAGAAGTTTTTGTACTCTATGACATTAAACACTGGACTCAGGTCTTGCAACTTATTGTAACTAGAATTCAAACATTTCTTAAAGCCTAGTTTTGAAAAATAAAAATCGATACTTAAATAAACCCACATAATTATTCACTAATAATACCTAATAAAACCCTTGTATATTGACCACTTGTGCCCAAAAGCGTTTTATATTTATAATAACTTGTAAACGAACTAAAAATCGTGAATTTTGATTTCTGAAAAATAAGTCAAAAAAGTATAAATCGCCTTTGCCGACAGGATATGTGCTTGCCCTCAGCCCGTGTGAATTTGCGACAGATGGAATACCGGCTACACAACCAAAATATTTTCCCCCAAAAACTATGTATTAAGGGAGTTTTTAGAATGTTGTGGCCTGTTTGGATGATAGTTACTGCGCCCACAAGCCATTTTAGTTGGTTTCCTTAGTCTTTAGAGCTTTGTCAGGAAGCATGGACTTTCCCCCTAAAAATTGGATATCGCAGTAAACAAGACTACAAATGTCAAAAAAAGTCCAAAGGATCCTCGAACAGTCTTAAGCTGCACTTATGTTGAATTTTGTGAGGGACGTACATGAAGATGTTGGCCACACATTTTCTCTTGGATGTTTTTTACGTTTGGAAGTAATTTTATTTGAAGGACTGTACCGATATAATCAATTTTGGGTTCGATATATTTCTAGCAGAAATATTGCGATGTGCAAAGTTCAGATCGAATCGATTACTACCATTTTAGCGAAAACTTTGACCAAATCGGTTGATCCGTTCGAGAGTTATCATGCGCTCCAGCCTGCCAGTCCGTCCAAACATATGTGAAATTATACTTTGTTGATGATGGAGAAAAAATGCAAGCGAGTGTGCTACATATAGCCGATTTAAGCAGTTTTTGACGCACACAAATTCATTTTTCTTCATTATTTTCTTCTCTTGTTTAGCAACAAGTAAAAAAATTTTGGTGAAGGCAGCGAAACGAATTTCTAATTGGCTTTCAATATATAGTCCACGAAGAAACCTTCATACATTTTGTCCAATAGACTTGTTTCATGCATTTCCATTCCCACAATACTGAACTCGTAATTATTTTAGATACAGGATGAGTGTAAAGCCTCGAGACCTCAATATAGCTTGAATATATTCATTACGGAATTCGTATTTAAAATGATGTGGCATGAAAACGTAATTCAGATTTCATTGGAAGTTTCTCCAAAAAAAATATACAAGCAAAAATTTAAAAAAAATCTTACAAAACTTTACTTGATGTATATTTTCTGTACAGAAACTTCAGAAAAATATAAGTTTTCATTTGAAATCTCCTAACATGAAAAATGTTTATGACAAAGAAAAAATGTAATAATTGGTTACAGTAGCTTAATAAATTTTGTTCGACCAAACCATTCGAAGGGGGGGGGGGGGGGGTCCGGTCCCCCTGTGCCCCCCCCTGCGTATGTCCCTGGTATAGCTACTGCATAATGATAACTGACATATGTAGTACATACTAATTTAACGTACTTTAATGGTTTTGATACGATTTGCAACCGATATAGTTAAGTGGGACAGTATTTTGGTTGTGTAGTCGATATTAGGTCTAAATGAATTTCTGAATTTCAGGTCGAAGGTCTGTTTCATATAAACACTATGATTTCAGGGTCAAATTTCGTCAAAATATAATGTTGAATAACTCACTCATGTCCGTTCTTGGACTATGTATGTATGTAAAAATTATATAATGTTAATGGGGAATCTATTGAAAAGAAATTATACATAAAGAGGAACATGTGGCATAGCTTTTAAAATCAATAAATACATATGTAGATGTCAGGTGCAATTTTTTTCACAGGCTAAGGAATTCACAACGTCAGCAAAGTCGACAAAGATTCTGAGCAAAAACTACCATTACCAACTGACTGGTTTACATAATACTTTTTGCTGGCCGGAACTACTTCCAAATCACCCTACGTACTTTCCACCAGAAATTTTTCGGTATCGGTTCACGTCTTCTTATAGGACGGTCCATCCCGAGGCATTCAGCGTCATTATCAAACCGAAATCCATGTCTTTTAATTAATTTAATTAGTCGAGCTATGTATATGACCTAGGGAGATTACATTGAAAAATTGATATCTAGCGCAGTCCTACACACACATCAACCGCTATGCGACGATCGTTTCGTTAACTGGTTAGGTTAACATCCTCAGGCATATTAGATGTTGTTGTTGCTAGACAATTTTCGCCATTTACACACCTATTTATACATCCAAGATTGTAAATTTGCATTTGTGAATTTCAAATTGAAGATTTTTATTTTCAAAGACGACTCATTTGTCCCCCTTCTATTCTAGAAATCAATTTTTTCAATATTACAGACATACTGTAGTATGTCTTTCACATCGAAAGATTTTTAAGTGGATTGTGGTTCAGAACGCTAAGACGTCAGCAATATTGTCTGTTAGTGGGCGACGACCCAGGTCCAAATCCCAGCCGGGCTCAGCTGAATTTTTGTCATTTGATATTTATTCATCGATTAGGGTATACAATATTCCAGAAGAGAAATATCAGTATAGGTCCAAATTTTCATATGCACCCCATAGAAAACACCAGACATCAGGAGGAACCGATTTTCAGTATTTTAAAGGTTGTGACCTCAATATGTAACGGAAATGGCTGAAATTTGGCATTTAGTCTAGTTGTTTTGTTTTTTTTTTTTTTTTTTTTTGTTGACCTGATGTAATTCTCTTTATTAATGGTTTTGTTTGGCTATAGGTCAATTGAAAAAGAAAACGATGTACCTATTTTGGATTTTATTTTTTTTTTATTTTTCCAATATTTCGATTGTCATCGACAATCATCTTCAGGGATCTATTTCACAAAAATATAAACACATATTACAAAATGATGAACAACACTAAAATATAACACAAAAATATTACATATTCTTAGAGATCACCTGTGCTGGTTCAATGTCACCATCAAACTAAACTTTTTTACATCTATGTGTTTGTACTAAATACATATAAATATGTGCACAGTGGTCCGTATCAGTCTTATAATTAATTCTTTTTTCATTAAGTACGTCTATTATATGGAGCATCTCCAAAGTGACTCGTCATTTATAATTAGTTTCCTGTGATAATATGTCCACATTTTTAAAGTTTGGTTTATGTTCAATTAAGGCACAATGGGTCGCTAATGCTGTTTTTTGTTCCAATAGCTTGTCAGTTTTTTGATCCGACTTTGTCCGGATAGTATAGTTTTGAGTTTGGTTTTTGTCGTACCAACATATACCTTCTGGCATACGTTGGTGTCGTCCCCGTTACATGTAATCTTATATACTACATTGCTTTTGTCCTCTTTTTTAATTTTTGATTTAATTTTACTAAACATATTGTTAACATTATTATTGGTTTTGAGTGCTATGTGATATTTGTCCTTCTTGTATACATTTGACTGAAAAACCTGGAATATGTGTAACTGCCTTGTATATCTTTTCCGCATCATCACTGGTTTGTTTTTGACTGCTTCTGTTTGTGTGTTTTATTAGATCGTCAATTGTTTTTTGAGGGAAATCATTCATGGCTAATATTTTTCTTATTTTTAAGTTGTTGTCTGGATGAAATTGTACGTCACTTATATTTAAAACCCTAGTTATAAAGTTCGTAGCAGTATTAATTTTAATCCGTCGATGATGATGGAATAGAAGTTGATCAGTCGGCCTGTGGCAGTAGGATTTTGGTACCAGTTCAATTTGAGTATGTTGCCTTGTCGTAAAACGATCGCGTTCAAATACGGTAGTTTGTTATTATCTTCAATTTGTATGTTCTTGTCGTAAGAATTCAATATAATATTCAATAATATAATAATAAATCCTCCATTACTATGTCAGCAATCCCGAATTTCATAATGACGCTGAAACTTTTCCTCATAAATTTGTCATTATAGGTCCTCATCTTCATATAGCCATAATAGAAGGTTTTAGCCTCATTATCTTACAGAAAGGGCTGAAATTGGGTAGTTGGTGTTCCTTGGGGCTACAAAGCATTTCCTCCGAAATTTGTCAGCATATGTCCACGTTTTGATATAGCCCCAATAGAACTGTACCTATAGATATTCGGCTAAAATTTGACAGAAATTTATCAGTATTGGTCTACGTTTTGATATAGTTGCTATAAAACGTTAACTCTCGGTATTTTGAAAGTTTGCCACATTACTTACCGAAATGGCAGATATTTGGTATTTGGTCTACTTTGGGGCTACAAAACACCCCCTGTTTGATATAGTCCTTAGACTTGTACCGCCGGTTTTCGGATTAATCGCATTATGGTTATAATGCGAAGGGTTGTCGGTATAGGTCTACAACGGTATCTTCGGTATTTTGAAGGTTTTAACCACAATAGCTAACCAAATTGGCCGAAATTAAGTATTTAGTCTTCGTTGGGTGTACAAAACATACCCACTGATAGTGGTCGATACACATGATAGAAGTGGTATTGCGGGTTCTCAGATTAGAAAGTACTACGATACCCCTCAATGTGAAGTCGTTTGAAGGATTAGTTTACTGTAGTGACTGTAACTTGGTATTTCGGATTCTCAATGGGTAGAAAAGCTCTACGAAGAAAATGATAAATATTGTTTAATATTTTGGTATATTCCCAATATGGAGGTACCTCCAGATTTTACGTAGTTTGAAGGTTGTACACTAGGGTTATGTCTTTTTGACATTTTTTTCAAAAATGATTTCCTGTAGTGAGAATGAATTAACTTTTGCCTACTAATGCCTACAATAATATTCATTCCATATTATTATTAAAAAATGTTACGCACAAACCACTCTATTTTTTTTTTTTTTTTTGAAAAAATACTAGGAGAAAAATTTTTTCTCAAAAAATTATTTCCTGTTGCAAATATTTCCTGTTGAATGAATGACATTTTGCCCATTAATGACTAAAATAACTTTTATTTCACATACATATTGAAAAAGGTCCCGCACAAACCACTTTTAATTTTTATATGATATATGAAATAATGTTATATATAATATAGAATGATATATATGTATGTAATAATACGACGATAATATAGTGAGAAACCAACGGTTATGTAATTTCGGTTATTTCGTGTGCCCCTATACCTTGTTTTCAGTTAAATATCTGCTTATAGTGACTCCAAAAGTGACTTCGTAAAAAGTCCTGAAAAATAAAAACTTTAAAAGTATTTTGTGCGGAAGATTTTTCTTATCGAATCACTTTATATTTTACATTTTATGTAATCTTTTGTAGAAACTCATCACGCTATGATACAAGGATATGAGGTTGTAAAAAAGGCATAACCCTATTGTACACACATCGTCCGAATTGAATGGTATTTCGGATTCTGAATGAGTGGAAAACATGAATGTCTCATTGGCATTAATCCTTGTTTAAAAGAAAGTGATTTTCTTCAGTTAACATGCTCCATCTCTCCTAGAAATAGGCTTAGACGTGGCGGAAGTGCTTAGTACTTCCATAAACCAAAGAATTGTTCTATTTTACTTCAATACAACTTGTTAAACTGTTGAAGTCAACTTATGTTCAATACACCGCATCCGCATTTTTATTTTGCCCTTTGGCTTTCCAAATAATATAATAAAAAATAAAAATTTACCTCATATATATGAATAAATAAAGTAAAATTGTCAATATAAAGCTATCCAAATTATGGATGTCTTTTATTTTCTGCACGCTAGATCTGTATTTTTTATTAATATTTTAAAAAATTTCAAGGTTGATTTTTAATTTTCGATTTAGAAATTTTAAATTTATTGAGGCAAAGATAGAAAAAAATATTTGTCACTTTGTCCCATATGGTGTACAATATTTGTGTCATAAGTGTGGATATGGAACAAATCGACAAAAATTCTATTTTAAACAAAATTCTCTATAACTTTTATATTTCAATATATGGCGAAAAACAAAAATTTTTTACAATCGATGAATCCGAGTTTCACCCTTTCAGAATTCGCGAACTGTTAACATATTCTATATAGTATGATATACTGAAGTGGAGGAATCCCATAAGGTCGACCATTAAAATTAATTTACGTGGAATCTGTGTTGGCATCAATGTAGAAAAATGGGTAAAAATGGGTTGAAGCCAACAAGTTGCTCCCTTCCGATTTTAGGCTTAACCTTACATTTTATAGACATATGCCCAAAGAAAGACTCAAAGAATAATTCATGGGCAATATGATACTAGTGTATCATTTTTCGATATATCCACTGCATCCACCTAAAATTTATGCTGACATTTTGAAGCCGGAATTTCGGGGTTTTTTGAATTGTTTTAATAATTCGGACGCGCAACAAGATAATATTCAAAACTCACATTAGGATTATAAAACTCGTGATTCTACGTCGTTTAATGCATATCTCATGAGTGTGCTCCTTACAGCATCCTAGTAATTGGAGTCTAAAGGCCAATATTTGATGCGTGAATTTAGTTTTTTTTTACGCGACGGATCTAATGAGACCTTCCGCGATCGAATCCATCCACTAAAACCGCGGATATAGATACCCTGAAAATAGGAAAAGCAGCAAAAAATTATTTCGACAAATCCGCGTACTAAACCGCGATTTTCTTGAAATTTTTACGTAAATTGAATCCTTTATACGCGATTATAATATTTGCGAAAACGCGTGTCATAAATTACAGAGATTCGCGTGTAATATGGGTTTTTCACCAAAAATAGAATGTGGAGGCACATCCGCGGTTCTTGAAGATTCTAATTAAAATTGGTATATTTGGACGTATTTTTGATAGGCGCTGACGAAACCGGATGCGCATCAAAATCGTATGCACATTGCGCGACTTTTACCAACTTTAAGGTTTTTTGCAGTGTATGATGCAACTGGTGGCACACAATGGCCCCTGAGTGAAACATCGAAATATGCATAAATTTTGACAGAGATTGATTCGCTGTATCCAAAAACGAATGCGCATCAACCGACTTTAACTAATTCGCGAATAACAGGCTTTTTAATTATAATATTAATTGAATGATTGTAATTTCAATATTACTCTTAATTTCCTACCCTTATAAGTTATCACAGTAATCAGCTAAACTCTCGCGATGGTTAACCATATGTTTTGAAGATGTTTTAACAGTATACATTCATTATTCTATGGGATTTTAGCAAAATAGTTGGAGAACTCCCAAATATTTTTTTCTAATTTTTAGAATCAAACCAAAAAAATATTTGCAACAATATTTTCCAACAATAAGTTTTTCTCTTTTGTTTTTGCTATAATATGCAATTTATGTACCCAATCTCTATAAATTTGGTATCATATTTTTCTACGCATTGTCTAGATTCCGCATATATTCTTTAATTTATTTTTTGAGGGTTTGTACGGATTCTGGGACAGGATAATTTGGATTTACTTCAAAAATTGTTTATTATTTGTTGACTTTCCGCGAAAATAATAATAAATTTAATAACTATTTAAACATCTACGAATAGATATGGACTGCTGTTAACGATTTATGCATACATTTTCTCATAACAACAAAAAATATATTTGTAAATATTTTTTCTTTATATGAGAATAAAAACCGCTATAACTTTTGCGCGCATTGGCCAATTTCGTGAACGCGAGCAGATTTGAAACCGGATTTTTTTCCTTTACCTCTGTACCAAAAATCGTAGATGTGCTCGTAAAAAAATTTTTAATTTTTTTCAAATGGAATTGTAAAGGAATTTTGTTATTCGCCATATATTCTCTATATTTTCGCAAATATGTTCTATATATCATTATTAATAATTCAGGTAAAAAACCTAAATAATTTCTGAATTGAGATCCACGCAGTTGTGAACCAAAACATTAAAATGCGATTATCTCAAAACGGGAAAATGGCATATGGAACACTTAAGTCTGACACCGACGATATGCTAGCACTGCAGAAGAGGATTTGACTTTAATAGCTCATTAATTCCATTCATAGACGAAATGGCTTTTTCAAACCGAAATGATTGTAAATATACATTTCAATTTCTCTGTGGGTGGTGAAACCCATATAAACTTCGAGTTGTAAACAAAGAAGCATCTGAGAGAAGAATGCCATTGAGTTGTACTCAAACATAATTTAACGTAATTTAGTTTTTCTTTTTTTTAATATCCCAGATGAGTAAGAATTTGTAACTTCAATGCCTTTTAGCCGACTGTCTCATGAGCAATAAGCAATTCATTAGAAATGCGAACACATTCCATTACACCTAAAATTTTATTTCAGTGGGAGTTTCATTATCGCTGCCTTCTTTATTTGGCTGTATTTATCCGCATGAAACTGAAATTCAATTAAACAGTTATAAATAATAAATTAAACAGCCAATGCGTAAAATTGTTCCTTACAGAAATGCAAAGTTAGCAAGCAATTTTCATTGTATTATATTGAGCTGAGTGAGGCTCAGCTTAAATCTATTCTAGGTTTTAATGGGAAACACTCACGCACCCTGCTACACAGATACACTTCTTAATCACTTTATTTTTGTCTCTCTGTTCTCGGAATACTTTCACTCTGCTATGGTGACGTATTTAATGTAGGATTTATGCGTTGTGGCACATGTTTAACGCAGGCAATGTTGAGCGTGTTAAATGACTTGAGCTTTTGGGAATACAACTTCCTTTGAGACCGAGAGTGCCAGCGACAGAAAAAGTGGGGAAATACATAAAATTTAATGGCATCTGTTTGTCTAAGGCATTGTTTGCAAATGAACTGAGGAATGACTGAAAAAAGTGAGTATCGCAAATGTATACAGTCAACTCCGTCTAACAGTATGTTGCTTAGTTATAAAAATATTGGGTAAATTAAACATAACATTATACAAATATATACTATTTCCCTGCCTCCTCTAAATGAAAGAAATCCTTCACCTACAAGTAACTCTGTATGAAAAGAATGTCATAATTCTGTTATGTATTAATGTCATAATACTGTCAAATTAAACTGTAAAAAAACTATCCGCCAAGATATTTTTTAAATTTTACTTTTACCCTAATATGGAAAAATCCCATATTGGGGAAAATATCAAATACCTGAAACAACTTCGTTGAATATTTCTGATGGCATGAATTCGGATTCGACTGTAAAGAAGTCTGCATGTTTCAGTGTATCTAAGCACTCCACAAATCCGAACAACAAACATTCATAATGGGACAAAAACAACAACAACAAAATGCAAAATATGTAGCTGTGTTCGCTTATATAGGAAGTGGGTGTTGAAGGGAAATTGAGGAGGCTTTAGATGAGCGATAAAAAGTGTGGAGTTTTATACAATTTAAGTGTCATTCGACCAGACAGTCAACCAGGCAGCAGCTATTCAGTGTTTCCAGACACAACACGTTCGCATTCATGTAAAATTACCCTTCTGAATGAATGAGAGAGTGGCGTTAGCTGAATTTACAATGTGCCAGGGAATACGTTAGTGTTGGTAATTTCATTTTATTTCACATCTTGCTTCGTTTGCACAGTCATATCCTTAAAAACGCATTGTTCTGATGCCACACAGTTGTTTTGGTGCTCCAATTTGGGGTTTTTGTAACAAATTGTGTCACTGTTTTGAGGTTTTAATGTATGGCACCCTACTCCCTCTCACACACCCCTATGATATAAATAGGCGTTTTGTGTTGGAATGAATTTTTTTGGGTATCTAAATATGGTTTTGATTTTATATGCTTGAAAGATCTAATAACTATAGCTGTGTAGTTCCGGAACGAACTATATAACACAATCCCAATGCAATATGGACGGGGGAGTAGCAAAATAAGTGAGAACTGAAAATATCAGTTAATGAACGTCCACCCGAAGTAATGCGGGAGCGATCCCGGGTTGGGAGTTCCTCATTACGACCATTAAAAAAACCAGACTGTCTCCAGATCGAGCGAGTTGGATGTGCGACTCGGACCACGACCTTGTTGCAGCAAAGGTACGTACCACATTAAACGTATCAAATAAAGTACGACATTGGTATGCTGCAATCACAACAGATAGCCACACATATTCCACTCAACTGGCCGAAAACATATGAGCACAATGGCAACATATTGCCCACTCCATGCACACTGCCGCAAAATCCGTACTTGAATACCAGAGACAAAGTGTGAAAAATTGAGATGTTCAGGAGGCAGAACGAAGTCCGAAAATTCTACCATAGAATGAAACATCAAACTGATGGCTTTGGTACAGGCACATCCTACTGTAGAGACCAGCACTGTAATTTTGAAAAAGATATATATACTGTGTTCTCAGAAGATGGTTTCAAATGTGTACCAAATGTAAACCGGCTGAAGAATAATAAGGCAGCAGAGGCCTACCATCCGGGATGTTCAAAACCGGAGGTGACACGCAGATAAGGTATATGTATCATCTAGTTAGCACAATCTGGTAGGAAGAACGCGTACCTGGCGGTTGAGACCTGAGCATACTGTATCCCGTCCACAAGAAAGAAGTTAAGACTGTATGCTCTAACTACATCGGGCAGAAGTTTTCTCCATATTGCCTACAAGATAGTGTCAGGGATATTGTGCGAATGACTAAAACCTATGGTTAACAAAATAATACGGCTTTAAACCTGGCATGTCCAGTATTGACCAGATATTTACCCTACGTCAAAACCTGGAGAAGACCCAAGGGATGCAGATCGACACCTATCACCTTTTTGTCGATTATAAGGCAGACTGTCGAAGCCCACTATGCTTAAAGGAATTCCAAGTCATGTCTGCATTTAGCATCGCCGCAAAGCTAAGTCGGCTGATACCCGGTCTCCAGTTAAAATAGAGGAGGTACCTCTCCGAAGGAGACAGCCATTCCTGTGATTACACGAGATACAAACGTCAAAAAAATGGCAATATACACTAATAACCACATGTTACTTACTTATGTTGACTATATTGACATCGTGGGTCGATCAGGAAACGAAGTAAGGTGAAGGTGAATCTGCTAAAGTGGGTCTGACGGTAAACGGCGACAATGCCAAGTTGATGGTGTCGACGCGCAATGCGTCCATAGAACTCGGACCAACTGGGAAGTTCGTTCCTATAATTTTGAGGTAGTTAAAGACTTCGTCTAACTTGGCACAGCAATAAACACAACAAACATCATCAGTTGTGAAATAAGAAGAAGAATTGTATTGGCCAACATACGCTTTGGCTTAAGTATGCAGGTTAAAACGCCACATTTCGTCAAACAAAAATAACACTTTACAAAACGCTGATAATAAACGTGCTAATGCATGGAACCGACACTACACATGGGTACTTGCGCAAGGTGCAGTGCCTCAAAATATGAGCGTTTTTAAGGTTTTTATGTGTTTAAACTATTTATAAAAGGTCAAACACCGATAAGCGAAAGCGAAACTTTGTTCCATGCTGTTCCCTAAAACTTCTAGTCCACTAAAGTTGAACTTTCCACTACAATCTAGTACCTGAGGAAAAATAAAATAGCTCACCTCGTGTAAATGTTACGGTAGTTTACTGAAAGGGTTCTTAAAGAAAATCTTCCTAACCAAAAAAAAAACAATGAACACAATATCTGTTATAGTTTCCGAGAAATAGTTATTTCTTTATACAGAAATTTACAAAAACGGCATATTTTTCAAAATTTCGAAAAAATGGACGTCTTTAGGAGCACGCAACGCTCACACCTTTCAATACTTTGACCTGGTTTTTTGGTTTCCTTAGTTTTAATATGTTTACTATGGAATTCCATATAGAAATTTACAATCGGTGACAAAAAATATTGGGGTTTTGGCCAGGAAAATATGAACCACTGTGCGCCGTAATCGTATTACTTGTTTTTTTTTTACAGACATACGAGTAGCCTGGTTATACTTATCTGTCGATTACACTGTGACTGAAAATGAAGGTGAAAATCTGGGGCAGAGATAATTCCTTTTGGGAATGAAAGCCCTTGGTGAGTACATTAAGAATCCCGAAGGACAGATCCGCTGTCGGTCGAATTTCCGAGTTATGGCGTGATAAAGTTTCTGCTGAAGACCCTGTAAGGTATCTGAAATTCGCGTTATATCTTTGTTAACTGTTGTTAAAACAACTGTTGTGTGCAGTGTATAAAATCAGGAGAAGTAATTTAGCAGTTCCCATTTCCTATACATTATGTCTAGAAAAGTAAATAGGTCACGACCAGAGAACCGAAAAAACACTACATTTATGTTTATATTTTATAATCGAACAATTTGCATAACTTTTGACCCACATTCCTAGTCATCTTTAAAAAAATATATTTTTTGCTTATTAAGGCAAAGGTAATTATTACTGATATTTTTTAAATTGTTTGTCTCTCAAGTCGAGCAATTATGACATAAGGGGTACATTGAAAAGAGTCCTAATTTTTCAATGTACCTCTTAGGTCATAATAGCTCGACTCGAAAGAGAAACAATTAATAATATCTTGATCCAACGACCGTGACCTGTCTCGTTGTCTTATCCGCATTTGATAATAGCTTTCATCTAACAGAGAACACACGATTTCATGCTTTTTATCCTTTACACACATGCCCTTTTATATTTTCAAATAATGCTTTCTGTATTCAAAGTTTTCCCCTAGAAATGGCAATTACACCCTTCATTTTATATGTGGTGTAAAGGCACCACCACAAAATTCATAGAGGACATCGTATAGTCGACTCAATGCTCATCTTGACATACTTTTTCAGTTTTTTGTTTGTTGGTTGATTTAGGTGTTCTGTTATTTTTATTGTTATTGTTCTTGTTATTTGTTGTTGATGCAAAGTGAATTTATTTGTTTTTTTATTTCAACATTATTGTGTGCGATTGTGTTGTATGTCCTTTTCATTGCTTAGTGGAATGCAGCTTCTATTGTTAGAGGAGGACAAAAAGGCTTTTAAATTTCATTTCATCCAGTTGTTGTGTGTTTTTGTTCGTTTGAACAGTCTCCAAAAATAAACGCATTTCGACACTTTCTTATTCGCATAGAGGTTGTTGGTATTGGGGATTGTGTAATTTGCTCCTCCCTCGAGTAAAAGTTCTAATGTACTCTCAGTCAAAGGTACTTTTCAAACATTCATTGTGCAACAACAATTAGAAATTCATTACAAAAATTTGCAGATTTGTCTATTTTTATGGAATTTTAGTTCATGTAACAATGAAAGGGCATTTAAATTTATTTGTCTCCGCCACTAACAGAATTCCAATTTTTCGGACTAATTAGGATAACGAAGAAAATATTCATTTTTCGTGAATAAAATTTGTTTGGAAAATAAGGAGTTAGGTAGGAAATAACCGACAAATGCATGTTCTGATATTAGGAAATTTACACAAATTTCCTATTTGCCACTCAGCTTAATTGGTGCAAATCCTACGTCGATGTATGGTACGTAATCTTAATAGAAAGATTAGCAAGGTGCTGTGACATAGTTGCCTCACAAATCAATTTCGGTAGTTATGGCTGCATTTGATTTCATGTGTCCTCGATTATGTCGATTTAAATAATTTTAAATAATGCAAACATCGGCTACGCGTGCAAAATTTTTTCGAAATATTTTGGGTGTTATGTCCGCAATTTTGTGGAAGTTATATCGAATATGTGTCACAATTTAAATTAGCCATTCACAAATAACATCTACCGTTGTTTCTTAATCAAATGTCTGTACTGCACGAAAGTGAAAACTTATTTGTCTCTACTTCCAAAAAGTTGACTTGTAAATATTTTGATATCGTCCAATGCCGTTGACTGTTTACTAAAAGCCATAAATCTCACAATATTTTACTTACTGTGTAAACAGAGTTATATCAGCTTCATACCCACATATGCATGTACGTGTGCGTAATGTACTATGTACACATGTATGTGTGGAAGGTTTAAACAACGTACAAAAACGAAAACAAACACAAACAAATTTGATGAAGGATATAAGAACACACGTGTAAGAATATACGTATTCACATAGCACTTATGTATATGTGTGCATATATATTATACGTATGTACATTAAGGTTATAAACAAAACAAGTAAGAACGGCGTTAAGTTCGCCCGAGCATAACTTTCCTATCGTTTATGAAAGTACTAACTTCTTCCGTCAACGCTTATTCTTAGAAGTAGACAATGTTAAGTGAAGAATATCACTTTCCTTTAAACAAGGTTCACTGCAGCCACCAGGAGCTCACCTTAAGCTTCTCTGAACGCAATGCTGAACTTAAGGCCTCTGGGCCTTAGCATTAAGTGCCAGGCAACTCGTAGTGCCCTAAGGCTGAGTGAACAGAATCTCTGGCGCGATTGTGCCTATTGGAATTGATGTATCCTGATTGAATCAGGCATCACTGTAAACCAACGTGGTAAACTAAGCGACTATATATCACCAGTCCTAAAATTTGACGATATAGATGTCGTTATCCCTAGTAGAGACGACTGGAACCGCAGTTAGCCCCCTCCGGACGGTCTGGCTTTTTATACAGTTCCAAAATGGAAGAAGGTACTGGGGCTGGCGTCTATTGTGAAAGGCTAGGTCTTGAGTACACTTACAGGTTAGATAGCAACTGTAGTGTCTTTCAGGCTGAAATCTTCGCGATTTGGGAGGCAGCGGAATTGATAAAAAGTCTGGATGCAGAAATCTTTGAACCGGTGACTATCTTTGTGGATAGTCAAGCGGCTCTTAAAGCCATCAAATCCTGTAGCATCAAGTCTGATGTCGTCGTTAAGTGTAGAACAGCCATGGGAACGCTAACTAACAGCTATCGACTATGCTGGGTACCACGACACTGCGACTATATAGGAAATGAAAAAGCAGACGAATTAGCTAGACGAGGATCGCAGTCCACAGATCTAGCAATCGCTGACTCCATCAAACCACCCATTTGTCAGTTTTTCAAAGTATCAAAACGTTCTCTGACGAAAGAGCCAGTGAATTATGGCATAATGAACCTAGGTGCATTGTGTCAAGATCCATGTGGACGTCTCTGTCAGTCAAAAGAACGAATTCTCTGTTAAACTTGAGTAAAGCTGAAGTTAGAGTAATGACGGGAGTTTTCACTGGACACTGCTATATCAGAGCCCTTACCATCAAATGGGATGTTGATGTGATGTTGTTGCAGACTCTGTGAGGATGAGTAGTAGACGGAGACGATCGAGCACCTCCTGTGTCGACGTAGGCGGCATAGATTAGTGGGTGTTCACTTTCCACCATGTCTAACCTTCTACTCAACTGTGGAACCTGCTGTTATCATCAACATCATCAGAAATCTGAAATGGCTGGGACAACGCAACCCGAACATTTGAACCGTATTTCTAATTTTCTTTAAACTTTTTCTCCCTTAAAACTATTTTTCTTTTTTGAAAATTCTTACTCAATTATTTCATACTCGTTTTCATTAATTCCTTTTCTATTTCTTGCCTCTCTTTTCCCTATCATTTATTTTCTTTACAGTACTTTTCTCATATTTTCCTTGGATGATCACAATGGATCGGAAGGTCTCCGAGTGGCGCAGTGACAATTTAGTGACTGCACATCCCCAAACCTAACCTAAACAAGGTTCAATTCGAATGAGACATCAATGTCTACTCATTAAAAATTCCAAATACCATATTGCAGTAACTACATTTGAAAGGTGTGTACAACCCTTAAAATACGTTAAATCGGAAGATACCTTCTTCAAATTGGGTATATGGTAACATGGGGCGCCATCGCCACGTTTTTGTTCAAAATGTTCTCATATCGACACCGTTAAAGTTTTTTCAAATATTATTTTTGGCAAAAATATAAGCATGTCTTGACTATATGTTTTTATATATAAATGGTTATAATTTTATTTTTATAATATTATTTTTGAGAATTTACAAAAATACTAAAATGTGGCGAAGCCTCCCCACTAGGCCGGGGCGGTTTGTATGGAAGGAAAAAAGTGTTATCGGGCGCCTGGAGTTTCTGATTTTTGGGATTGTACTGAGCAAAAAAGTCAACCAGACCATATGTCTACGGTGAAAATCGAGCCCCCGGATTTTGACTTGAATTTTTTTTCAAGGATTTTTGGATATTTTTGCATATAACAACCAAACCACTGAGATCTTCGATCCAACACAAAGAAAACAATTGTAGCCAAGACAATAATAAAGAACTCTCTAGTACATCGCAAAAGCATTGGAACGCTCCTTCAGGTAGTTATGGCCTCAAGAAGGTGCACATTTTTCGGAAAATATCGATAAATGACACTGTGCTACAAAATTGGACTCAAAGTCAGTGGGTGGAAAATTTCTTTTGGAGATGAAAGCCCTTGGTGAGTGTACTAAGAACCGAAAAAGGAAATTTTCACCACAGGTCAAGTTTCCGAGATATTGCGTGATTAATGGTTTAATTTTAGCCCCTTCATTTGTGATAAAATAGCTTTATATCTCTCTAAAGCGTTATTGTAGCTTCATTTTGACATTACATGTCTTCAGTCAAATCGAATGGTGAATCTTTTTGTAGAATATTTCATCCCTCTAACTCAATTCCTTTCATGTCCTTTTCGTCCTTTATTTTTTGAACCGTAGTAAAAGTACCACAAGACGAAATTTTACAGCATCCAAATATTCTACAAAATTTTTTTCAGAAGATTTTGGGTACGGTTCTCATTGTTGAGTAATCGATATTTCCCCGTTTTTTATGGTCCTTTTTGACATTTACCCGGTTTTTGTTCAGAAAACTATGTTTTGTTTTTATGTATATTCGTTATTGGTCTGTGGTGCTTCTGAAATACTTACCATAAATAGCTCTTGTAATGACGAACACGTTAATAACAAATTTTATTGGAGGATAGATCCGGTTATCTAAATTTTTGAACCGGATATTCTGATATTAAAACCTATTTTGGAACCGGTTTTAAGTAACCGATTAACCGTATATGTATATTATTAGAAAGCCAATGAAATGGTCAATCAAATGACAGCATGTAGCTGATTACAACTTTGTTGGTTCCGATGCTAGAATAAAAAACCGCTTTCTAAACCGATTTTGATGTAAAATATCACTGGGGCGAAAAATTCTTTTTGGCAATGAAATTCGATTAAGATAATATTATAAATCTGGAAAGACAGTTATGCCATAAGTCAAACTTCTGAGTTATGGCGAGATGAATTTGTGTTATTTTTTATCATGCACTTAAAGTTCATCAAGAATTAATTAATTTCGCCAATAACTCAGAAGTTTGAACCACATCAATAACTGGTACGGACAACTTTAAGTGCATGATAAAAAAATAACACAAATTCATCTCGCTATAACTCAGAAGTTTGACCTATGCCATAACTGTCTTTCCAGATTTATAATATTATCTTAATCGAATTTCATTGCCAAAAAGAATTTTTTCACCCCAGTGATATTTTACATCAAAATCGGTTTTAGAAAGCGGTTTTTTATTCTAGCATCGGAACCAACAATGTTGTAATCAGCTACATGCTGTCATTTGATTGACCATTTTATTGGCTTTCTAATGATATACATATACGGTTAATCGGTTACTTAAAACCGGTTCCAAAATCGGTTTTAATATCAGAATACCCGGTTCAAAAATTTAGATAACCGGATCTATCCTCCAATAAAATTTGTTATTAACGTGTTCGTCATTACAAGAGCTATTTATGGTAAGTATTTCAGAAGCACCACAGACCAATAACGAATATACATAAAAACAAAACATAGTTTTCTGAAAAAAAACCGGGTAAATGTAAAAAAAGGACCATAAAAACGGGGAAATATCGATTAGTCAACAATGAGAACCGTACCCAAAATCAAAATTTTTGTAGAATATTTGGATGCTGTAAAATTTCGTCTTGTGGTACTTTTACTACGGTTCAAAAAATAAAGGACGAAAAGGACATGAAAGGAATTGAGTTAGAGGGATGAAATATTCTACAAAAAGATTCACCATTCGATTTGACTGAAGACATGTAATGTCAAAATGAAGCTACAATAACGCTTTAGAGAGATATAAAGCTATTTTATCACAAATGAAGGGGCCAAAATTAAACCATTAATCACGTAATATCTCGGAAACTTGACCTGTGGTGAAAATTTCCTTTTTCGGTTCTTAGTACACTCACCAAGGGCTTTCATCTCCAAAAGAAATTTTCCACCCACTGACTTTGAGTCCCATTTTGTAGCACAGTGTCATTTATCGATATTTTCCGAAAAATGTGCACCTTCTCGAGGCCATAACTACCTGAAGGAGCGTTCCAATGCTTTTGCGATGTACTAGAGAGTTCTTTATTATTGTCTTTGCTGCAATTGTTTTCTTTGTGTTGGATCGAAAATCTCAGTGGTTTGGTTGTTATATGCAAAAATATCCAAAAATCCTTGAAAAAAACTTCAAGTCAAAATCCGGGGGCTCGATTTTCACCGTAGACATATGGTCTAGTTGACTTTTTGCTCAGTACAATCCCAAGAATCGGAAACTCCAGGCGCCCGTGATGCTGTTCAAATCACCCCACTCTACTCCCCACCCATGGGGCAGCTTCGCCATCGATATGGGACATTCAGCAACGGTTTTTAAAACTGTAATTTACCATACTTCTTCCTTAATTATCAACATTATGCGAAAAAAGAACATGTTTTCTATTGAATAATCAAAAATGATTCTAAAATTCGCAAAAAGAAACAGATTCTAGCACTTAATTGAAGTAGTTAAATGAATTTAGGTACAAAAATCATAATATTACAAAAAAAAATAAAATATGTTTATTCGATTTTAACTTCACATTATAGTGTGGAATATCCATGACATAAAGACTTTAAGTTAAACATGACAAATTTCTGACATTAACCCACCACACCCCTATTAAGGTATAAGTGCCCCAACTCTTACATATTTCGTATATAATATGAATATATTGACATTTGAAATTGCTTTTTTCATGCAAATGATTGGGATTTCTATTCTTTAATAGTTGTCTTCTAACGGTATCAAATATGCTTTTGATATCACAAAAGGTAAAAAAGATATCACCAAACATACCTACCATAATTATTTTTCGCAATACCCTGAAAACACAAGACCACGTACATCCGCTATCAACCGCCAACTTTTGGAAGATGATAGGTCATCATTACATTAAAAATTTTGCCTTTAACGGATTTTTTGTAGCACTTGTAGTTTTCCAGAAAATCGGCGCTAGCGTAGCTGCCCCATGTTACCATATAAGACGACTGAATCTAGAAGTACTTCTAATGGATGTATATATCTAGAAATTTCCCTTTTTCAGTTCTTTGGTAAAGGACTTTGCGAAGACACACGAAAATAAAGAATAGACAAAATATACCCTCGACCTGTGTGAATTGAAGCGTGCATCTATGGACAGATAGTATACCGGCTATACAACAAAAATCGTTTTTCCCAAAAATTATGTATTTAGGGGATTTTCAGAAGTATTTGGCCCTTTTTGGATGTATGAATTTGCCTACAAAATATGGATTTGGATTAATGATCCCAAGTGTTGCGGAAGAGTTACATGAAGGAATGAGCCGGATTGACACAGTTCACTTCGGAAGATGAAATTATTTTGGGAATTATTGCTTTCAAAAGATATTGCGCCTACCAGTTATTTCAGTTGGTCACCGTATAATTTAGACTTTTTGGACGATAATGTCAGGAAATATGGACTTGCCCACGAAAAACATAATATCGCTGTAAACAGGTCCAGAAGGAATACCTTCGGTAAAAATTTTCAAAGTATCCTCGAACAGACATCAAACTGCACATGAACAAAACTGTTGACCTTTTGTGAGGGAGGTACCCTAAAGAGCTTAATCTAAGTTTGGGGAAAATATTCCCTAATCCAAAGTTTGGTCCAAATCATTTAAGCGAAAATTTTTGAACTTTATCTAAAACACACGGTTCAAAAGTTGTCGTGCGCAACAACCACTACACATGTTCCTAGTTCCAAATGGTTTTCGTCTCAACTTCTAATTAATTCAGCTGAAAAATTTTGTTTTGCGATTTTTAGAATTGTATAAAATGGTAACTGTATCTATTTCGCTGTTTTCTCAACTTCCCACCAATTTTAGTTTTGAAAGACCGTTTTTATCGATTTCCGACTGTCCAAACAACCAAATGGACGGTCACACAGTCAAGCAAGCGATATTTGAACAAAGTGGTCATTCAAAACTGGCAATTTGTACCCTATTTTAACTTGCTGCATTACTACAAACTCAAAGACACTGTGCAACATTTTTAAGGTAATCTTGTGCAAACAATCAGCTTAGGATTTTTTGAAAGTACAGACAAAAATCCTAGTTGGTTTTGTTGTGTCAGATCCAGCTTGAATATTGTGGCCCCATCTAAACATGGTAAAATATTGACTTTTTTAAGTAATTCTCTGAAACCTATGTGAATCTTCATCTGACCTCTGGAGTAAATTTGTAGATAAGGGCAAGAATAAAATATTGTTACGGAATTAGGGTTTGAACTTAATCCCGTGTAGACGTTGTTTTATTCCCCGATACGGTTTGTACCAAATAAAACAGGGTTCGTTTTGGATTACAAATTTACTATGCTTTATTGACGTTATTCAGATATTCACACAAGACTTTATTTCTCTACTAGCACACAGCAAACTCTCCAGTAACTAGTTAGCACACAGCTTTATTCTGTTTAGGTTACTTCTTTACACTTACGATTTAAATCACGCGCTTGATTATTAACAACTACTCCTCCCAGCTTTTCCTTCCCCGTATTTATATGTGCCCGTTGCTACATAGACTGTTCTAGTCTCCTTGATCTAGGAGCTTCTACAATGTTCCGACGAACTGCTAACCAATTGGCAAATACACACATGTACGCACATACAGACTGACCGGTGAGTGTTTACAACTAAGGGGCACTTTAGTAAACAAGGGAGAGGAGAAGAGGTTACAATGCAGAAGCATAATCCAATAGTGAAAGTAAATAAAAAGAACGAGTACAACAACAATAGCTAAGTAAACAGTGTAAATCAAGACTATGCGATAATTCCATAATTGCATAAATATTTGTTGTTGCAGAAATAAATAAGAGAGAGAACTAAAGGCGTACAACAATAACAAGATCAAGGCAACAAATAAAAGTGGTGATTGGAATTCTCTTAGAGCAATTGTTGTTGTAAATTTGATTTAAATAAACTAAATGCTTAATGAAAATTTACGTTACAATTCAAATTCTTTAACTAACAGAAATTCGTCTAAATTAACTTAAATCTACCAGTTACATTCGTAACAATATTTAGAGAAATAATGAACTCGAAAAACTACATTTTTTGCCTCAATTTTGATAAAATATCAAAAATTTCCATAATTTGTATAGATTTTGCGCCCTATCTCCAAAACCGTTAATGTTTTTTTTTTTGGAATAAATATGTCAATAATGTGGTGAAATCCGAAATGCGAGAATAAACTGTTGGTATGAACTGTGTTTAAAATACGTGTTGTTAAAGATATGATGCAAAATACCACTTCAACTCCCAATAGTTTGGCTGATACTGACCAGAATTTCAGCAATTATGTAAAATGTTCTATATTTTATCGATTTTGGTGTCCTAGATGGAATTTTTCTTGTGTGGTATGTTCAAAAGGTAAGTTCTACTAGTTTAGGGATACAATATTGCCAAAGACAACAAACCCAAATTCCTAATCGTTTCTGAGATAAAGGCCCTATAAATACAAAAAAAAACCATAAAATCCGAACTGGATCTGACGAGACAAAAACTTTCCAAGGGTTTTTGTAGTCTAAATATGTATTTTCGACAAAATGCATACTAGAAGTTGTTTGCACCTTGTGACAGCTGTGTTTTTATAGCGATATTTAATTCAGATTTTGTTAGATTTATTGCTGTGGATTGTATACCATATATAGTCAATATCATAGATATAACTATCAGCGAAAAAATCCTATTAATCCCATTTTTGACGATTTTCTAAATATTATTGACTAAATAAAACTGTCGACAGCGCTGACTATAGTGCGTATACGTTCTGATAATATTAATACGTTGCAGTGGTTTTCGCAGAGCAAAGAATAAAACCATATTGCAAGAAAGAAGGTGATACAATAATACCAACTGATGTCTTCATTTGCTGTCAAAACATTTTTTAATCAAAAATAACAAATTTTCCGCTTCTATAAAGAATATATGTGTACAACATCTTTATTTAAGCTTCGCGAAGAATATTTTACAGTTTTCTTCTACCTTTTGTGACAAAAAATTAACAGCAAATGAAGACTACGACCGGAATTCACTTGAATTCGCCTTTTGGATCACCTTGTTAAATTCGCCTTGAATAAAACCTACAAAAATTAAAATTCTCTAACGAGATTATACTTTTAAACTATGTGTTCTATACGGGTAAATTTACGAAAACTCATTCCGTTACCAAATATATTGTTAATGAAGCACATGTTTGTGGTTGCATCTCTGTGCATAGTGAAATTGCGCACGTTGCGACTATTTGCCGCATTCCACAATTTCTTCTAATTAATCTCACTGCGACTTTCACATGCTGGTTGAAAGTGTGGCATTCTGCCGGTCTATTGTTTTTTTAATATTTCCTCGGCGTTCATGTGCAACAATTTGTTGGATTTTCTTTTTTTTTTTTTGAGCTACGAACATTCGAGTTCATTAAATTCCTACCATCTGCCACAAACTATTCCAACTTTAAGAGAATGCGGCTTTGAACAGTAATGTGGGTGGTTGTAGTGGTTTGATAAGCAACTGAAGGAATGTTAATGTTGTGCACGTTCCTAGGCAACAGCTACGTTTCACACCTGTTTTATCTACTTAGCAGGCAAAATAAGTATCTTGGCTTTAATGGAACTTTCGAAAGATTATTTTTTGGTAATGCATATGAAAAAGAAAATAAATGAGTAAGGTTTTACATTGGATTACATTATTTATATAGAATTTTATTATAAACATTTGGTGTTTCCATTTAGTGGTATCGCGAGCATCATACAAGAATTGAATATACTCTGGTTAGGGTTATATATTCTAAATCACTTTTTTTAAATTTCTAGCAACTTCAATTAAATTGTGGCTTTCACAAATCTAATCCAAAATATTCTCCCTGATTTTTAGGTAATAATAAAAAATTAGCTCTTCAACTAAACCTACTAAAAGCAAGTATCGAACTCAAGTTATGACCGCGTTATGTTCGCACGGGCAGAACTTTTTATACTTTCCACCATGAGTTGTATTGAAGTAAAATCTATTAATTAATTTTTCAGTCAAGGCATATTCCTAGGGGAAGTGAAACATGCTGAATAAAAAATATCACTACCTTTTAAACAAGTTTTAATACCAATAAAGCATCGATGTTTTCTACCCATTCAGAATAGGAAATACCAGGTTACAGTCATTCCATTTGGACGATACGTGTACAACCTTCAAAATTCCTATCTGGAAGGACCATACTATGGGGATAAACAATACACTTATCTATCTTGAATTGTATCTTTGAATTGTAAGCTGGTTAAGAATGTTTATAGTTTATGGATATTCAGACAAATATTTTGTGGTGTTGCAAACAGAATGACAAATTTAATATAACCACCATCTTATGGTGTAGGGTGTAAAAATGAATAATGTGGCTTAGAGCTTTAAAACGCCGAATATTGAGCGTACCTCTTCTATGGGGGATTTATTAAAACGTACATCAACACTCACAATTCTTTGTTGGCATGTTTTATACCCATATTGAATACCAAGTTTTAGTCATTTCGGTAGGATAATGTAACTAAAACCATAATATGTGGGCTATACCAAAGGCGGATCTAAACCATAAATTTTCTGCAGGAATTTTAGCCATTTCGGTTAGATAATGTGGCTAAAACCTTGGGGCTATATCAAAATGTAGACCCATACAAGCAATTGGCTCTTGTATATCCCCAACGAAGACAGCCACATTTTAACCATTTCTGTAGGATAAAATATCGAAAATCGTTTTGGGGCCCCAAAGAAGACTAAATACAAATTTTAAGCCATTTTGGTGGGATAATGAGGCTAAAACCTATAAAATCCAAAAATTTTGAGGTATCTTTGCATGGGGGCTATATAAAAACGTGGACCGATATAGCCTATTTTGAATACCAAACAACCTAAGATCAGTTAAACTACTGTACCAAAACATAAACCTCTATCTCCAATATTCCGAACTGTATCTTGACTTCAACAGACAAATGGACGTACGGACATGCTGATTAACAATAAATGGGAAGTCTGAGTGAAATCGGACACTTTCGTGTTCTTATCAGCTATCTAAAAATTGGAAAACATTTTGCACAGTGGGCTTGGATGCAATTTTCGCGATTTAATATTAAAAATCAATTTGTATAAATAACACTGTACTACAGTGAAAATATGCAGGGGTTCTGATGCAAAAAATCAGCTTTTTGGGAGTCCATGGACGACGATTTGGTTTCTGTGGATCACTTCGTTTTTTGATTTTATAACGGAAAATGTAGTGAAAACGGGGTTTCTTTGATTTTCAAATTTAAACGGGCATGACTTCATTTTTTCACAACGGATTTATATATTTCTTTCCTTAAAAGAGAAGAATATTGTCTTTCGAACAAGCCAAAACTGTTTAGAATTGGTTAACAAAAAGCTATGTTATTGCGGTTTAAGTGTGAAAAAAAAACGTCAAAATACCTGAAATCGGTATGTATGGTTCTATGGGGGTTATACCAAAACATGGTCGTGATCACTGGGAATCCCAGATGCCAATTTATGTTAATTCGGTCCAAAAATTAGCTAAAAACGCCAAAATACCTGAAATTGGGCGATGACGTTATATGGGGGCTATAACAAAACATGGACCCATCTCCATAATTTTTGTAATAGAAGTTTCATCATCACTGGGAACCCCAAATGACAAATTATAGCTCATCCGGTCTAAAATGGTAGCTAAAAACGTCAAAATACTTGAAATCGGGCAGTACCGTTATATGGGAGCTAAATTTCAGAGCCCTATCACAATTTTTGTGGATGCTAGAGTGATTACCACAGACGGACGTAGGGGCGGACTTGCATAAATAACCAAAAAGTTAAAACACAAAAAATTGCATAACTCTTCTATTTTTCAACCGATTTCATGACTTTTTCCCATTTTGTGAAGCTAAATAGATTTCCTTTTTGCTCAAAGTAAACAATTATACTGTTTGGTATCTTCTACGCAGCCTAGAACACGAGGAAAAGCATTTTCCTGTTTCTTTATGTGTTTTTTTTTTACACTTAACCAACAATATATAGCCATTTGGTAACCGATTTTAAACAGTTATGGCTCGTTCGAAAGACATTATTCTCCCCTTTAAGGAAAGAAAAAAATGTAGAAATCCATTGTGAAAAAATAAGTTATTCCCGTTTAAATTTGAAAATTCAAGAAACCCCGTTTTTCACTAGATTAACCGTTGTAAAATCAAACACGTAAGAACGGCGTTAAGTTCGGCCGGGCTGAACTTGTTATACCCACAAGTTGTATTGAAGTAAACTGGAATAATTAGTTTTCTTTCGTGTATGAAGAAGACTTAATACTAAATTTCAGAAATTTCGGTAAAACAATGTGAGGCACCGTTCTATGGGGGCTATTTCAAAACGTCGATTTATTTATTTAGACTTAAAGAAGACTACATACCAAATTTCCTATATTTCGGTAAGAGAATGTGGCTAAAACTTAAAAAATACCGAAAATCAAGAAGTACGCATCTATGGGGATATATGAAGACGTGGACCTATACTGATAATACTCTTCTGGAATATTTTATAACTCTTGGAAGACTAAATAACGAATTTCAGCCATTTCGGTGGGATATTGACGTCACAATCTTCAGTATTACGAAAATCGGGAGGTACCGTTCTAAGGAGGCTATATCGAAACGTGGACCTATACCGACGAATTTTAGTCGGAAATGGGCCAATATGAAAGCGTGGACATGTGCAGAAAAATTTCTGGGGACTAAATACCAAATTTCAGCCACTTTGGTGGAATATTGAAGCAACAACCTTCAAAATACGGAAAATCGGGAGGTACCTTTCAATGGGGGCTGTATGAAGGCATGGACCTATACCGACAAATTTAAAGGGGAAGTTTTATACCACCAAAGTAGACTAAGTACCAAATTTCAGCCATTTCGGTGTGATAATGAAGCTAAAACCTTCAAAATACCGAAAATCGGGAGGTACCGTTCTATGGGGGCTATATGAAGGGGTGGACCTATGTATATATGAGGACTAAATACCAAATTTCAGCAATATCGGAGAAATATTGAGGCCACAACCTTCAAAATCCCGAAAATCAGGAGGTCCCGTTCTGAGGGCGCTATATGGAGGCGTGGACCTACACCGACAAATTTAGAGGGGAAAGTTGAATAAACCTAACGAAAACTAAATACAAACTTTCAGCCATTTCAATGGATTATTGTGGCCATAACCTTCAAAATACCGAAAATTGGGAGGTAGCGTTCTATGGGGGCTATATGAAGGCGTGGACCTGTACCGACAAATTTCTGGGGGAAAGTTTCGTACACCCAATGAATACCGAAATACCGAATTTCAGCCATTTCGGAGTAATTTTGAGACCACAACCTTCAAAGTACCGAAAATCGGGACTTACCGTTCTATGGGGGCTATTCAAAGTCGTGGACCAAAATTCTGGGGGAAAGTTTTATACCACCAACGAACACTTAATACCAAATTTCAGCCATTTCGGTGTGATAATGAAGCTAAAACCTTCAAAATACCGACAATCGGGTGGTACCGTTCTATGGGGGCTATATCAAAACGTGTACCGATGTAGCCCATTTGCAATACCAAACATCCTAGGAGTAATAGAAACTTCTATACCAAATTACAAAGCTCTATCTTTTAAATTGCGACCTGTATCTTGATTTCAACAGACGGATGGACAGACGGACATGGTTATATCGAGTTAGAATTTTACCCTGATCAAGAATATATATACTTTATGGGGTCTCCGATGAATATTTCGATGTGTTACAAACGGAAGGACAAATTTATAGTGGAGGGTATAAAAAACGAAGTGACTCAAAGAAACCAAAGATATATTCGTCTTCCATTGACTCACATAAAACGGAATTTTTGCATCAGAACCCCTGCAAAAATTTTTTGTCAACTTTTTATCACAGTGTAATTGTACTCCTCGATTTTCCTGATTTTTTTGTATTAAACTACGATTAAATAGAAAAATTTAAGTCCTATTTGGTAGCGGGATTTGAATAAATACTGTTTTTTTCTAAAATGTTCTTGAATTTTTTTGTTCGTTTATATACATAATTCCTAAACTGTGGTTATTTGATTATGAATTTTGTTGGTTTATTGTCCGGATGGTAAAATAAATGCTAAACCATTTTCAAGATTTAAAATTGAAGCAGTTTTTAAGATGTTTAAGACAAATTCCTAAATAAAAATACAAAACAAATGTTAAAAACTTTATTTTTTTATTTTTTGTGGTAAAATAACAAATGTTTCACACTGGTATAAAGGAAAAAATTGTATCGACAAAATTAAAAAAGTAATCAACTCGAAAGAGAATTAATTAAATATCACTATAAATGACCTTCGCCTTAATAAGGCAAAAATAAAAAATTATTTCAGCATGAGTCAGGCTGGGATTCGAACCTGGGTCTCCGACAACTGAGTGTGAAAGTTGCCGGCGTCTTAGCGTTCTGAGCCACCATCAACTTGTCAAAACTTTAGTAGACAATAATTGATGATCAAAAATCTTCTGATATAGGAGAGCAATTACTAATGACGTAGGAATAAAACTTACCATAGTATTTGTGAACATTGAAAAATGGGGTTACCAAGCAGGACTATAGGAAAATTTTGGGTTTCAATTAACTGGCATAATTTCGCATATGCATTTATCTAATGAAGTGCGATATATATACTAGTTCCCAAGCTTTGCCTTCGTCTGCCACAAAAACAACATTCAATAGCCTGAAGATCGGCTTAGCCACCCGTGAAACGTAGCGTAATGGTTGAATGCGTGGGACTTCGGTAGACTCCTAATTTTTCAATGTATATGATAGGTCTAATAAGCTCAACTCGAAAGAGAATTAATTAAATATCACTATAAATGACCTTCGCCTTAATAAGGCAAGAATAAAAAAAGTATTTAGTAATAGTTAGTAATTAATAATTCGTTTTGATTTTTTTCAGCAGGTTATCCATGCGGTCCCCTTTACAGCGGTACATTTTTCCTGGGGCAAGTCCATACAAGAGACCCTGACGCCACTAACCAAAATGGCAAATCCGCAAGATAATTCTCGCAAAGAGTTTTTGATTGGTCCAACCTGTGCACATGGTATTATTTCTTCCAGTCATGTATGTATGTAACAGGTTTTAGTATGGAGTATATCGGTTCCAAAAAAACCTTGCCGGCACATACTAAAATCGATAGTGTGCAAGATAAATATTAAACTTTTCGGAAAATTTTTTCCAAAATTTAGTTTAACTTCATTCTCTATAAATCAGAAGTATACTTACTACAAATTTTTGGACTGAATGCCAATGATTTAGTGTAGCCCCACATCTCGTGATACAAAATCAATATATTTTATATACGGCATAATTAATGTGTTTGCTTCATTTTTGGTTAGAGGCTGAGGATATATCTCCGTCAGCACAGCTTTCTAAGTTATTTTTCTATGTGTCTTGCCTTTCTAGAATCCTTTCTCATTACATACACATGCACAACAGAAGGCTTTTTCCTTCATGAATTGTAATGCCTTCCAGTTCGGAAGTTTGATATATTGGCAGTGGCTTAGAACTCTAAGATGTTGGCAACATTGCTTGTTTGTTAACGAAGACTAGGTTCAAACCTCAGCCGTGATTTTTTTATTTATTGTTGTCTTATTAGGACGAAGGTCATTATTTATGAAACTTTTTAATTAATTGAGCTATCATGACCTAAGATGTTTGTATTGAAAATGTGAATTTTACCAAAGTCCGACACACCCAATAATTTTTGGATCAAGGCTTCGATGGAGTAAACAATTGAAAGACGGGATAGACAAGTGCGGTATTATTATTAACGGCGAATATCGGCAACATAGTCATACCTCAACGAATTGGGTTCTGCGATTGCGTTGGCTTTGTCATGTCAGGAGAATAAATAAAGAAGTCCCCACCAGAAAGGCATTGTTATACGAACCATTCGAGGGTATGTGCGATAAGGTGGGATCAAGACTACGATGGAAACACCAACTTCAAGATGATGTCGTAAAGCGTGATATTCAGAATTGGAAGACAAAATTACAAACTCGGTCCGTATAGAAAATCGTCAACATAGTCTAAAACTAGGTTAGGTTACTGTTTAATCAAGTAACATTTGTTTGATGCCTACAGCCAAATTTTCACAGAGTGGCTTTTCGGAAAATGGCTGACGCGATTTCGCTCTATCGTGCAAACACGAAAAAATTATTCAAAATTTGATCGGAAATTCTTATTTTATGGATCTCAAAATGTTTAGGAATGGAACTTAATGACGGAACTCACTGAAAATTTGACTCTGAGATAAATTTAGATGGTAATAAATGGAAGTGATGTTATATTTCATATTACTACGTTGGGAGTAAAATAAAATTAAAAGTGTGTTTATTAAGAATAACAACGAAAAATAGACATAAAAAAAAACAAAATAGAGGCTGCAACTACATTTATCCCGATTTCCCGGAAAATATAATTTTGTTTCCCGGGAAACTACCGTAGCCAAAATATCGAGAATTCCTTGGAGTTCCCTACCCAAATCCCTATAAACAATCCAAATCAGTAAACATAACTTAATCTCACTGAAATACCGCCACCAGATAAGAGTAAATGCATTGCATGTTTGGAATGACAGCTATGCTCAAATATTGCCTGATTGACAGTGGTTCTTGGAAATCGGAAAATTGTTCTCTTAAAGAGGGCATTAAGCTGGACTCCTACGTTTTTCACAAGGAGATAGACTATTTTCATCCATTAACAATCCTAACCGAAAAATTTAACTGATATAGTACGAATGTGAGGCAAAAATACTCAAACTACCTGTACCCCAGATATGTACCTAAATATAGCCAATCTGGCTGGAAATTGCTAAGAACATTCAAAAAGCTCATAAAATCGAGTTTGCAACATAATTTTCCTTAATTTTTTCGTTAAATTTTGGAAAAAATATCGTTATTCTGTTCTATTTCATGCAATTATGGCTTATATAAAAAATCGTCATTTCGGGCCATAAAATCATCATTTTCCCATTTTGGGCGAAGAAATCGTCAAAATGTCGATAAATCGTCACATCCGGCAACGCTGCATACGAAACCAACGTTCTGTCTAGAGCCACCTAATAACTAAGTTAACGAATATAAGCTCTGCAGAGGAAATTGCACTATTGATTGAATTGCATTTTTGGAAGCAAAATTGTTTGCTGAGATATTTTTGCCACTTTTATCATGTGTCATATAATTACAGCAAATCCAGTAGCATTGTTAATATTCAATTGTTAACTTATTAAGACTTAATCTTTTTTAACTTGTTGAGAAAATGTTTAGTCATAACATACATATATCATCAAACGTAAGGGGCGTTAAAATAACACAAGCAATATTCAAATTTGAGGGACGTCTTCTAGAAATACAAGCTTATCATGAATACATAGGCAAATGCTAGTTAAATCAAATTTTTGCTGTAATGATTAAGTTTGCTCATGCATATATTGATTTGTCAAGATACAAATGTACATATCAGTGTGTAAATTGTGTACGGATGAAATATCTATTTGAATGTTATTGTCAAAGTTCTTATTTGTGTATGTTCTTTGCAACAACTACAACTTCTCACATAGGAATTTAATGATGTTTTTAAAGGGGGAATTGTTCATCGCACACGCTCACAAAAAAGGTTTCAAAATCCCTAGTAACCGTGAGCACACCTAAGTAGTTGACTGTGCCATTCATCATCAGATATCTGCTTTATTTTCTTTTTTTCTTCGATATTTTTGCTTACTTTTGGTTAAACGTCAGGTTGATGGTGAATTATCCTCTTGTCTTGTTGTCACTCTCACGTTGACTTATTCTCTCGGCTACACTCTGCTATGTTATTATTTTTGTTGTTGTTATTTTTATACGTTTCTTATGTTTCCGTTTAAAACACTACTAATACGCTGTCATTTCTTATGTAACTGAACGAACGAACACTACAATCAAGAATTGCAAATCTTTTGCTACGATGATGGCAGGAGGGGGAGGAGAAGGATTGAGGAGAATTTCTATTATTTGTATTTTTTGACTAGGTTTTTATGTGGTTATTGTTGCTGTTTTTTTTCTGTTATTGCTCTATGTTAAAAAATGGTCATAATGCAAGTGTTTGTACGGATTGCTTAATGTTCGTTGATGGAAATGTACGTTTTGTTGTATTCTTCTTCTTCGGCTTTTTAGTTGAGTTGTTTAATTTTTGTGGATTTGCCTTAGTCTTAAAGTGTTTTTAAAACTGGGTGTGTGTTTGTCCAGAAGAGACTTTTAAAATGTTATATTGATGTAGGTTTTAAACTTAAATTCATGACAGCTTTAATTTATATATGAACTGTTTGATTATTTCACACACACACACGCACAAAAAATACAAAACGTTTCATTCGATACACCGGCCATGCAGCATTGAAACAAAAATATAAGTTTTCAAACACAACAACAAAAAATAAAATTTGGTTTTCTTAATCTTTTGACAGTTTTGCTTTGCTTTTGTTTGGTTCTATGCCTTCTAAGGTCCAAACTGTTTTACGTATTTTCCAAAATGCCCGGGATGCTGTCGCGACGATGGACCATTTTTAACTGGGTTCTTTTGGAATTCTTGGGGACTGTTCATCTGCCCGGAATGTACGTGAGAACGATGATTGTTTATTTCGAATATTTATGCTGTGAGAGGGAGAGAAGGAATATACCATAAAGGAGAGAGAGTTAGAGATACTTTTGCTTATAAAATGAAAAGAAAATATATTAAAATACCCTACACAAAATATTCAATGTTTTCATATTGTTGTGATGTATGCAAATGCAGAATGAATTTAAAACAAATAAACAATAACTGCTGAGTAATCGAAATGTTAGAATAAATTGGTCATTATAATGTTCTGAAGCCGAAAAAATGGTTTCTAAGTTTTTATTGACCTAATTCTAAAATCTACGTAAACTGTATCATAAACGAACTACTGGATCAATTGGGCAAAGCGCGCGTTGGTCTTTGACGTCGGAATGCAGTAAAACTTCGTCAATAATTTATAAAAATTTTCAATCCACGCTCTAAAATCAGTTTTTATCCATACCAGTTTTAGATATTTGAAATTCAAAGATCCACTGTATGGGCTTGTTAAGGACTACCTTGCGCCTCCACTGCTCTATTGTTGAGGGTGCAACTCCACACCAAATCCAAGTTCTAGCCGCTATTTACTTCCAAACTTGCAATCATTAGATGTCTCTGTATAGTCAGAATGGATCAACAGATCTAGGGGCTCCCGACTACCGCGGTACCACAAAGTCTCCGGTCAGACTGCGTAGTCGAAACTATTACTAGTTTCTGTTCTATACAACTCGGGACTGGTCACCCAAAATGAGTTAGATTAGGCACGATCAGGGAACGGGAAGAGTGCAGCACAAGTACTACACTGATAGAGCAGTCTAGATACCTCTTTTGCATGGGCGTAGCTTTCTCATTGTGTGGCCCTTTCACCTCTACTGCTCTGAAGTTAGCTAACGGCAACCGATTAAGTTTGAAAGTGTTTCTGACAAGATCTAAATGATCTGTGACGTCATAGTTGCTTTTCCCCAATTCTCCATGTCGCCTGCAAAAGTGACCTCTGCTCAGATTTCGTAACAAAGTTACTTCCAGTTTTGGTCTAATGGGACCAGTAACGCCATGTGCCTACATACCCGTCTATCAGACCCATGAAACGACATAAATAACCGCAACCTTACTGCAGTAAAGCTCTGCGACGGCGGAACGCACTATTGCCAAGCTCATCAAAACTAGCACGTGTAGAGCTAGTAGAGTGTGTTCCAGGTTTCTGAAGCCCTCGACTAGAGCCTGAAGTGCCAGAAAGTTTTCTCCTATGCAAGAACACATTGACAGACCCACGTCCAGTCACCAGAAATTTGGTTTTCTTCTCATCTAGATTGCCACCTAGAGATTACGAAATCGCGCATACGTGCCTCGCAACGAATGGCATCCAAACTCTCCACAACCTCTACAGTCCAACCAGTGGGGACTATAGGTAAACATCTCCTGGCTAAAATGACGCATTTAAATATATCACTTTCAGATCAAGAGGAGGCACTGCTAAGAATAGCTGTAAGGCTTCTGAAGGTGAAGCCAACACCAAAATCCGCAGACATTACAGTTTGTTGAGATACCCGGTAATAGCATTGTTTCACATATCACTCCCATTGTAATGCCCAAATACTACACTTCTGTCCAGTAAGGAAAACTTCGACCATCAAAGACAATACTTGAATATCTACCCTCGAGTATCATTGTCACGCTCTTTTCTTCAGCGACATGGACACCGACTTTGGTGCCCAAACACCAACAATAGACATCCATTTCAGAATGATATATACTCTATATTTTGCATTACTAGAGCAAGCTACGCGATCCTAGAGATATATTTTCCAAAGCTTCATCTCCTGGCATCACAATCACAGTAGACGAGCAATCACTTTTGACCAACACAGGTAGTCGAAAGGCCTTCAATCTTATACAATACGCCGTCGTTTGAAACTAAACTGCCACTCTGTGTCTGCTTTAGTCAACCTCTTATCCTCTCCAGTACCGTGCCGATTCCTGAAAGAAGACTGATTCGCCGATAACATTGGAGATTACTTCTGACCTTATCTGGCGACATCAGCAGGGCAGCGACCTTCGCAGATTTCCACACTCACGGAAAACAACCATACGAAAAAATTTACGGCAAAGCCTCTAAGTATTCTGAATGGCCTCCCTGGTGCTTTTACAAATCTTTCCGGATAAACCGCGCAACCCAGCCGACTTCCTACAGCGAATTAGCGCTACGGCTTGATCAATTTCATATCTGGAAAGAATGAAGACATCAAGACAAAAACACCAACACTCCACGTAATTAGAACCCTGTCATATACTTTGATGTCAAAGACATAAAGGACCTTCCTAGGTCTACAAATTCGATACCAGGGGACATCACGGGAGATCCAAAGATCCCGCTCTCAGGGATTGATTCAGACTTTGTCTTATAGGCTGCTGAATGAACGCCCACAACTACAACTCTCACATTACCATCAACTACCACTGCATAGTCGGCATAGTGGACAAATTTAACTCCGATGCAATTAAGGACAATTACTGCTGCAAAATAATTCTAATTCACATCGTGTTACCAACAGAATGTACCTTTCAATTTTTCCCCACATTTACTAGCCGACAAAGTAAGTATAGACGTGTGGATCGTCCGCAGTCTGTCATACCACGATTCGATCCTACGCTTAGCACGCTCCCAGCTCTTAGCTCATAACAAGCTCTCAGCTCATAGCAAGCTCCCAGCTCATAGCAAGCTTTTAGCCATAGCAGCTCTCAACTCACAGAAAGCTCTCAGCTCATAGCAAGCTCCCAGCTCTTAGCAATCTTCAACCTCATAGCCAGCTCAATGCTCATAGCCAGATCCTACATATAAACCGATCTCTTCCACCACAGCAATTACAATCAAGTCGACAACGAACGACCACCCGATCGTCTACGAGCCGATATCAACAGCTAGTGTTGGGCAATCTCGTTCATTGAGCGGATCGATCTTTTTCATTCCGTTCACTAAAAAGATCCGGGTCCTTCACTTCGTTCGTTGGCACTTTTTCATTCAATAAAACATTTTCGCCCATCCTTTTCTTTTGAATATCGTTCATGGTTCCTCTTCTCTACATTGATTGTTGTGTGTGTGTGTCAGTTTGTGATGCTTGCGTGAGTTTGTGTGCAAAAATGGGGGTGGTTTTCTGAACGTGGTGGGGGTTTTGAATATGAACAAAAGAAGCTAAAAGAACGAGATGAACGATATGATTTACTGAACGATATGAGCTAACTGAATCATTGATTGTTTTGTGTGTGCGAATTTGTAATGCCCCAGCTAACATTTTTTTCCGAATTCGTATCGAATTCGGACAGAATTTCTGAAAAAATATCCGATTCTGATGCCGAATTCGTACCGAATTCGGTACGAAAGTTGTATGGACGTGGTCACCGAATTCGGAAAGAATTTTCTAAGGAAATTCTTAAAAAATTTTAGAGTTTCGCGACGAATTCGGTCCGTATTCGGAAGTAAATTCTTGGAAAATTCGGAGAAAAATTTAGATTTTCTGACAGAATTCGATCCGAATTCGTTCTTTTCACGAAACCATTCCTTGGAACCGGTTCGTTCATGAACGACACAACTCTATAAACAGCCCCGATTGCCATTAACTCGACAACAACCACACGATCGTCAACGAGCCAATATCAACAACCCGATTACCGACAACAACCATCCGATTGTTAACGAACCAACAACAACTACTTTATCAATCCTTATTCCTCACATATTATTCGTAACATTATAAGCACTCGTGTTTAACTTAAGGTTTGTGGGTCCTTAGGCCGACCCTGGTAGCGACTGAGCCTACCTCAGCCACCTCAATGCTCATAGCCTGATCCTACATATTAACCCTATCTTTTCTTCTACAGCAATTACCACAAAGTCGACAACGAGCCGATATCAACAGCCCCGATTGCCATCAAGTCGACAATAACCACCCGATCGTCAACGAGCCAATATCAACAACCCGATTACCGACAACAACCATCCGATTGTTAACGAACCAACAACAACTACTTTATCAATCCATATTCCTCACATATTATTCGTAACATTATAAGCACTCGTGTTTAACTTAAGGTTTGTGGGTGTTTAGGCCGACCCTGGTAGCGACTGAGCCTACCTCAGCCCTAAACAAGACCACACGTCCGCATTGGACATAGAAGTCCTGTGGTTCAATCCCTGGCAAGAACTTCACATTTTTTATGCAGTGGCGGAATTTATATGAAGATATTTTAAAATTCTATGCCCATTTTTGCAGTATTTCGGCAAACTCGAAATAAGTTTGCCAAAAATATTACGCGGTGTAAACTTACGTTGCTTCCCTCGAAAGTTATCGTGCGTTTAAATCATCGACTCTTAATTTTCTGCAACGGATTTTCTCTTATCATATATAAGGCCTAAAACGTTAGTCTTATGACTAAGGATATAAAATGGATAATATTACACCCACTAGCGTTTTTTGTAGTCAAAACATATTTGGACCTTAAACAGTTTGTTGGCAATCCTTCTACTACTCGCACATTGTCCAGCACATGCGTTCTTTCAAATCAAGCTCTCAATTTGTTCAACACTCATTTCGAAATTCTCAGCGAAATTCGAACATCACATACAGGAAGCACACATAAATACAACAGGCGTTTGGTTTAAAGACCTCAGTTTGATGGGAACATTGTTGCATGTGGATGGTGAATGATGGTGCGGAAGGTAACAAACACAAAGTACCATTCGGCCCCCCATTTCAATCGTAGTCCTGAATTCTTGCTACTCGTTATTGTTTACTCCCAATAAAGTAGATAACCATTGACCTGTTTATTTTTGGTACGAACCACTTGCTGTCATAATTTTGCAAAGTTTTCGTAAAGGAAATGAATTCTTATGTCCATGTCGAATTTGATTTTTCCTAGTCAATCAATTACTGCTGCTGCTAGAGTCTACAACCTTATGCTGCAATATTTGAATTTGTTTTATGACATAGCAATGGGCCGACTGTGAGGAAATTGTAATGCCTATAACTTCTATTTTTGCTTTCGTTAAGCAACATCAACAGATTTTCTTAAATACCCCGCACAATAATCACAACAAATAAACATGACTCGGTCGGTGTGTCTTTAGGTTAGTCCCAGCACAGAAACTCATCACATTTTCTTCAAATCCAATGCAGATACAATTTTATCGCTTTGTCCTCCAACGACTTCCGGCCATCGTACAATGGCACTAGCACATGCACACACAACAACTCTAACAACCGTCCCTTATAGGATTTAGCAAAATAAATGTTTAAATTTATGTTTCATTTCGTTCCATAGGGCTAATGGTTGTTTCGGCTGTGAATGTGTGGGTGGATTGACTGGCTTTTTGGGCAACACATTCATCGAAGTTCTTATATGAAATTGTTGTTTATGTTTATCTGCAAGTGGCATAGAGCCCGGTGTAACACGGGCCGTTGTATAAATGTTTATTAAATGGTTTTAAAGTTCTTCTCAACTCTACAACCTCGTCCTTCATGAGTGGTTTATTAAAACTAACTTTTAGATATAACATTTTGGGCCTTGCTCTGACCCACTTTGCAGTAAGCAAATAATAAATTTACTTTAGCATCATTTTCACTTTCTTCTATGCAAATCAATGATGCCAGTCGGCGGCGGTTGTGGTTGGTGGTTGAATACCACAAAGATATTTGTTTATTGCTGTTGGAGTTTTGATATCCCAATTCAACTGCTGTGGGTTTTGCTTTTCATGACTGTAATCGAAATTGAAGTTGCGAATATACATTTACATACGCTTTAAGTTGGTGCTCAATGCAAATAGCCATTGAAATATATTTGAATTGAATTTTAAATAAGGCGTATTTGATTTCTTAGAAATTCTTCGGCGTTTTTTAAGAAACATGAGTACCGTACATTGCCGAACTAATCAAACTAATATCAAAAATGTTATTCTGACCCACCAAAAAAGGAAAACAAAACAAGTAAGCCTTGGACCTAAAGAAAAGTATTGTGTTTACTACCGACGTCTATCCGGGTTTTTTGAGATTTTGGACCAATTTCTCAGGAAGTATGGATTTGCTCCCGAAAAAATTGTACAGTTTCCAAAAAAATTAAAAGCAATTGCAAAGTAAGGACTCGTTTGGGTTGTTTTTAAATTTTGGCAAAATTTTTTTTAGGCGACTGCCGTCTTTCTAAACTTTCTGTGGGATGCACCCAAAAGAGTGGTCCGATTATACGTTATACAACGTTTGGTTCGGTTTCTACTTTCTAGGGTTGTCTTACGGGGCCTTTATCTCAGGAAGTTTGAACTTGGGCCCGAAAAATTGCGCTGTCGTAACAGTGCCCGCAAGAAGAACATTTTGGAAAAAAATTCGAGATTATCTGTGAAACTGCACTTTTTCCAAATTTTGTGTGGGAGGTACCCAAAGGACAGGATCGATATAGTCCATATTTAAATGTAATACTTGACTAGATGAAATAATACAATGTGCAAAGTTGGGACCAATCAGAATCTCCCTGCGAGAGTTATCTTGCGGATTTGCCATTTTAGTTGGTGCCGTCAAGGTTTTTTGGAGCTTCTAGGTCATTATCTCAGGAAGTATAGATTTGCCCCCGGAAGAATGAACTTGCACCGTCGTAAAGGAAGCCGCAAGGACAATCTGCTGAAAAAATTCAAAACGATCTGAGAGGAGCTCTTAAACTTCACTTTTTCCGAATTTTGTGTGGGAGGTACCCGAAAAAGTGGACCGATAAAGTCCATATTCGAACACGATGTATGCCTGAAAGTATTATTACTAAATGCAAAGTTTTGACCAATTCGGTTACTCCCTTCGAGAGTTATGGTGCGCACCATTTTAGCCAAAAATGTTGTACTTTTTTATGGCCCATCTTCGAATTTTGGCTAAGTTTGGACAAAATATTACAAATGCCAAATTTTGGACCCGATCGATTGCTTCGTTTGAGAGATTTCGTCCAAACATAATTGGGGTCTAAACCCATTATTTCGATGAGGCACATTTTTGGTCGTATCAAAGTGTATTTAACCCCCTTAGTAAACCGCAGTTAAAAATTTCATATCATTTAATAAAATGTATTAACTTTTTTTAAATGTTAGGTGAGTGTTCTTAAATTTTAGATCTATACAAAAGTATGGACAATATTTTTCTAAATCTCGGCTTAAACACAGATGGGACAGGACCTGTGATATCAGACTTTATAATGGTAACCTCCATTTGTATTGTTTGTAGTTTTCTGCATTTAGCTATTTTGTACCAAGCCTTATGGCTACAGAAGTTATCCTTTATCACCATAAGAAATGTGGCTCACTAAACTAATGGTTTAGAAAACTTAGAGTCGACCGAGCAATATCCGACCGTCCGTCAGTCTGGCTGGTAGGTCAGAACTTTCTACATCATAATATTTCTTCCAAAGAGAGACCATGCTCCGACTATATCGGGTCACTCCCTCGGGTATCTTCCCAACAAAATTAAAAAAATGGATTAAATGCGGTACAAGGTCGTTTTTTGAATTTTACTGAAAGTAGTCTTGGGTGCTACCGTGGCGCAATGGTATGCACACATGCTGCAAGCTAAATATCCGGATTCGATTTGACAACTTCATATTTACAAAGGTAACATAAATACCCTTTAATTTTACCACTCACGGCCTAAAAATTTTTCGACACTGCAAGTGGTGTTTTTACTGAATTTTGGTTTGCTCACTTACGCCAACATACTTTGCATCGATATAAACGAGATCTTTTCTTTTTCCATTGACGGGTATTCCTTTTGGAATACTCCAACCAGAAGCGGAGATATTCGCATAAGAAAAAAACGTTGACTTTTCTCCACATAAGCTTTTCGCTTATTCCGACTCCTGAATATTATCCGACCATCACCAAACTAAATAGGCTTCTTCCTCTGTGGGACCCGCATCAACTCCCAAAAAATTCGTGACGATCCGATCAAAATTGCGACCTGTAGCGTGATTACAAACAAATCGGAAAATGGGATGCATTACCGACTATTGCGATATCTCTGTTGTTTGAGCTACGACAACCTACTTTACATCGTTGTAAAGGTGATATTTTCTACTTTCCTTGTCAGGTTTTGCTTTTGATATACCTCTTAAAAAAACAGAGATATTGGCTTTGAAATAAAACGTAGACGTTTTCACCAAATAAGTGTTTGCCCATTCCAACCCATTCCCTGAATATTATCCGACCATCTTCAAAATAGGCTTCTTTCTCTTTGGGACCCCCATTAATCCCCAAAAATTCGGTGCCGATCCGATCAAAATTGCGACCTGTAGCGTGATTACAAAAAAATCGGACAATGGGATGCATTATCGACTATTGCGATATCTCCGTTATTTGGTTACCTACGCCGACCTACGAGGGCAGTTCGGAAACTTCTTAGCCTAGCACAAAAAGCGCGGTATAAACAGAAAAAAGTTAAGTGTTTTGGAAACTTCCTTCTCTGTTATGAAAACATGTTAAATTTTGTTTCGATCTGGCAACTCCTTCATATAGAAACAGGTGTTCAAAAAAGACGCAACCACAATTTTTTTTACAATGGAAAAATTAGAAATGCGTGCTGTCATTAAATATTTATATAAAAAAGGTTTATCGGGACAAGAAATTCATAATGATATGGTGAATGTGTTAGGTGAAAGTGCTCCTTCATATGCAACAGTAAAAAATTGGGTTGCTGAATTTAAACGTGGTCGTACAAGCATTGAAGACGTCCAAGAACAGCAACAACAACAGAAATTGTAGCCAAAGTGCATGATAAGGTATTAAATGATCGACGAATAACAGTGCGTGAAATTGCTAATATCATGGGCATCTCAAATGATCGAGTCCATTTAATTTTGCATGAAGAACTACAGATGAAAAAGCTTTCTGCAAGATGGGTGCCGCATTTGTTAACAGTCGATCAAAAACGCATAAGAATGAACATTTCTCAAGCTTGTTTGGATCGTTTTAAGCGAAATAAAATGGATTTTAAGCGTCGTTTCATAACTGTTGATGAGACATGGATCCACCACTATACTCCAGAGAAAAAAGAACAACCCAAACAATGGACTGAAGCTGGAGGAAGTGCCCCAAAGAAGGCAAAAACAATTCAATCGGCTGGTAAGGTTATGGCAACGGTTTTTTGGGACTTCAAAGGTATTTTATTGATTGACAATCTGCAAAAGGGTAAAACAATAAATTCAGAGTACTATTGCAACCTTTTGGATCAATTAAATGTACAAATTCGAGAAGATCGTCCTGGCTTACAACACAAAAAAATAATTTTTCATCAAGACAACGCACCAGCGCACAAGAGTGTTTTAACAATGGCTAAAATCAACGAATTAAAGTACGAGTTGCTTGACCACCCACCTTATTCTCTTGATTTAGCTCCCAGTGACTTTTACTTGTTCCCAAATCTAAAAAAAATTCCTTGCTGGCAATCGTTTTACCTCAAATGAAGATGCAATTACAGTTGTAAACCACTATTTTGAAGACCTTGAGGAAAACTATTTTAATCAAGGGATAGAATTGCTAGAAAAGCGTTGGACTAAGTGTATTGAAATTTCAGGAGATTGTATTGAAAAATAAAAATATTTTTGAAAAACTAACTATTCTCTTTCATTGATAGGCTAAGAAGTTTCCGAACCGCCCTCGTAGTTTGCATCATTGTACAGACGGGATCTTCTACTTTCATAGTCAGGCTTTGTTTTTGGAAATTTTTCAACCAAAGCTGTGATATTCGTCAATATAATTAAAATCGCAAAAATGAAAATTGGAGTTTTATTTGCTACTATTGTGATATCTTCGTTGTTTGATCACCTACGAGCACCTCTTTTACATCATTAGAAAGGTGATATTTTTTACTTTCATTGCCAGGTCTTGCTTTTGGTATACCCCATACAGAAGCTGAGATATTCGCTTTGGAAAAAAACGTTGTCTTTTTATCCACCTAAGTTTTTCCCTTTCCGACCCCTAAATATTATCCGATCATCACCAAAATCAATAGGCTTCTTCCCCTCCGGGACCCCATCAGCATCCAGAATTTCGTGACGATCCGATCAAAATTGCGACCTGTAGCGTGATTACAAGGTTAAGACGGACGGAGGGACACAAATAGTGGTGTAGGGTATAAAAATCAAATGCCGATACTGCATCAAATAAAGTCTCATGACTTAACGCATCATAGTCAAAAAACTAAAATAATTGATCAACACGAGAAGCGGATGTATCGAGGGACAAAAATATAAAGGCATGGTCAGATATACTAGGGCAAATAAACTGTCCTGAAGAAACAATCGAGTCTTCCATGCTAAGGGCAAAAAAATCAAGCGGAGAGGTGGAATTATGCACTACACTGTAATGGGTTGGTAGAAATTTGTTTCTGATGGAAACACCTAGCCTTCTGCATGAATCTCTAACCTTAACCGAACTGTCAAGACAAAATAAGTCGTTCTAAAAATCACTCATAATTAAAAGTTCAGGATACCTTACCAACAAATCGGCAACATCATGCTCAAAAGCCTCGACGTTGCCATTCGTAAGATAAACCACGCCAACTAGAATTTGTCTTCTACCCAACAACAACTCAATGAACAAGCTTTCCGCTTCCACATATAGGCTACTTTTATAAACAACTTTAAATTTGATAGTTCTAGAAACGTATAAAACTACCCCGCCACCCCTTGTGCAGGACGATCATTTCTGCAGCACGCAAAACCAGAAATATCAATACAATTCTGGACGGAATTGAGAATTTGAGCCACTTTTCATTTCAGTAACTCCAACCACATTCAAAAAACGATTCTCCACAACGCTTCTTATCTCAGAAAGTTTTGGTGACCTACAGGAGAGATTAAAACTGCGGCAATTAAAATTTCCAATATTTAGATAATTAGTTAATGCACGTGTTATCACGTGCAATATCGCCTAAATTGCAATCGAACTTTGTTAACCTTGAATGTCACAACAAAATAATAAAGAAATTAAAAAATAGGTACGCCACTTGAACTCATCAGTTCTCTTAGTTCTTTGCATTGAAGCAAATAACTCTTCCCCAATTTTATGACGACTCGAACTCAAGAATAAATGTGACTGACGAATTCGTTTAAATGCGAATTCAACAGAAACATTCAAAAACTCTCGTAGCCGCATATGCAAACCAAATTAACTACTACCACTGTTATGCGTCTCCACAATGCAGAGAATCATCATAACTATGTTGATAGTTTGTCGATAATAACAACAAACAAATCGTCTACCGTGCTGTGTGTCTTTTTTAGATTCACTTTGGCAGTTTTGTTGTGATGTTTGTTTACTTTTTATACCCTCAACCTTTAGGCTAGAAAGGGTATATGGTAACATGGGGCGCCTTCGCCACTGGGGCGGCTTCGCCTGCGCCGATTTTCTCGCAAAATATAAGTGATAGAAAAAATCCGTTAAGGGCAAAATTGTGAGTCTAATGATGATCTATCATCTCCCAAAAGTTGGCAGTTTTGTCATAGATATGATATCGGACGCACGCGGTTTTGTGTTTTCAGTGTATTGGGAAAAATATGGTAGGTATTTTTTGTGATATCTTCTTTATCTTTTGTGATATCAAAAACACATTTTATACCGTTAGAAGACAACAACTGAAGAATATAAATCCCAATAATTCACATGAAAAAAGCAATTGCAAATCTCAATATATTAATATTATGAAATATGTAAGGGGTGGGGTGCCTACGCCATGATAGGGGTGGACGATTTGTTTGTTGTTATTATCGACAAACTATCAACATAGTTATGATGATTCTCTGTATTGCGGAGACGCATAACAGTGGGAGTAGTTAATTTGGTTTGCATATGCGGCTACGGGAGTTTTTGAATGATTCTGTTGAATTCGCATTTAAACGAATTCGTCGGTCACTTTTATTCTTGAGCTCGAGTCGTCATAAAATTGGGGAAGAGTTATTTGCTTCAATGCAAAGAACTAAGAGAACTGATGAGTCCAAGTGGCGTCGGACGAAACTAGTATTCTCTGCCCTTCCCTAAAGTAAATCAATTTTAACTAAACCCACTTTAAAAACTTGTTGTTTTTAAAATTTGAAAACAACAAATATATGATTAAGCGGGCTTACTTTAAAAATAACAATTAAAAAAGTATCAGTCGGCTTTGCCGACAGAGGTATACCCTCAGCATGTGTATATTGAAACAATTTTTTCCCAAAATACGTATGTATTTAGGGAGTTTTAAAAAAATTGGGCGTTTGAACCGACAAAAATGTTGATTAGGATTAAAGATCAAAAGTTTTGCGGAGGAGATACTAAAAGGAATGGATCGACATTGACCGTTATGGAAGTGGATCTCCAGCCACAACATATGGTGTCATAGGGGGTTTTTACACTCTTCGGGCTGTTTGCTCAAGAAGTATGGACTTGCCCCTAAAAAAACTTTTAATATCGTAATTGAGGCAGCGAATGCAAGTTGCTTCAACAAAAATCAAAGTGATTCGATATCAGGTCTTAAAGTGAACTTATCCGAAAATTTTGTGTGGGAGGTACCGGATGGAGTGGACAAATATAGTCCATATTTGAACCTGATCTATATCTGGTAGATATATTAGGATGTGTAAAGTATAGACCAATTCGGCCACTCCCTTCAAGAGTTACCGTACGAACAATTTTTCCGAACATTTTTGAACTTTTGTGGGGAAGGTACCCGAAGGAGTGGACCGATATGGCTTATCTTTAAACTTAAACTATGTTTGGACAAAATATTACTAAGGCCATATTTTGGACCGAATCGGCAGATCCGTTCGAGAGTTATCTTGCGCTCCAACCACCTCACACGGTGTCATAGGGGTTTTTCTGCAACTTTCATGCTATTTTCTCAGGAAGTATGGACTTGCCCCTGATGAAACTTGTACCGTTGTATGTAGGGCAGTGAATACAAGTTGCTAAAACAAAAATCAAAGCGATTCGAGAGATGGCCCTAAACTGAACTTTTCCGAAATTTTGTGTGGGAGGTACCCGAAGGAGTGGACCTATTGAGACCATATTGGAACCTCATATTACTCTAGTAGAAAGTTTACGCTATACAAAGTATGGACCAAAGTGGTCACTCCCTTCAAGAGTTATCGTGCGCACAAACTTTCCGAACATTTTCGAACTTTTGTGGGGGAGGTATCGGAAGGAGTGGACCGATGTAGCTCATCTTCGAACTTAAACTAAGTTTGGGCAAAATATTACGAAAGCCAAAATTTGAACCGAATCGGTTCATCCGTTCGAGAGTTATCGTGCGCTCCAGCCAGCAGGACAGACAGACAGACGGACAGACAGACGGACGGACATGGCTAGATCGACTCCAAATTGTCTGAAACACATTTCATCCAAACATACTTGGGGTCTAAAACCATTATTTCGATGAGGCACATTTCCATCGTATCAAAGTGTATATCACCAATATTTTTGAAAATTTAACATAGCTGAAGCCAAGGTTTACCCTTTTAGAACATGCGACTTGTGATGGTATATTATACAAATTAAATATTTTTGGATAAAATGAAAAGTTTTTGGACGTGGCAAAAAATATTGGCCTTAAAAGATAATTTGCGTGGAAGCTGTGGCTATATTTATGTTAAAAAATGTGTAAAAATGGGTTGAAGCCACCATGTCTTTTTTTGTTTTCTCTCGATTCGTGAGTAAACCACACTTCTCTCGATTCTCCTGTCAAAGTAAAAGTAGAAGCAAACTAAATAAGGATCATCTTACTAATGTATTACTTTTCAAAATTTGAACTGCTTCTACCATTAAATGATGCTGACATTTTGAAGCCAGATTTACAGTGTTTTTTGACATTTTCTTCTAATTTCATTCCGCAAACAGGTTTTTCAAAAAATCATATATAGGATTGTAGTACTTGCGATTCTGAGTTTTTTGATACCTATATTGTGAATGTAGTCTGCACAGCTTCATAGAAATCTGCATCCAAATGCGGAAATTTTGTGTGAATATTTTTCTAAAAATCATATTTTTCGGGCCTAATTTTTACAATTGTCATTCGATTTCCTCGTACTTGATTGCACATTTTAGTTTTTTACGTTCCGGATCCAATAAATCACTCCTCGTGAAAATCCATCTAATAAAACGCGAGTTACGAGAAATTCCAAAGTAGAAAAATCCCCTAAAATTGTTTTTGAAAATATCGCGTATTTTATCGCGTTTTCTGCGGATCGTTTCCACTGCAATGAAAAAGCTAGTGCAGCATCTTCGTTTTAGCGGAAACAGAGATTTGAAAACTTCACTGATAAGGGATCTACATTCATTTTACTCCAAAAAATAGTGTGGGATGCTACATCCACGGTTCTTGATTGATCGCCTTGAAATAGATATATATCGATGTAGATTTTCATGGTGGACATTGAAATCGGATGCGGACAAAAATTGTATTCACTTTGCGCAAATTAGCGATATTTTATAGGTTTTTTAGTGGTAAGATGCAGCCAGTGCTACATCTTAGCCTCCAAATTAAATTTCGAAAAATATATACAAATTAAAAGATATGGTCTTGCTGTACATGAAAATCACATGCGGACAAAATGATTTTGATAATTACGCCATTTACACGTATTTTAAAATGCATATAAATTAAAATGGGTTATGTGACCCCTATTTCCATTTCAGAAACTTTGCGATATATCCCCAGCAACCCAATTATCTTCCTCAATAGGAAAGCTTTTATATGAATGTCTATAAAGCAAAATCAGTATATTTTAATGGGAGATTTAAGCAAAATGAAGGAAGTATTCCTATAGATTTTTCCAACATTTTATACTACATAATGAATGTAAAAAAATATGTTTTCAAACAAAAAAATATTTAATTAATTCTCTTTCGAGTTGAGCTGTTAGGCCTTTAGAGATACATTGAAAAATTAGGAGTCTACCGAAGTCCCACGCATCCAACCATTACACTACGTTTCACGGGTGGTAAATCCGATCTTCAGGTGTATTAGGATGTTGTTTTTGTGGCAGACGAAGGCAAAGCTTGGTAACTGGTATATATATCGAACTTCATTAGATAAATGTATATGCGAAATTATGTCAGTTAATTGAAACTCCAAACTTTTCCTATAGTCCTGCTTGGTAATCCCATTTTTCAATGTTCACAAATACTATGGTAAGTTTTATTCCTACATCATTAGTATTTGCTCATTCTATATCAGAAGATTTTTATTTTTTGATCATCAATTATTGTCTACTAAAGTTTTGACAAGTTGATGGTGGCTTAGAACGCTAAGACGCCGGCAACCTTGACACTCAGTTGTCGGAGACCCAGGTTCGAATCCCAGCCTGGCTCATGCTGAAATTATTTTTTTATTTTTGCCTTATTAAGGCGAAGGCCATTTATAGTGATATTTAATTAATTCTCTTTCGAGTTGAGCTGTTAGGCCTTTAGAGATACATTGAAAAATTAGGAGTCTACCGAAGTCCCACGCATCCAACCATTACACTACGTTTCACGGGTGGTAAATCCGATCTTCAGGTGTATTAGGATGTTGTTTTTGTGGCAGACGAAGGCAAAGCTTGGTAACTGGTATATATATCGAACTTCATTAGATAAATGTATATGCGAAATTATGTCAGTTAATTGAAACTCCAAACTTTTCCTATAGTCCTGCTTGGTAATTCCATTTTTCAATGTTCACAAATACTATGGTAAGTTTTATTCCTACATCATTAGTATTTGCTCATTCTATATCAGAAGATTTTTATTTTTTGATCATCAATTATTGTCTACTAAAGTTTTGACAAGTTGATGGTGGCTTAGAACGCTAAGACGCCGGCAACCTTGACACTCAGTTGTCGGAGACCCAGGTTCGAATCCCAGCCTGGCTCATGCTGAAATTATTTTTTATTTTTGCCTTATTAAGGCGAAGGCCATTTATAGTGATATTTAATTAATTCTCTTTCGAGTTGAGCTGTTAGGCCTTTAGAGATACATTGAAAAATTAGGAGTCTACCGAAGTCCCACGCATCCAACCATTACACTACGTTTCACGGGTGGTAAATCCGATCTTCAGGTGTATTAGGATGTTGTTTTTGTGGCAGACGAAGGCAAAGCTTGGTAACTGGTATATATATCGAACTTCATTAGATAAATGTATATGCGAAATTATGTCAGTTAATTGAAACTCCAAACTTTTCCTATAGTCCTGCTTGGTAATCCCATTTTTCAATGTTCACAAATACTATGGTAAGTTTTATTCCTACATCATTAGTATTTGCTCATTCTATATCAGAAGATTTTTATTTTTTGATCATCAATTATTGTCTACTAAAGTTTTGACAAGTTGATGGTGGCTTAGAACGCTAAGACGCCGGCAACCTTGACACTCAGTTGTCGGAGACCCAGGTTCGAATCCCAGCCTGGCTCATGCTGAAATTATTTTTTATTTTTGCCTTATTAAGGCGAAGGCCATTTATAGTGATATTTAATTAATTCTCTTTCGAGTTGAGCTGTTAGGCCTTTAGAGATACATTGAAAAATTAGGAGTCTACCGAAGTCCCACGCATAAATGGCCTTCGCCTTAATAAGGCAAAAATAAAAAAAAAAAAAAAAAAAAAAAAAATATTTTTTTAACCAAAATATGTGTTTATTTTGGCTGTGACATCGAAACTATAATACCAATCTGTATGATTTTAGTCTCATTTGATTCGCCGTGAAGTTTTGCTCCCATACGAATTTTTTCGTAATTTTATAGCGGGTAAATGGACTTTTATTTTGAAAAAAGTTGACTTACATTCAATAATTTATCAATTTATTATACATTTCGCGAGCACTGAGTAACACTTAACAAATATTATGCAATCTACTAATTCAAGCCACTTCCAGATAAGTTTTTAGTAGCAATTGCTCGCGGTAAAATAATTAGCGTTTTTATAATAATTTTTTCTTTAAAACGAAAATAAAACCGCCATAACTTTTGTCCGCATCAACAAAAAACTGGCTCGCGAGCGGATTCGTACTGGGAATTTGTTTCTTAACCTATGTACCAAAAATCTTTGATGTAGCGCGAAAAAAAACTTAACATATTTTGTGAAATGGAATATGAAATATTTGACAACATTCGTGATATACCCTCCTTAGCCTAAAGGGTATAAAAAGGTAAACACACATCACAACAAAACTGCCAAAGTGAATCTAAAATATGTAAATCAATAAAATCAAATATCAGATGCTTCTGCAATATATCCTTCCCCTGAAGACACCACAGGTCCTCCACAACCTACATCGCCATCCCACTCATCAAAAGCAAAAAGCGTTCACACTGCAATGCATCAAAAGTCTTTTCCATCTCATTTAACAGCGTGATTCGGACTCTAGACTCATCACCGTTTTTGAAGTACGTATTTAACAATTTTATTCCTCCAACGCAACTTACGGCATTCAAATGCAAGCTTCGCAGCAGGGGGGTAAGGTGATCGTTAAGACACACACACACATCATATGGCCAAGTCGGTGATAATTTGCCATGATAACATCCCTTACATGCACCGTTGTAAATTTTACGAGCACAGTTTTGCCACCAAAGACATAGCAACAATGCTGAATTTCTTTTTCACAAAGAGCAACATTTCACAGCATCGCAATTTTCATAACCGGCTCACGAAGATTAGATATACCCCTAGGCAATCCATTTACACACAAGATCATACCTCTCAATTTCTGACAATCTCCTTTTGATGTTGCTTAAATCGTTCTCCATTGTAGATAAACGCTTCTGACAGACAAGAAGTTCGCCATTTAATTTTTTAGTGGATTCTGCAAACTCAGATCGCATATCTCGTAATCAAGTAAACATTGATTCAAACGTTGATCTAGTTGGTCTCTAACCACAGAAGCAAAGTCATCCAAAAACTTGTTCATTCTTTCATCGAGTGACTCCCTCAATGAGATAGCAAGTCTGTCGAATATTTTCTGTACACCTGTCAAATTCGAAGAATCAGTATTACCTCTCGATGTTCTACCACCAATATGTGATATAATGCTAGGAACACTCGCACTTTGCCTAGGACCACTTTCTCTCTAAGTCGAAACAACTCCTGAAGTACTATCATGTCGATTCGGAGCTTTACGACATTTACTACATGTGAATGTGAACGTCTTGTCTTTTTAGATCTTAGCAATGTCAACATTGATGCATCTGGGATGAAAATAATTGTCACATACAACTCATCCCACTCTATACAATCCGGTGATACTCCTCAAACATAGTGGGCAAGAATATTGTTTTGTTGGAGCCATAACTAAATAACAAAACCAAATGACGGCAAAAACAAAAGTATTCAAGCAACACAGCAAAACAGCAACAACTCCAATTCGTCAAAAGACAATAGGCAACCGGACATTCATCAACCAAAAACTGCAGCAATGATCGAATGTCGTATTCTTCACATTCAAAATATTCTTTAATTTCAAACTACAATATTTCTTTATTAAAAATTATTTTTTTCGCGGAGATAAAATATCAATCAGCTGCTAATGGAATCGTTGCCAGATACATACAGTATTTCCCGGATATAAGCACTGTGGAAAATGCAAGCAAGGCAGTGCATATAAGCGGGGGATTCCTGTATCGAAATCCCGTTTATAGGCACAATTAGTGCTTATATACAAAACCAGCTTATAAGCACTATCGGTGCATATATAAAGATCCCCCATATACAAATTCTCATTAAAATTGGAATTTATTCGTTTTTAATCAACCAAAAAAAAGTATCTTAATTATTTTTATTCTTAAACAAGTAAAAAAGCGTTAAGTTCGGCCGGACCGAACCATGAAATATTCTAAAATAATATAGAATAATTAGTTTTCTTGTTGTTACGAAAGTACAAATATCCACAATTTCAGACAGAGAAGACTTTTGACCGCTGAGAACTCCAAATACCTAATTTTAGCTAATTCGGTCAGCTAAAAGTTTGAAAATACTTGAAATCGGGCGGTAACGTTATTTGGGGCTATACTAAAACATATGCTTATGTCCACAATTTTGGATAGATAAGTTTTTTTGACCACTAGGAACTATAAGTGCCAAATTATAGCTAATTCGGCCTGAAAATGTAGATATAAACCTCAAAATACCTGAAATCGGACGGTACCGTTATATGGGGGCTATACCAAAACTCGAACTGCAAACAAAAGACTCATCTTTCCGAAATTTCAGTATTCTATCTCTATTCTTGTGGATGCTATAGTGATTACCACAGACGGAGGAACGGAAATGCATAGATCGAATCCGAATTTTACCCTGATAAAGAATATTTATACTTAATAGTGTTGCAAATTATTATTTCAAACGGAAAAACAAAGTTAATATGCCATTTCGGTGAGATAATGTGGGGAAAACCTTCAACATATCGAAAATCGGGAGGTACCTTTCTATACTGACAAAATTTCTGGGAGAAAGTTCCGTAGCACCAAAGATTTCGAAATACCAAATTTCTGTACGATAACGTGGCGAAAACCTTCAAAATACCGAAAATCCGGAGGTATCCTTCTATGGAGGCTATATCAAAACGTGGACCGATATAGCTCATTTTCAATACCAAACACCCAAGGAGTTCTATTACTCCTCTTCCTTCTGTACCAAATTATAAACCTTCGTCTTAAATATTGCGAGCTGTATTTTGATTTCCACAGACGCACAGACGGACATGGTTGTATCGACTTAGAAATTTATGCTGATCAAGAATATATATAATTTATGGGGTCTCCGACGAATATTTCGATGAGTTACAAACGATTAGTTTAATTGTTTTGTAAACTATCCTCCAGCATGATTTACACACCTTTCCATGCGTTCAAATCAATTGTTGAATTACTTCTCTCACTCCGAATGAGACAACTGCAAAAAATGAGTTTTGAACTAGAGCTTGGAGAAAGTCAATCGCACTAGTCGCATATTATCGATTATATTTTAAAAATGCAATATCGATGGATAGTTTTGTCTAGGTATTATCGAATTAAAACCCCTAACCTAAAATCTATTGAAATGAATAGAATTTGCGCGGCTTTTCTTTTTTGTGGATGTGAGAAAGTAAGTCCAAGGTAAGAAAGGTAAATTGTATTTTTGTGTCTCTTTATAAAATTAATTGTTTTTTTTTTCTTTTATATTTTTATGTAGTACTTGTGCAAAATGTCAACAAAAGCATAGAGAGCATAGATATTTTCAAATTAATGGTGATGACAAATTAACGATAATATCTATAGCTATCGATCTATAGAAATATCGAAATGTTGAGAATATCGATTGTTTGCCAGCTCTATTTTGGAAGGAATCTTCTGGTGAAGAAAATCGTTGACCACGCCTTTTTTCTTGATATGTGGGAATAAATGGAATGTATTGGGTTTCATATCAGGCCTTTACAAAGGACGGCACATCAACCCCACGTTTTGTCCGGTGCACAATGATTCGTCTTCTCTTATTCATTTTTCGAATTTCTCCGAAGACTTCAGGCAAACAATTGTTGGTGTACCACCCACAATTAACGGTCCTACGTTCCTCAAGCCGGTTAGTAAAGCCGAAGAAACAGGCAACCATTTGCACTCTTGCCGTGATAATTCACGTCGAAAGTTGTGAAAATTGATGGGATGAAAATTTTCACACAAATTGATTCCTTCAAGTCACTGCAAACAACGCAACACATGGTCGTACGTTTATGCTAAAAAATTTGAAACTTTCCAATGGAAATTTCTTCTGGCAACATGGAGTGTTGAAATTTATCTATTTGCCACCGTGTGTACTGGCATAAGTACATTTTTAAAAATTCCTTATATACGAATAAATAAATTGGGCTGAATGACTACATACAGTAAGGCAAAAAATGTATTGCAAAAACTAAAATTTCATATTTATTGTTCGTTTGTGGCAACAAATTATATGAAACTATACGGGGTTTTTATGCAAATTTCTTGTTATTGGTCTTCAAAACAATATTCCATCAAAATATCCTAAGTGTATTTGCGATTTATAATAAATACGGTCAAAAATAAGAATTGCCTACTGCATGGGGGTGACAATGAAAGTATTGCAAAAATTACTAAATATATTGTTTCTTGGTGAATTACCAAAATAATGTTCCGTAATGAGTTGTCTATCTTTCGACATTTATTGGAGCTTTAATGGGCTTGGTTAATGTTACACTCTAAGGGTAATAGTTCCTCAATTTGTAGTAAATCTTGACTTTTCCTTGGAGGATCTTTTTCGAGTATTTTTCATAAAATGGACCCACAAGTTGTATAAGGGTTGATATCTGGCCCGAAGTATTTATCAGTTCAGTATTGTCATATTACATCAGTAATTTACACAAATAAGATTAATATGTCATAATCTGGCCGTTGGAATACAGGTAGTTGAACTTGTTTGAGCTTTCTGGACCCATTTTACTGACTTTCAGAATACTGACTATTAAATATTTCCTAATAATGTCCGTGAACCCGATTTCACATACTATTTTGCTTGGTATACAATGTAGTATCCAAATATTTCCGTATCTGGTTTTATTGGATTTGGCAAAATTTTTGGAATTTATTATGAAAGTAGAGGATAGTATCTATCCAATTAATAAAAATGAAGTTATTCCAAAACTACTGAGAGAGGAAATAGTGCTCTGCTGTAGGTCGTTTCAAAACACATTTTTCAGAGGTATTTTGAAGTTTTCAAATCGAAAATCAGACTTAAATAAATTGGCCCATTTTTCGACAATACATAATGAGTTTATTATTCATTCTTTGCATACCTGTCTGTGGCCGATTCGTCTTTGTTTATTGTTAATATGGCATCATACGTTTTTTGTCTATCTTAAGACTCTCCATGACGGCTTCTTTTATCCCTAAACTTTATCACATTCAATACTCTTAAACCATTATTAGCCACAAAATGCATACAAATACATAATGACTGCAAAAATGATTAGTTTTATAGTACTTCTTTTCTCGTTACAATACATTTATTGTCACCTCAAAGTATAAGGTAATACTTATTTTAGTCTGTATTTGTTATAAATGTTGTTTTGAGGACTAATAAGATTCTATTATTTATATTAAAAGGCCTAAAATGCTGATAAACACATGTGTTTTGACATAAAAAACAAACAAAAACTGTGGGCAGAGTAACAAAATCAGTCAATCAGTTAATTGTCACGGAGCTTTTAATAAATTGCGACGACTCATTAGATGAAAATTAAAATTAAAAAATATAAAAGATTGGAAAAAACGTCATACGTCCATTTGTTTACTTAGCTCTCCCACACACAAACTGCTTCTCTCACATACATGTGTACATACAAACATATGCAGGTACACTTTTACATCATTAGTCTCTGAATAAAAATCCCCATTACATTAATTGCCACATTGAATAAAACTCATTCACTTTTCATTTAGTTCTGAATTTGCAAACTCAGACGTAATTGACTATCGACAACGGAAGGACAGGATGGATGGCCTGTGGAATTCAATTGACTGCATTTAAGAATAATTGAATGCAATGGAAAACGAAGCAAACGTGAAAATGGACACGATAATGTTTTTTAACAACTTTTTAATTTGATGGTTGGGATTTGTCAACTGTCCTTCATGTGTAATCGTTCTTGAATAAAGCATTTTCCAAAGATGTATTTGGCCATTAAGGTACTGTACATTTCTGCGGATTATTTTCAGAATTATGTAAGTTAAAAAGATAGTTTGTTTTTAAAATTTTGAGTGGAAACATGTTACGATCTTTCTCTTTTGTCTGGCAAGGAAATAACCATTCCCTGAAATACAATCAAAGAAAAAAATTAGTACTCTCAGCACCGAAATACCTTTCGGTGCAACATGTTCAACAGCAGCAGACCCAAAACATGTATTCCCATTTGTTTGAACTGATATATGAATGTTTATTCATATTTCTCTATTTGTTTAATGTTGAAGATACATTTAATTCTTCTCATTCTCCGCAACCTATAACACTGGTCAACAGGGCTTTTGTTTCAACCGAAGTTGCAGTCGTTTCTAGATGAAATCGGCGAGTTATTTTCAAATCCGGTCCCGGTTTTTCTCCATCAGCTCTTGTTTTTGAGATATAGCTCAAAATCGGTGTTTACGAGTTTAACCCAGACTTTCGTTATTTTCGGATACAAACAAATATTTTTTGTGTGTTTTTCGACATTAGTAAGTTAAGGAGATGTTGTACGCTCAATACAAATCGTTTTTGAAACAGGTATGGTGAGTACCTGTTTCAAAAACGATTTGTATCGAGCGTACAACATCTCCTTAACTTACTAATGTCGAAAAACACACAAAAAAATATTTGTTTGTATCCGAAAATAACGAAAGTCTGGGTTAAACTCGTAAAAACCAATTTTGAGCTGTATCTCAAAAACAAGAGCTGATGGAGAAAAACCGGCACCGGATTTGAAAATAACTCGCCGATTTCATCTAGAAACAACTGCAACTTCGTCTGAAACATTCCACTTTTTCAATTTTGTTGACCAGTGTAATTTATGTCCATTTGTTTCAATAGGAATACAAAATTTTTCATTTAAACTATAAGGTTCGACTCTTAGGCCTTTTTCTGTTTTCCATTTGATGGCATCTTCTTTATGAAATTATGAAAACATAAAACGCACCAAGAGCAGCAATGGGAGGATATAAAATCCTCAACGTAAGCGCCTCCCATTCATCCATCATGTTTCGTAAACCAATATCGATGTTATTTTATGCAAATTATACAAATTATCGTTGTACCCTCAAGCGTGTTGTTAAGCTCTTTTTAAGCACAATCTAAAGGTATAAATATGGGCTACTCTGACCATTCCCAATTACGTTCATAAGAGAGATGAGAAAATAAGAATACGATGTCAAGGTCGTTCGACTCCCCAACTAACACTTAAAATAGAAGCTATCATCCTCAGGCGCACTACAACATGTTGAACATTGCATGTCGTAGTCCGCAGCCTTAGTTGTTTGTTAATTCATTCATAATCATTGGCTGTTAAAAATTGATGTCACTTATAAAACAACAGATGTTTATAATACAAAACCTCTAAGGAATATATTTGTAATATGAGCAACTATCATGATGGTGGGCAACGAATAACTTGCAGGGTACAATAAACATTTGTATAAGGGAAAATACAGTAAATCTTATAATAAACACCACAAGAAGCACTTATCCATAGCAACCGTGGTTTTTAGGGAATATGCCTAAATACACAATGAGGAAAATTAAAAAGCTCATTTTGTGTAAACGCTAAGGCAAAGTAATTAAAACGTTTCATAAAGTCGATCATGCACCTAATAAAAACAATGAACTCAATATATGTCATAGATTCCGAGAAATATCTCTTCTTTCTTCAGAAATTTCCAAAACTCGGGAAAGTTTTCGTCTTTAGGAGCACGCCACGACCACACTTTCCAAAATTTTGATTTGCCTACTTTCAATACGTATATTTAGAATACCGTATAGAAATTAAAAATCTGTGACGACAAACAATTTGGGGTAATGCAGGAAAATCGATTTCTGAACGACATTAAGGTGGTTTTAACTGAAATAGTGTTTTTAACTCGTTTTTTTAGGCGGAACACAGTAAAGTGTTTAGTTTCGTTAGATTTTAAGATTGCCAAAGTTTGAGCACAATCGGAATATGTTGACTCATGCCACTGGGACCTTGAAGTTTCCATTGTAATTTGTATGGGGCCAAAGGCGAATTTTTTACGTAATCACTCTACTGACCACATTTATTGTCTGATCAGAACAATTTTACCAGTTCTTTTTTGAGGCTAAAAAACTAATATTAGCTATATATAGGGTCCATGGAAACTTTAAGAACCCAGCGGCACGAGTTAACATATTCCGATTGTGCTTAAACTTTGGCAATCTTACAATGGTGCCGCCTAAAAAAATTTGACATCGATTTTTTAAAACCACCCTACAGTATTTCAGAATACAGTATTTCAGAATTGAACTGTATTGACGATTTTATCACCATTTTGATCATCACCGATATATAAAACTAGCATGTACCCGCTACTTCGTTAACGAAAAGTTCACATTAATCAAAAATGATTTAAATAGAATTTTAGTTCACTCTTTTTGTTTTAGAACAGTTAGTATTCAAAAAGTAAAATTTTAAAAATGATTTAAAAATTTCAATACTAAGCACGGTGCTCTTGAACCAACTTTAAATTAAAGGAGCTTACACCTGGGAAGTTTTTGCGGATTCTGAAACAACAATGTTCATAAATGAGAAAAATAAAAAACAGAAAAATCGCCGGAGCGTTTTTTAATTAAATCGCGGTCACAGTTCACATTTTAATTTTTTTAGGGTTTCACAATTTTGCTTGGAAACCGCAAATCTTATAGAAATCAGATTAAAGAAAATGTAAAACTACTCTACAAAACTGTCCTTTATGATATTTTCGTAGGTGTTACCATTTTTGAGATATTTAAGTTCAAATTGTGACAATTCACTGACTGTATCTCTCCTTAAAAACAATGTCATGACTGTAATTTCCCAGCTTAAACTTATATATCTCAAAAATGGTACAAGCTATAAGATTTTCTCTAGTCCCATTTCGATAAGAGATGCCGTTTTCAAGCAAAATCGGGAAGACCTAACAAAAACAGACCTAAAAATGTGTCCTGAACTTCTATATCTCAAAAAGGGTAAAACCTAGGAATAAATCATAACGATCAATCATCTAAAGAATTTTCACACCTACAACATTTGCTTTAGCCTCATTTCGATAGAACTTGCCCAATACCACCATATTTAGTACTTTTCGTACCCTTCTAGTTCGAATTTCCTAAAGCCCAGCCTTATCTCACCCATACACACCAACAACAACCCACACTCAAAATTTCAAGCTTTTAGCTTCAGCCGTTTCGTCCGGGTAATTATCTGTAAGTCAGTCACTCACCCACTCAGTTATTACTAATCTCTTTTATATGATAAGATTAGCAACGTTGGTTCACGTTTTGGTATAGCCCCCAAATGGCGGGTCCCTCCATTCGAAGTATTATCAAGGTTGAAGACAAAAATTGCTACCGATTTTGGTGCAAATGTAGATATTGAGAATTTAGCGAATAAAAATCCTCTTTACACAAAAATTGTCATCGTAGGTCCACGTTTGAGTGTAGCCCTACGACGCTACACATTTATAAAGGAGTAAAATGCCAAACAATTGTTTTTTATTTGTATCTCTAAAGTTTCTTGGTACATTCAGCAGTTCTATACCATCCATTTTATTCATGATGTCTCAGATTAAGTTCAGGTTGGCACTACATTACAATTTTCACCGTATATTGGTACTTCCTACACAGCTTATAAAACTGTAGCAATATATATACATAAGTCTCCAACATTTTCAGATCCAAACTATGAAAAATGAAACAAAAGTGCAACTTTTAAGTGCATTTTTAAGTCGTTTCGCGGAGTAAATCGCCAAATTGACTACGGCTTATTTGCAGTAAAATACTTAGCTAACGATTTCAATAAACATTTAATTAATTTTGCATTTCGTATAACTTTTTCCAGTTGAACGTTAAATAGATCACACGAAATTTTATCAGCTTCTCTAATAACTCTATCGACACTACACTGTTCGGAAAGGTGATTTCGTATTTTAACTGAAGACCTGATATCATTGTAAGTGTCGGGAGCAAACACTATTTTCATATACTTATCGATAATTTATTAAAAACAATTAAATAACCAAAAACTGTATATGCATGTAGCATTCTCAAATTTTGTAATGTTATTAAAATAATACGTAATAGTTTTAAGTGTTTCTGATAGTTATTGTAATAATTAAATCTTTAATGAAATGAAAGAAGTCTCAATAAATAATAATACTAATACCTGATATCCGTTAATGTCATCTTACAAAGTCAAATGGGCTTTGAGGGAATACGAAATTTACCTTAACCTTTATTACCTTTGAAGGCTTCGACTGCCAAGTGGGGAAAATATGCAGCCTTGTCTTGAAATGGGAACACCGTCAGTTAATTCATTATCTACTTGAATGTTTGCTATCTGTTTCCAGTATAGATTTTCAATACAGTTTATATCACTATCATTTTGACGATTTTTGGATCAAACAAACAGTAATGACGATTTGACGATTTTTACCTCCAAAATGTCGATTTTTAATTATGGCAACTTTTTCACATAAAATGTGTGTTTTGTGTGAATATTGTGGTTGGTAGCACTGATCTCTAAAAGGCAACTATACATAAATCTATCGCCTTATTATATAAAGCCACTGAGTCTAAATGTCAATTCCATTGTGTATATGTCACATAAGTCCCCATAAAAAAGGTTATCCAGAAAAAACCTATAATGTAAACAGGCTATAAATTAACCTCTTAAAATTATATTTGTATGAAACATTTTTTATGATTTTTTTCATGAAAAGTACCAGTCTTTTTTAACAGATCTTTTTTATGTGGAAAGGCACATTTTGATAAATCTTCTGTACTTTTTATTGAAAAATATTGAATAGTTTAATGGTCATCTAAGATACACTGTTTTTAAAAAAGCGTTTTGCGGTGTCCGCTCCTTCTCGAAAACGACTGAACGGATCATCACATATTTCTATGGGCTTACTAAGTACCCAATAATCTTGAAAAAAAAAATTGAAAAAACCAGTAATTTTGAAAAAAATGGCAAAACTGTCAAAATCAAGCTTTGTTAAAAAATTGGGTAGGTTTTGTCCAAAAAGTCGTTCAAAATTTAAAAAAAATCGTTTCTTTAAAGAAAAGATTTTTATAATGAAGTATAATTGTTGTGGTGTATGTACTCACTAAGCCCATAAATATATAAGATGATCGGTAGAGTCCTTCTCGACCTATAGTGAACACAGCTTTTATAAAAACAGTGTTTCGTAGGTGGTCATTTGTCACAAAACTATGCAATAGTTTTCATGGTAAAACCATTTATAACCCTGTGAACCGAAATTTTGGGGGGTGATTTGTGTTTTTGTTAATTCTGTATACATATTCCAACAACCAACAGAAAAACAAAATATAGTTCTTTTTGAACAAAAACAGGGTAAATGCAAAAAAAGACCATGAAAACGCGACAATATCGATTAGTTTGTAGTATGGATACGAGTGTTCTTTTCAATTTCAAATACAAAACTAAATTTTATTTTATGAAAATATTTTTGTTTACATTTTTCACATAGAAATAATTCTTAGCCTACTTAATATTTTTTTTTATTTTTGATAGCACAGTTAATGCTTGTAGTAAGTGCCACCACAATACTCCTCCTCCAGTGACAACGTTAGGTATTTATTCGTACAGTTCTTCCACATCGTAGTACTCGAGTTTGAATGTCAGGTGGAACAGCAAGTGGTGGTGATTCGTCCGCTGGAATGTCGTCATTTAAAACTATGTTCCTTTACTTACCTGAGGTTACAATTTTTACCATTTGTTACCATTTTTAACCTGCAAAGCGTTCCTTAACCCCGAAAAGTGGCAAAACTGGAAGCAATTTTTAAGAGAGTGAGAGAGGAGAGAGAGAGAGCGAAAATGGCTTTCTCTTCTACCACAGGCTACCAGCAAAATTTCTGCAGGTAAAAAATGGTAGAACTGATTTTTCGACTTTTCACAATGAAGAAAAAATGGACGAAAAACAGAAGAAAAAGTCGAACGCTGATAAAACTAAATTAAAAACTGTGAAATAAAAGACGAAAATTTAAATTTTATGTTTCTTTTCGACATTGCTGCCAGACCTGCAATTTTTCCGTTCCTTTACTTTTTTGGTAAAAATGTTCATGAGAGAGCAATTTTGAGCAATTTTGACACTTTTCTCTTTTACCACCCTTACCATTAAAAAAGTAAAGGAACAAAGCTAAAATTGATGCTGGTTTTTAGCGATCAACCGATATCATTTTTTGCTTCCCATTTACGTCGACCAAAAAAGTTTTCTCCCCTTTGGATATAACAGGGAATGGTCCGGTGTAGGGAGGTTGCAATGCAGTTCGTACAGCATCATTTCTGATGAAAACAAATTTTGCTTGTTTTAATGCTTCCGCTTCATAAACTTTAGAATTGCCATGACGGTGCACCTTCGTTGCTTTTATTTTATTCATATCAGCTTTGAATTGCGTAACCCAATCTGAAGTTATTTTCGTGGTTTTTGATTCCGTAAAAAATTCACCAGGCAACGTTATCTCCATGCCATAAACTGAAGCTGCAGGCGAAACATTCAAATCGTGGTTAATAGATGCACGTAATCCCAACATTACTATCGGTAAAACCTCTGACCAACCCTCTTTTGCGTGACACATTATAGACGATTTAAGTGTTCGATGCCAACGTTCAATTTGACCATTGGATTGCGGGTGGTAAGGCGTAGTAGTGACACGAACTCCAATCAATTTTGAAAATTCTCGGAACAATGCAGATTCGAACTGTCGTCCTTGATCTGTCACTACTTGAGAAGGCACTCCAAACCAAGATATCCATCCACTAAAAAATGATTTTGCAACAGATTCAGCTGTTATGTCTTGTAATGGAATAGCCTCGGCCCATCTCGTAAATCTATCAATACATGGTAGACAGTATCTATACCCTTCCGACGGTGGAAGAGGTCCAATTATATCAATGCTTACTACCTTAAATTGCTCGTCTGAAATAAGAAATTGACCAACAGCGCTTTTTATATGGCGTCCAACCTATACTTGCTGGCACTTTAAACATGACTTAGCCCAATTTGAAATTTCTTTCCGCATATTTGGCCATACAAACCTATTCGATATCATCTTGATTGAGGATTTTGAGCCGGGATGTGACATGTTGTGCATCATGTCGAATACTTGTTTTCGGAAACGTGGTGTGATGTAAGGTCTTGCTTTAGATGTTGATACATCACAAACGATTTCTTTCTTCGATGTAGGAATTTCAAATTTTTTCAGCTCTAAATTTGATGGTACTGCTCGTGTAACCAAACATTTGAGTTCTTCGTCTTTCGCTAGATCTGAATAATTCAAGGAAGTTGGAAACGATATTGCGTTTAGCCGGGATAGAGCATCTCCCGTGATATTATCTTTTCCAGCTACATGGCGAGTATCTACAGACGAGGAGATGCTTTATCTTGACGTTGATTAAAAGCAAATGTAAGCGGTTTATGATCAGTGTATATGCAAAATTGACGTCCTTCGAGAAAATGTTGGAAATTATTGGCGTTTTATCGTTTTTCTTTTGGCCACTTTTTACTGCATTTAACGTTGCTTGAGCTTGACCTTGAGCGGCTTTCGGAATAAAACGTCGATAAAGATTTATCATTCCCAGGAATCGACTTAATTCGTTAACTGTTTGTGGCAATTTATATTGGAGAATTGCAGACACTCGTTCTGGACTTGGAATAAGACCATCTGGAGTAACACAGTATCCCAAAAATTCAAGAGAATTCTTGCCAAATTCGCTTTTTTCACTGTTGATTGTTACGCCATATTCTTGTAACCGGGAGAATATTTGCCGGAGATGATTTTTGTGTTCTTCTTCATTTTCGGACGCCACAAGTATATCATCAATATAAGCGAAACAGAAGTCAAGTCCTCGTAAAACCTCATTAATAAAGCGTTGGAATGTTTGCGCAGCGTTCGTGAGACCAAATGGCATACGCGTAAATTCAAACAATCCAAAGGGCGTAATTATTTCGCAGTCCTCAGCTACAGGAATCTGAAAGTACGCTTTGACCAAATCAATTTTGGAAAATACTTTCTTACCAGCTAGCATATATCCGAAGTCCTGGATATTCGCTACCGGGTAACGATCAGGAACAGTTATTTTATTAAGAGAACGATAATCTCCACATGGGCGCCACATGCCGTCTCCTTTGGGAACCATATGTAATGGACTCGCCCAAGGACTTGCTGATGGTCTGCATATTCCCAACTGCATCATGTAATCGAATTCATCTTTAGCGATCTTAAGCTTTTCAGGAGATAATCTACGTGCCTTAACGGAAACTACTGATCCTTTCGTATCAATATGATGTGTTATATGATGTTTAACCGGGGGTATCAAGTTACTAGGTGTCGTGACATCAACATATTCAGAAACAATAGAATTATACTTTCCTGGAACATCCGAAATTACCTTCAGCGTTAAATTCTGATCCCTGGAACAATAACCGGGCACTTTAAGGTTCGTCGTTGAATCAATAAGCTGATTATTTTTAACATCCACAAGAAGTCCAAAATGTTTCAAAAAGTCTGACCCAACTATTGGCTGTGCGACATCAGCAACAATAAAAGACCAGAGAAATTTTCGTCGAAGACCAATGTTGCAATTTACAACTTTTATTCCATACGTTCGTATCTTCGTATTATTTGCTGCATATAACACAAATGATTTCCGTGGACAATTTTTATCTTCACTCATCGGTGGTATAACTGAAATATCGGCTCCAGTATCTATAAGGTACCTGTACTTCGATTTTGTATCTTGAATGAACAGGCGACTTATCTGTAGGCCACTCTCATCCGTCACCGTAGATGAGGTGCCTAATTGTTTTTCGAAGGTTTGAAGGAGCAGGGCGACCGACATTTTGTAGCCTTCTTGCCAAACTTGAAATGGTACCAGCATATGGAAGATCTTGTCCGGGAATTGCTTCTTGAGCGGACATAATTCGTTTTGTTTCTACTATTCCCTTTTACTGTCAAACTATCGACCTTTTTAAAAGTTTGGATACTTGCCTTTCAAGAAATTGCAATCGATCATTGTCGCTTGTTGAAACCGCGTTGACTACACCAGCAGCATTCGATTGGTCATGGATTTTATCTGCCATCATTGCTAATTTATCAATTCTATCTTCGCTCACCGACATATAGCTCTTGTTGTTTGAGGTAGGCGTTGAATCCACAATGTCTTCAAAAGCTCTTCAGACACTTTTCCGCTTGCCAATTCTCGCATTTCCCTCAACAATCTGGAGGGCTTTTTGTCATCAATACATACGTTTTCCAATAATTGTCGTAGCCTCTTTTCTTCCGATTCCATAAATTCGTTCAGCAATGTCTTCTTGAGCGTCTCATATTTGTCCTTCGCTGGGGGATTCTCCAAAACATGGCTCACGTGGCTTATGGACCCAACTAGCGTGTGGAATTTGGTTTCGTTGCAAGATATTCCTGCCGTTACAAATTGGTATTCCAATTGGATAAACCATAGCTTTGGATACAGCAACTCGGGATATTTCCATTGAATTCTTTTCGGTTGACATATTTGAAAATTTTTGAATTTCTTCCGTTCGGGGTATGGACACGAGGTATGGATACGTGTGTTCTTTTCAATTTCAAATACAAAACTAAATTTTATTTTATGAAAATATTTTTGTTTAAATTTTTCACATAGAAATAATTCTTAGCCTACTTAATATTTTTTTATTTTTGATAGCACAGTTAATGCTTTAGTAAGTGCCACCACAAGTTGTCAATGAGAGCCGTACCTAAAATTTTCTGAGAGACATTTTTGCAGAATATGTCGAAGCTGAAAAATGTCATCTTCTGGTACTTTTATTGCGGTTCTTGCAATAAAGGACGAAAAGGATATGGAAGGAAGCGAGTTAGAAGGTCGAAATGTTCTACGAAAAAGTTATTCATTAGATCATATCAAAAATAAGCCAAAACAACAGCGAACAAAGATATAACGCTAATTTCTGATGGCTTATAGGGTCTCCAGTGAAAAATTCATCACGCCATAACTCAAAAGTTCGACACACTGCGGATCTGCCCTTTGGGGTTCTGTATATACTCATCAAAGGCTTTTACCCCCAAAAGGAATTTTCCACCCCCCAGACCTCGAGCTCCATTTTGTCGCACAGTGTAATTATACATATTGTTGTCTTGTTTTATGAATTGGTAATTGTTTTCTTTACTTAACATTTTATTTTTTTAATTTATGTAAATTAAATATAGTAATAATTTGAACTGAAATACAATTTATTGTATTTGCCGATTTTTTAACGATGTGGAAATACTATTTTGACAATTTTTGCACCCGAAAATTGACGATTTTCGACCACACTTATCTGGCATCACTGCTTGTACAAATAGTAGAGCTTCTTGTGTCTCCATGCCTTCCTTGAATCCAAATTGTGTTTGTCCCATGTGTGCCTCATAGATCGGTCTGATTCGTCTATGAATTATTTTTATACTCTCCACCATAATATGGACGGTATAATTAAATTTGTCATTCCGTTCGTAACGCATCGAAATAATCAGGGTAAAATTTATGTCGATATAACCATGTCCGTCTGTCGTAATTTGGTATAGAGGTTTCTATTACTCCGATTTTCGGTATTTTGAAGATTATAGCTTCACTATCACACCGACATGGTGTCGGTATAGGCCCACGCCTTTACATAGCCCCCATAGAACGGTACCTCCCGATTTGCGTATTTTGAAGGTTGTGGTCTCAATATTCCAAAAAGTGGCTGAAATTTAGTGTTTAGGCTTAATTTGGGGTTTAAAACTTTCCATATGAAACTTGTCGTTATAGATCAACGCCTTAATATAGCCCTAATAGAACAATACCTCCAGATTTCCGGTATTTGGTACCTTTTGGCCTCAATATTCCTCCGGAATGGCTGAAATTTGGTTTTAGTCTTCATTTGGAGTATAAAATTTTCTGTCATTCGGTATAGGGCCTTCATATAGCCCCCATAGAATGGTACCTCCCGATTTTCCGTATTTTGAAGGTTGTGGCTTCAATATTCCCCCGAAACTGCTAAAATTTGGTATTTAGTCTTCATTTGAGGTATAAAACTTTCCATACGAAACTTGTTGGTATATGTCCCCGCCTTCATATAGACTTCATAGGCCTTCATATAACTCCCATAGAACGGGGCCTCCCGATTTGCGGTATTTTCAAGGTTATGGCCACAATAATCCATGGAAATGGATGAAATTGGTATTTAGTCTTCGTTGGGGGTGCAAAACTTTCCACCTGAAATTTGTAAGTGTAGGTCCACGCCTTCATATTGCCCCATAGAAGTGTACCTCCCAATTTTCGGTATTTTGAAGGTTGTGGCTTCAATATTCCACCGAAATGGCTGAAATTTAGAATTGGTCATCGTTGGTCGTATAAAACATTCCCCCCGAAATTTGTCCTTACAGGTCCACGCCTTCAATAGCACCCACAGAACGGTACCTCCCGATTTTCGGTATTTTGAAAGTTAGCCACATTGTTTTACCGAAATTGCTGGAATTTGGTAAGATTGCTTGGGTATTATAATAAAGGTTGATTTACACCAATCTTGGGGATATTGTCCTGTTTTATATACATTAGGGTGGTTTTAAAAAATCAATGTCGGATTTTTTTACCCATTACAGAGAATGAATTACGACTAACTGTTATGTCTATGAAAGATAAAAAGGCAATGTGCCCTGACGAAATACCTGTCGAGTACATAAATTAATAGACAGAAATAACACCAAGCTTCTTTGAGAACAATTTAACAATGTATGTTAAGGTGGTTTTAACTCAAAGGGAAAAAATCGATGCCAGATTTTTTAGGCGGCATCCCCCAAAGTGTTTACTTTTCTTAGATTTTAAGATTGCCAAAGTTTGAGCACAGGCGAATTCTTACGAAATCCTCTACAGATCACATTTATTGTCCAATCAATGAAAAAATTTTACCAGTTCTTTGTTGTGGCTACAAAAATAATCCCACAAAAAATTGTGAAAATCGGCTCTGATTTTAATATTAGATATAATAGGGCCCATGGAATGTTTGAGGCCCCGGTGGCACGTGTTAACATATTCCAATTGTGCTCAAACTTTGGCAATCTCAAAATCTAACAAAACTAAACGTTTTTGGGGGGGTGTCGCCTAAAAATCCGACATTGATTATTTTCCTTTGAGTTAAAACCAGCCTAGTATACTCGTTTCCCTGCTTACTCTGGCTCTGGGCTCCTCAGCTGCGATATATGGGGGATGTTCTCCGAGGACCGTATTCACACGATAGTTGTTTATGGCATCTGTGACTGCAGCCGTGTGAATACTATTTAAACCTGCTTGATAGGTTTGTTGATCTTGAGGTTCTCTCTTGTAACGTCGGACCTCTCTTTCCATGAAGATCCCTCCTGACATGCCAGGGTGGGGTCCTATCCACCATATGGTGATTAGCATGGGTCTCACGGTAACACCCGAGCAAGTACTGAAACAAAAGTATGCCATTGTGTTGCTGTACTGGAACAATATTTGCCTCCTCATGTAGATGGTCAACTGAAGACATGAGGAGGCGCCCTGTTGCTGTTGTCAGGACGGTGTTTTGAAAGGTTTGAATATTTTGCTATCGCGTTGCAATTATATTCGCGGACCAAACTGGCGCTACATAGCTTATCTGCACCCAAAGTGGTGGCTACATATCAGCTTGTTGCTGATAGCTGTGACATGCGCGGAAGATATGAACATGATGTCGAATGTGACCTGTAGAATCTTGGAGCAGCTGGTGGTCGGAACTCTGCTGCCTTCGCCCATGACATTCCACTCAGTGCTCGCCTCTGCCGTCCATGTGGTGAACAGACTGACCGTAAATTTAGTGGCGAACATTTGCATTTTACGCGAGTGGAAAAATGTGGTAAGATCAGTCAAATATGAGTTCACCCTTTCACAAATGACATCAGGGAAGGTACCTGACGCCAAGATCGTGCAATCTTCCGCACACGTTACGGTCTGAATGCCGTCTGGAGGGGGTGGGATACAGGAGAGGTAGAAGTTAAACAATTTGATAAGTCAAGCGCCACCGTCACTGTTCTATCACACGGCTTGTTCTGGTTGAGTCCTCGACTAATATGTGTGGAGATGGCGTGCAGCGTTGCTATCGTGATGTGCTACTTATGGAACCCGTGCTGATGATCGGCAACTGGATAGCTATTTCTGACGCTTGGGAGGACCAAACGGGCCACAAAAGCGAAATCAGTCAGTACGATTAACCTCTGCTAGCATCCTTGCCTGGCTTCAGTAGCGAGACTACCCTGCCCATTTCCAGACTTCGGGAATTATGTGGGTGACTAGCTACAGGTCGAGAACTTTAGTAAGATACCCTACTCCTGGTTCCTCCAGCTGTTTCAGCATTACCATTGAGATTCCCTCAGAGCCCAACGCTTTGGATGATTTAGCGTTATTGATGACATTCGCAACATCATCCTTTAAATTGTGGTGGTTCATACTAGGCAGAAAGAGCCCTTGTTTACTTTTTTTTGCATGTAGGGTCAAGTTAATAGACTTATTGTTAATAGTTCATAGTATACAGTACTTTTTTAACCTCCTTTGACAATTTTGTTGTGCCATTTTAAAACAGCACATGTGTATAGTGTTATTAGTTTATATTTCATGACATGGGGGTTAAATAAAACCCCCAAGTGTTGTTAAATGTTCAAAAATGTTAATACTCAATGTTTTTATGAACTTAGTTTTTCATATTAACATTCACGAAGTCCTTTTACGGCGGTTTGAGATAATTGTGGGAATTTTGGAAATTTAAAACAGACGCTTAGAATTTTTAAAAACGGACATTTTCTTAATTACCATTTACTTCAGTACGATACGCACGTGTATAGAGGTCAGGGATAAGAAAGGCGGTCACGCTAACAAGAATATTGTCACTTCGTTCGTTATTGGCTGACCGTAAAGTTTTCAATATCAATGTGAAAGTCCATGGAAACATAAAGCCACATCAGCAATAGTAGTTTAGTTTGCCTCATTCTTTCCCCGAAAAGGTGACTTGGTATTTGTGCTGCATTGATTTTTAATAAAACTGAATTAGAAATTACTTTCAGTGGTTGTTTTTATACATTTTCTAGCACGTCTGACCGTTACCAATTAGTGTAGGCGTAGGCGAGCGTGAGAATTTTGAACTAGAAATATTAAGGCCATGTTGGGTCCCAGTACAAGCATTGTTATGGATTCATTGTGTTTCAATACTTCGAGAAGATTAGACCGCTCTAGAAAACGGTAAACGTTTCGTTAAATTTTTAACACAAGAGTTAATAAAAACTAAAAAATATATATAAATAAAATATTTAATACTGTGCTCAAACTTAAAACCCTCAAAATGTTTCTAATAAATACATAGTTGAATAGAGCCACATTAAAAAAACTACATTGTGAATTAAATATTTATCTTAGATTTGGAAAAACTACTTGGTCCATAAAATATAAAGGTATATTTAAAAAATAATAATATTCGAATATATTACATATAAAAACAAAAAATCATGGTATTAGCATTTAAAAAAAGCAAAACGAACTGTTAAGGTGTTCATACGAAATATTTTTATTATTTTAAATTGGATATAAATGTTTTGGTGCGAATCGAAAATTTACAAACTAAAGAAAAAACAAATACGTGTATAAAAAAATAAATAGAAAAAATTAATAGAACTTTTCATAAGTATTTTGAAAATGTTTATACATATCGCAATTAAAAAATATATATGGGAAATGTTGTAAGCTATTTCATATTCTATTAAAAAAAAATAATTTTTTTCGCGCTACATCAAATATTTCTCGTACATGCTTAAGACATATAGATTGTGGAATGGCTTCTCTGTCATTGAATTTTTCTTCTTTCAAATGCAATTTTTGTTTTTTACAACATCAATTGTTGCGGACAAAAGTTAACGTGGTTTTACTTCTACTTTTAAGAAAAAATTATTATAAAAACGCTAATTATTTTAATGAGCACAATTGTCACTTAAAAGTTATCACGAAGGGACATTAGTGAGTAGATTTCATAATATTTTTAAAATGTTACTCAGTATTTGCGAAATTTACAAAAAAAAAATAAAATTTTAAATGTGATGCGACTTTTTCAAAATATACGTCCATTTACTCGTCAAAAATTACAACAAAATTAGTTTTAAATCAAAACATAACGGGGAATCAAGTGAGACCAAAATTATAATAATCGGGATAATATTTTGTTACAGCCAAAATAAATTTTGGTTTGAAAAATGCGTTTTCACATGCATTCTAGAGTTGAAAGTATTGGAAAAAACTATTTCAGTACTTCTTTTATTTTTCTTGAAACTCCCAAGAAAATGGGCGGACTTTGCTTTATTTACATTCACAAAGAAGGTTTCCCATTGAGGAAAATTATTGGGTTGTTGAGAAAAAATTTAAGGAATATAGCTCCCTTATCAGTGAAGTCTTTAAATTTTTAGAAAAATGTTCGCACAAAATTTCCGTTTTTGGATACAGATTTCTGTGAAGCTGTGTAGACTATATTTACGACACATATATCAAACAACTCAGAATGGCGAGTTCTACAATCCTATACATGACTTTTTGAAAAACCTGAAATTTGAAGAACATTTAAAATCACTTAAAACCTGGCATCAAAATGTCACCATCAAATCAAATAAAATCAAATTTTGAAAAGTTGTACTTTGGTGAGATGACCTTATTTAGTCGGCTTCTACATTTACTTGGACAGGAAAGTGTGGTTTAATCACAAATCAAGAGAAAGCAAACAGACACCTTGGCTTCAACCCATTTTTATCCATTTTTTAACATAAATATAGCCACAGCTTCCACACAAATTAACTTTTAAGGAAAATATTTTTGTCAGGTCTAAAAACGTTTCATTTTATCCAAAAGCATTTAACTTGTATAATATACAACCACAATTCGCGATTATTAAAAGGGTAAACCTTGGCTTCAGCTATGTAAAATTTTTAGAAATATTGCCCAAATATGGATAGTTTTTTGCGAATAAAAATCTGAAATCGGCAAAACGTGAATGTATACTGCCTAATTTTGTGTAACGTATGTTTTGTATCTATTATAATGTTACGTACACCCTGACTAAAACTTTCAAAATATTGAAAGTCCGTGAGTGTAGTTCTATGTGGACTATATTAAGACATATACCGACAAATTTCAGGTTGAATGTTGTGTAGCCCCAACGAACACTAAATACCAATTTTGTGCCATTTTGGTGGAATATTGAGACCACAACTTTCAAATACCGAATATGTGGATTTACCGTTTTGTGGAGACTAGATGAAGACGTGGACCTATACCGACAAATTTCAGGTGGAAAGTTTTATACGCCCAACGAAGACTAAATACCAAATTTCATCCATTTCAGTGTGATAATAAAACTAAAACATTCAAAATACCGAAAATCGGGTAGTACCATTCTATGGGGATTATACAGCGATGCCAACAGTTTTTGATCTGAAATCGTCAACAAAATTTAGAAAATCGTCAAAAATCGTCAACATCGGGTTGGTAACCTTTTAATGCGATTTTTCGCTGATATTTTTGTCAATAAGACTGGAATATAAGATATACAACGCATAGCAATAAATATAACCCAATATCACTTAAATATCCCCATAAAAAAGCTTTCAGAAGATGATAGTTTTCCTATGGTTATCGAGTTTTCAGTAATGCAGCATGGTAAAGCTGGGTACAAATATCGCTTGCTTAACTATGTGAACGCCCGTGTTTGTCGGTATACGTACAGTTTGGTTATTGGGCAGTCGAAACTCGTTAAAAATTGTCATTCCAAACTGGCTGACCGCTTAAGAAGGACATTAGTAGGAAGTTAAGAACAACAAAATAGATATACAGTAGAATCGCGATAATTCGTACCACGATAAATCGAAAATCTCGATAATTCGTATAAGCTGCCGGTCCCTTGAAGCCATTTCCTTGGCATTTTGACCTCGCTAATTCGAAATGCTCGATAATTCGTATAAAATTGCCGGTCCCTTGGATTACGAATTATCGAGGTACTGGTATTAATATTTTATCTCGCAAACTTTTCAAGGAAGATTAACAAAACTAAACGAACATTTTCTGCTGATTTAATTTGAATGTAGGGCAAAAACTATGAAAATACCTGCATTCCAGATATGTGCTCATAAAAACGAGTTTGGAACTTTGTTTTCCTTCAAGTCTTTCGTGAAATTTTGATCAAAATATAGTTATCGTATTTTATTTCATGCAATTCTGACTTACGTGAAATCGTCATTTTTCAATTTCAAATAAGCCACGATCCGGACGGCCCAAAGTGTTCAACTCACAAAAAGAAAGGTGTATTGTAAGGAAAGTCAAAGTAAACCCAAAGATAAGTGCACCACAAATTCGGTCAGAAGTTGATGCATAGCTTGGAAAATCTTCCCATCCTGAAACCATACGACGTGTGTTGCACAGAGCCGGATACTATGGACGAATTATGAGAAAAACGCCATTAATTAATTGTACGAACTGTATCAAGAGAGTAACCTTCACTAAAGAGTATGTTAATCATCCACAATCCTTCTGGAAGACGGTTATTCTTTCTGATGAGACCATAATAAACCTCTATGGGTCCGATGGACGTGAAACACGGTGGTGTTTCGGTATTAAATTGGGCTTGTATGGCATCTCCAGGGGTTGGTAAACTCGTTTTTATTGATGGAACCATGACATTTTGCAAGGTAATTTAAAAGAAAGCGCGACAATTTTGGGAATATCACACAATTACGCATTTCAACAGGACAATGATCCCAAGCACACGGCTGTCATTGTCAGGGGATTTGTTGTTAAATAATAAAAACCAACTTAAAACTCCGCCGCAGTCTCCCGATATTAATCCTATAGAGCATCTCTGGGACCATCTCGGTCGCCAAACTCGAAAAAGAAATGTAAAAAACAGAGATGATCTGAAAAAAGTTATTATAGAAGAATGGTCCAAAATTCCAGTGTATGTGAACCAAAATTTTGCTGAATTCTATGATTTCTCGACTTCAAGCCGTCATTCAATTCATTTTTTATAAATATACTAGGGGACCCGGCGAACTTCGTCTCGCAGTTTCTTAGGTACAGAACTTGATGGCTTTGGTTCAAACCTATAATACTATTATTGCTATCACCTTGTTCAATGGCAAATATTTCTTTGAACTGTTTAGGACGATCTTTGAAGCAGATGCCCATTAGACAATTGTACTTTCGACAATTGTCAGTTTGACGAAGAGAGAAGGTACTGAGAGGCAAAGTGTTTCTATTTTCCTCGACTCTCTCTTTCTCCTATAAACTGACAATAGCCGCGAAAAAATTAGGCAACTGTAAATCGGGACTAAAATATATTTTTTAAGCAAATAACACGTTTTGCGATGTAAATAAAAATATTTGGTAGCACAGTTGAAACAAAATAATATAATAACGCCCCTATTCGTTTCATAATTTTATGGTTTTCTGTAATTCTTGTTTTCAACACTGACCACGATACTTCACCGAAGCAATTGAATACGAAGGAAGGAATGCGATCGTAGGAATTTGAATTTAATGCTGAATATAGTGCTTATTTAAATTTGCGTTTTAATCAATTAACCTATTGTGAGCAGAGGGATCCGATCGTTATCGAGTAACCACCTTCGTCTGCTTTTTTCTGACTTCTCTGTTTAACGTGATCTCAAGAATTCTACTTGCATTGCAAGTTCGGAATTAGATGGCTCTGGTAACACGGACAAATGCGGTAATTGAATTTTGACTGAGACTGTACTATCCAGTATTTGGTACATTGAACTTGTTAGCAGAGCTATTCTATTAGTTGTCGTTCTTTGTGTGTTTCGGATGCTTGAAGTCTTGTCACATTAACACGCGACTGTTGTCGATTATTTACTTACCCTATATTTAATTTCGACGTAAATAGCATAGTAAAATTAATATCACAAACTAATTAACGTTTAATAAGTATTTACCTACTTATGTCGCCCGATAAAGAATATTTGTCAGATATTTCGACCAAAAACCTCCAGTACCTCCGATTTCTGGTTTTTTTTTTTTTTCTTTCCAATTTTGAATATCATCCTTTTTCGATGTGCACACATACAGTATACCAGTGTACATATGTATGTATTTGGCCATTTGTAATTGCCTTCCAGCTCTGCGGGAACTAAACCAATTGAAATACTCCTTTTCAGTGGGGATATAATTTTTTTAGTATCATGACAGGATCTGAACAGTATCAATATATATCTTGTACAGCTTAAATTTTACACCGCATAAATCTTAAGTTGAACTTTCGAAGATATTTTCACTTACATTTTAAAAGTATACATACATATGTGCCACAACCTCACTTGTAATGAAATTACCTCGGAGCTCTTGATTTTTCAAATAACCCACCAATTTTGTAGATCAAAACTGTGGAAACCAATTTCGGCGTTATCATCTTCATCTTTTCAATCGGAATCTGACCAAAACCACAACTAATCTTTACAAACTCTAAGCTAAACCCTATCCTTTTAACAATTTTTCGATGTTAATTTCCTAAAAAAACGCTGGAAAATAAATGAAAATCGATTTGATTATGAATAAAAAATTCTATACAACTTTCAAAAATTGACAAAACAGAGGCGTACAATGGACCCTCACCGTTGGTGCATATACAATTTTCACCAAAAACTGTCCAAATGAGTGTCAAGGTATACTCCAAACGCGAAGCTCGATAGAAATTTGTGGAAAAATTGACTTTCTTGAAAAAAATATTTTTGCAAATTTTTCCGCAATTTTCGCAATTTTTTTAGGTTTAATCCTTTTCCATGAGACCATTCCGAATTGGTGCGAATTGTCAAAATCTGTTCAGCCGTTCTTGAGTTATGAGCGTAGTAACTAACATCATCCTTTTTTATATATCGACGCCTCCAAACAATAGTATGCTAAGTCAACTTAGCATGTTTTCAAGTTCTTTACATTTTTGTATTTAACGTCCTTTTGCTTAAATTCTGTCAAATTTTGGTAATGATCGGACAATCCGAACAGAAGTTATAAACAAATATTTCCTTAGCATAGTACTGAAGGTCAAGGAAATGTCCAAATTTTAAGAGCTTGTCCTGCAAAACTCGATTTTCAGAATTAGCAAACTATTATTTGGAGGTGTCGATCGTCCTTTAACTTAAATTCTGTCTAATTTTGGTAATGATCGGTCAATCCGAACAGAAGTTATAAACAAATATTGACTTAGCATAGTACTGAAGTTCAGCATACTATTATTTGAAGGTGTCGATATATAGATTAAGCATATTAAGCAATGTATAATTATGTTTTTTTTTTTTTTAATGAGACTACCTTTGTTCCTAAGAATTAAATTTTTTTTTGCCTGAAATAAATAAATTATGTTTTGTTATTGCCAAAACATGTAAGCTACACAACTGTATACTAATTTGTACGACAGACTGTATAATTGGCCATATACGTATGTATGTATATAGAACCGGATTTTCATAAATCTTTGTAGGATTAGTTTTGTAGCCACAGCAAAGAACTGGTAAAGTTCTTTCTCCAGATACAAATGAATATATAAGCAAAGATCTCTATGTTGGCACGGGTTAACTTTAACCGACCGTCATTTTTGGCCCGCCCTAGTTGTCAGTCATGGTATTCTCCATATTTAATTTTAGAAGAAGTTGTACTGCTCCAAAAAGGACCGCAATCTTTTAAATTTACCGTCGAACCGTCCACAATCATAATTGTAGAAGTCATCTGCGTTGAGAAAATTCTGGATACATAATTCTAGGATTCGATCTAAATGGATGTATCCTTAGTGACCATGACTACATACATATGTAGTTAGTATATGGACAATATCTTCGACTTCCATAGCAAATCCTGATGACATAATTCTAGTTTATGAACTCAAAATATGCAATTTTACCAAGTTCCGACATACGGTTTCTTTATTTTTCAATTACTTAATTTCCATAAATATATCGAAAAACTCTTTGGATTGGAAACACAACGACGAAATCTCGTCGAAAAAAAAACATTAAAATAATACTTATGTTCAAGTATATCGAAAATCAAGGTTAAAATCTTAAAGTACTCTCCACGTTTTCCACATAAGCTTTTGAAGATAAACTGCTGCCAGGTTTGCAAAATAAATCAAATAATCTAACTTCTATTTATGCTCTGTTCCAGAACCAAGAATATACAAATTTTACAATTTTTAACAGAAAAAATAAAATTATTAGATTCTTGCCGGTTTTGGAACAGAGCATTAGCTATGCACTGTTTCAAATGATTAAGAGTTAAATTACTCAAAACCCATATATATCTATTATTTTTCAAGTACACTTTATTTTGTTTGCTTAAATGGTTTTCCTTTGACAAAATTCTCCTTTATTTAAATACCATTTTTCATATCTTTTCACAGATGCAAGCCAATCTGCAGCCAACGAAATATACCGGCCTTGTGGCCGATCTGATGCCCAACATCAGACTGATGAAATATTCCGGTTTGTTTATGCATGCATTTACTGGAGGCTCTGCATTGCTGAAAAATGTCTACTCATCCATACACTTGGTGCTGATAGTGCTGCAGTTCATATTTATCCTTGTCAACATGGCCCTGAATGCCGACGAGGTTAATGAATTGTCCGGCAATACAATTACGGCTCTATTCTTTACGCATTGCATTACGAAATTTGTTTATCTGGCCGTAAATCAAAAGAACTTTTATAGGTGAGTACGAAGCCGATGATGGCATCTCTTATCATTCGTTGATGGCTATGGGCTAAGAGCAAAAGGTTGCCCTGGTTACGTTATAAGTGGTGTTTTCCATTAAGCGTAAACACTTTTAAATGTTATTGAGTTTGTTTATTCTACATTTCTGTGTGTGCGAGTGTTTTTCTCTACCCGAGATGCATTAATTAATCGAACAATTTATTTTTAATTGCGCATTCCGTACCGGCTGGTGTCCATGTCTATGTTGACGTCATTGCTTGGCTGTCACTTTGAATGGTGGTCGGACAAATGGGTAGAACACTTAACATTTGGAATCAGCCAAACTCTCATCCTCTGTTTGCGGAATCGGATGCTCGCTATCATTCAATTGCTTTGGCTAAAATGCGAAAGTTGTTCTTCTTGGTTATGTTGACTACTGTGGCTTCTGCCGTGGGTAAGATAGATTCTGGGTTAAAAGCTTAGGTGGTCATTAATTAATTTTCTTCTTCTTCTACTTCGTAGCATGGATAACCATTACCTTCTTTGGCGAAAGTGTCAAGTTTGCCACAGATAAGGAAACAAATTCAACAATCACGGTACCCATTCCTCGGCTGCCCATTAAATCATTCTATCCCTGGGATGCTAGTAGTGGCATGTTTTATATGATTTCGTTTGGCTATCAGGCCTATTACTTGCTCTTCTCAATGGTTCATTCGAATTTGTGCGATGTCCTCTTTTGTTCCTGGCTCATTTTCGCCTGTGAACAACTGCAGCATCTCAAGGGAATAATGAAACCATTGATGGAGTTATCAGCATCGTTGGATACATATCGACCAAATTCCGCAGCCTTGTTTCGTTCGTTGTCGGCTAATTCAAAATCTGAATTAATTCAAAATGAAGGTTAGTAAATGAGGAAGGGGGAATGGGGGAATCGAAATGTTTGTCATTACCGCTGTTGTCTTTATTTATGGTTTTGTTTTCTTTTGTGTGTTTCTTTATGCAGAAAAAGAACCTGTCAATGATTTGGATATGTCGGGCATATACAGTACAAAGGCAGACTGGGGTGCCCAGTTTCGTGCTCCATCAACTCTCCAGACTTTTAATGGCATCAATGGCGGCAATCCAAATGGCTTGACGAAGAAACAGGAAATGATGGTACGCAGTGCCATCAAATATTGGGTCGAACGTCACAAGCATGTTGTCAGGTAAAAAGTTAATTAAATATTTGTAGACAATAATGTAAAGAAATGTTATAAAATTAGAATAGACTGCCAGTCATGATTAGTAAAGTGTAACTAGTTGATTAAAAAGTCAAAGAAAATCGCTAAAAATGTTTTCTTCAGTAGAAAAGTTATAAAAATCAGCCACCACTATCCGAACGAATCATTGTGGCAACACTTCATCTCTCCAAGGTGAGACAGTTGACCACCTGAAATCAAACTCCACTCCAAAGGAGGTACAGCAAGGCGTCCTTCTTTCCGCATTTTACTTAACATCTATCTAGTGAACCTCAAATAGAAGACATTTTCATGATATTGTACGCCGTAGACAGCAAAGTGCTTATAATTTTATTATGTGTCAACCAGGCGGGGTAATGTCCAAATTTCTTTCAAAAGCGTAATCTGAATTTCTCTGGCAGAGTCTTCTGTGTCTTTCTTTACTTCCTAGACATTGTGGTTGAAGGCAAGCGATTCCCACTGATCACAAGCTTAAAACTCGTATGGTATTGACGCTAATCAGAGTGAAATCCCTTCTGAAACAAGGAAATGGAGACACTGATAGCAACGCTCGCTCTATAATTATGCCGGCCCTGTCTGTTCGTTGATCCTAAGTAACTTAAAACAAAACCCACGCACATCTCCCACGCACATCTCCGAAGCGACAAGGAAGGACTTCACTTACGCCCAGTGCAGACTGATTCTAGTTTTAGATCATTGATATTAGACCTCCCTTTTATCATCGAGTCCAAATAACGTATCGAATGTAGTACGATACCAGATAGAGACGTTTTTCGAGGAAAGCAAAGATTAAACATGAATGATGATTCTTGCAGTTCTGGAACAGAGCAACTGTTGTGATGCAAAACATAGTAACATAATGGGAAATTAATAACTAATGAACGAGTTCGATGTAGCTCTCAGTCGATCAATATATTAATTGACGAATCTGTCAGGCCAAAGATGTACTATTACGTCGGCAAACATCATATGATTTCCTTCGAGAAGGCCGATTCTCACTCACTAAGCTAAGAATGAAAATCACGGTGGGGATCATTGGTGGAGATATTTTGTGATCACGCAGAAATGTATCAAAAAATGTCAAAATGTGGACATATTTTGACATTTTTTCATGGAGAAGTTTTGTGAACACTGGGAACCTCAAGTGTAAAATTGGATAGTTTAGTCAAGAAATGTAGATAAAAACCTCAACATATCTAAAATCGGGAGATACCGTCATATGGGGTATGGACCCATATTAAAAATGTTTGGTGCAGAAGTTTAGTGACAACTGGGAACATCAAATGTTAAATTATAGATGGTTAGGTCAAAACATCTGAAATCAGGGGGCACCATTATATAAGCGCTATACCCATATGTATATTGACAATTGTTAGTGGAGAAGTTTTGTGACCACTGGGAACCTTAAATGTCAAATAACAGGTAGTTCAGTCAAAAAGTATTGACAAATTTCAGTGGAGAAGTGTTGTGACCTTAAGGAACCTCAAATGGCAACTCACATAGTAGTTTGGTCCAAAAATGTAGCTAAAATCTACTAAGTACCGAAAATCGGGAAGTACTGTTATATGCTGACTATACCAAAACGTGGCCACGATTGCCCATATTCGAACTTAACCTTCCAATGGAAAAAAGAAACTCGGGTGCTCAGACATATCGGAAGACAGACATATCGACTTAGAATTTTATCCTGATCAAGAATACAATGCGTTGCAAACGGAACAACAGACCGGCAGACAGACATATCGACTCAGAATTTTATCCTGATCAAAAATACATGTACTTTATAGGGTCGCAAATTATTACTTCAATGTGTTGCAAATGGAAAAACAAACGTAATATACCCTTCATACTATGGTGGAGAGTATAAAAACTTTCATTTATTTAGTTAGTTTATCTATCAGTGCGGAACACCTTGAAAACCCATACAACTAAGGAAGAGGACCCCTATAAAAGATTCATAGTCTTTAGTCCAGAGTTATTCCATGTACCATGTCGTTCCGCTTTAAACTTTCTATGCACTCAGAATACTAAGATAGCATTGTTACGAGATTAATGTAACTTAATTGATCAGTTACTTTATTTGAATCATTTCTACAACAACTACTACTGCATAGAATTTAACACAGTCGTGGAATTAACGCTTATTCGATATTTCCCATGTAAATTTTGCAATTATTTTTGTTGATTATTTTATCCATCCTTTCTTTATTATTCTTCCATATTGTGAAGACATTCATTATTACCACCTCCTACTCTCTCATATTCATTACCTTTGCCCAATTTGTTGTTTATATTTATCCGTCCGTTTTTGTATGTGTCTATGTTTATTTGCAAAACGATTGCAATTTCGTTTGACCATTGTAGAACATCCTAGATATAGGATTCTAGAAAAGGCTATAGTTTAGCGAGCGACTACAAATACGGGAGAGTAGCAGATGTGTGAGTGAGTTGTAAATCATACAGCGAACAAAAACTGTCAATGAAGTAAAGTGTAAACCAAGCAAAACAAAGATGTGTGCTTAGTAAAGTAATGTTGTGAGGTGAAGTAAAGTTAATAAATCATTGTATCTATACACACATTGAAGCAAATCCATGACATTCGCTTCGGCTTCTTGATTTTAACCTTATATTTACTTAAATTAGTCTTATAGGCCTCCTAATCGGTATTGCTGTCTTGCGGATTTTTTATATGATTTTCTAGCAGCTTTGAAGTCCTTAGGGAGAGAGTTTTGGCAAATACCAACACAGCTCTCTTTGAACTTGTTCCAATCTGATTTTGTGATCTGAACATTTTTATGTAGGAGTCGTCCATTTTGGTGAATGGAAGTTCGTGTATTAAGCTTTTAGGAATATACGTAGCATCATTTTCTTAGTCGATTTATGAATGTACGTCCGTTTGCAACATTCAGGTGGCATTTATTGTCCGATTCAGCTGAAAATTTGGGGAGGATCCCTTTTTAGTCATAGGAAAAATGCTATTTCTTTAATCTTCTATCCATAGAACTAGGAGGAGGTAATCGATGTTTAGTACTGTTAGGTTAGGTTTAAAGATACACAGCCATCTAATAGTATAGGTGACTGCTTCACTCGGAAATCATTGCGTTCTTCCTAGGTAGTTCAAAGGTGATGAAGATGATGTAAAGATGTGGTAAGATAATGAGGTATATATGCAGACGAGGGAAATATGTAAGTTTGATGGTGTGATGAGGTTGATGAAATAGAGATGAAGATGTATGTTGATGAGTTTGAGGTTATTGCTCGTATGGATTAGACTAGATTGTAGCAATATAGTTTGCCAATTGTTAGTTATGGACCCTTGCCAAGACAGGATAGGTGCTTGGCAAGGTTGAGTAGTACAATGGGATCTATGTTAAATAGGAAGCTGAGAGTATCTATCTCATATCTACCCAGTATTCGGTGTCTTCTTGTTTGCGGCAAGGGACACCTACAAATTAGATACTCTACCTGCATCTTCACATAGCCTGCAGTAGTCAATGCCACTGGCATCCCATATTGAAATGAAAGATCTCACTCTGCAGTGACCCGTTATATGTCCCACAGCTATTTTCATCTCTAACTTATGAAGTGAGAGAAGGGAGGTCGTTCTACGACGAGAGACCACAGGCCAGATTGCTTTGGATATTCTGCAAGCAGGTTCCAAGAGCCATCTTTGATTTGCACTCTCGTTGAAGATCTCACGAAGTTTAGCGATGTAGTAGCACATTGGTAGCTGGACAGTTTCATCAAGTGGAAGGTCGATAGACTTAAGACTTTCGCATGTTCACACTTTGGAAACCCGTACTTGCCGCTTGAAACTGGACTGAAATTTAATTGCAGATCCAAAATGACGTATAAAGCGGCCTGAGGAGTGCTTTAAATCAAGCCGGTAATCAGTAATGACGCAGACCTTTGTAAACTTGATAGTTTGGACATTACGCTTTGTTCCCAATTGCCTGCCACAAAACAAGTCCCCCGTAGGTGAGTATGAGCAAGACAACGGTTACATACAACCTGTGTATGATTTGGGATCTCAATCCCCAGCATTTCCCAATAGAGTTCTTACAGGAGTAGAGAGCAATGAGCCCTTTCTTTGTTTGATCCTCGATATTCCTTTTCCATGTCAAGAGATAGTCCTCAATATTACCGAGATATTTTGCTTCCGTAAATAGTTCCAAGGACACACCGTCCAGAACTGGAAGCTGGAAATCGGGAATTTTGCGTTTCTTTGTGAATAGTGCAACTTCCAAATTACCAATATTAAATGCGATTTGTTCTTTGTCCAATAAAATATTTCCATTTACCATTTTGATTCAATTATAAAATTTCAAATTTTAAAATGTAATTTTCTCAACGACTGCCTTGGGGAAACTGAAGAAAAATGCTGTCTGTCTTTCTCGCAAAAAGAACAAAAAAAATCATACAATTTTTTCTTTTCCTCTTCGCTTGCTAGGTTGGTTAACTGTACAGAAAAAATCATTATTTGTGGAAAAAATCGCAACAAAAACCACAAAGCACGAAACACTGGCTTCAGCTCTTTATTATTAAATAAGCGAGAGCCCTGTGGTTACTCTCTTTGACAAAAATTCTCTCTCCAACCATAAAAAAATATGTTTTACATAAAAAATATGTTGGTACACAAACCAATATAATTGAGATATGTTACAAACATATATTTGTTTACAACCAGTCCTAAACATATATTTGTTTGAATCCAAACATATTTCTAACATATATTTTTCTGCTTGTACTAAGTTAGTACATACAACTACTAACATCAGATAACAGTAAGTTTATCAATTCCCATACATAACGTCTTATTGTCGGTTTCAGCTGCTAAGCAGATTACTATGCAACGTATACAATTATGGGAAATATACAGTGTATTTCCGAATTTATGTACATGATGCATATGATCTGAGGTTGTCCTTTTTTTGGTTAGCAAAAGTTTGTTAAAAGTCATATGAACCCTTTCCATCCTGTTTAATAAAAATAATTACCTCGATGTACCTTATCCAACTACAGCAGAATATGCGAACTTAGTTTAACTAAAATCAATAATAATTCTATTTGCCATTGACTATACGGTCGCTTTGGGTGCATACACATGTATGTAGGCCAATTATTAACAATTTCCCTAGTTTTATAGCGTACACTGTGTGATTATTACCTTGTGGCCTTCTTGGAAGGCGGAAGGAAACATTTTCTGTTGGCGGAAATTCAAATTTTAATTACAAACAAAACAACAACAGCAACAAAAGCTTTCAACGTTGAAATAATACCATCTGTCATATTGCCGAGTGGCAGCAAGGAATCAATAACGAAGACACATCTGGTTTTACTTCCCAGACTAGGCAGTCACATCGTTTACCAGCACCGCAGTTGCCTTCGTTGTTATCAACGACATTTCATCATCATCCTGCCGATAGTTTGCTTGTTTGTTTGTTTGTGTTGGTAGAAGGTTATTTATTTAGTGAATGGACAACAAGAAATGCCCATCGGTATCAACAGCTTTGGTTACATTTGGTTTGACTTTGTGATGTTTGTTCTAGCTTGTTCGATTATTTGCCGTCCAAACGGGAGGGTGAACTGCTGGAATGTATAAGCGAAATCGTTGAAAGTGTCATCATCATTATGATTGTAACGACGCTTGTCGATGTCCCTGTGTGTGTCATTTGTTCTTTTTTCTGTGTTTTTGTCATTATTTGTTTCGGTTTGTCTTGTGAGAATAGAACGTAAATATTTTAATTACTTAAAGCAACAATCACCCAAGCAGATTGAAGTGATATCTATTCTCATTTGACGTTGTCGTCAACAAAATATTGGGATGAGAAAATAATAGCCGAACATTTTATTGATTTCAAAAATGGGCAAAAGAAAATATGGGTGAAATAAAAGAATTCAATGTAAGCTATAGTTGCAAAAGGTATCAAAAATACCTTCCAGAAATGCCAAAATCTTGATTTAAGTGATTACGAAGCCAGGAGTCACATTACATGTTTTACTATTCGAAATTCATTTGTTAAGGTATGGTCATATTTGGGCAAATATTTGACAAAAGTGTCAAATATTTGTCTGTCACAATGTGACCAGCAAGTGTTATTCAGAGGCAAAAAAGAAAACACCTAATTTTACGAAAACAAATTTGCCGGCAAAAATTTGACAAAGTGCATTCGCAAAATCTGCTCTGTATGAAATTCATGCTTGTTTGGCTAAAAAAAATTTGATGAAATATTTGCCTATTGTGACATTACCTTTAGATTATTCTTTAATCTACGTTGTTGTTTTTGTAGGGTTAGGTTAGGTTGAAAAAGAGGGGTGATGCGGGATCACCACATGTCCGTGTGGACATACACTTAAGCCGTAAGGTAGGCCTGTTGTGCGCTCTAATTTCGGGTTCGGATTGAGGTTGTAAACTTGTGTTGAAATTAGTTATAATTCCTGATTATTGTTTTTGACGTTAGTCTAGGATTTCTGTCATGTTGACATAGTCTCTTAAAGTTTTGAGCTCGATTGTCCTGATGTAATCGAGTCCTTGTATAATGTCGCTCCCTAGTAGCTGTTTTCTCTGGTTCGTGAAAGCCTGGCAATGACAGAGGTAGTGTTCCAACGTTTCGTCGTCCTCTCTGCATGCTCGGCATTCACTGCTTCCAGCACAACCTATTTTGTGCAGGTGCGCTTGTAGACCCAGGTGTCCTGTAAGGATGCCCGTCAGTCTGCTAATGTCCTTTTTACTTAGTAAAAGTAATCCCTTTGTTTTATCCTCGTCTGGGTTACCCCATAGGATTTTTGTGATTTTTCCCTTGTCTTCTCTGTTCCAGAGAGATATATGTGCATCTTTTGCCCATGCCTTTAGCTCAAAGCGCGTCGCCTTCAAGGGCTTGGCGTTATCTAAGCTAACTGTAGGTTGCTCCCTTGCCTGTTTTGCTAAAGAGTTTGCTATTTCATTACCCCTAATCCCAATGTGCCCTGGTACCCATATAATGTTTACCGTACCATGTTGGGAGTAGTTGTTGATAGACTGTATGCATTCTAAGACAGTTCTAGATTTTACCGTCTTGGCCGTTATAGCCGTGATGGCTGCTTTGCTGTCCGTAAGGATGTTCGCAGTGGTAGGCTTTGTGTGAGTGTCAAACCAGCTCAGACATTCTGTTATCGCTCGGACTTCCGCCTGAAGAATCGTATTATGGTTCGGCAGTCGGAGGGAGACTTTCGTTTCCGGTTCCATTATATATAGACCCAGTCCGGTTCTCCCCTCTAGCACGGCCCCATCCGTAAACCCGCAGCTTCCAGCGGGAATCTGTGCTAGAGTTCCATCGATCCATATGTCTCTGTCTGGTATTGAAACTTCACACAGAGCTACTGCATTTGTTTCAGGAATGCGGTCTGATACTATTTGGTTAATAGATTCACCCGTTGTGACCTTTAGTATGTTTTGGTGGTATGTTTGGTGGTCACTACTGATCCACTCGCTCATCGACTTTAGCCTTGTAGCTGCGATAGCTGCTTCATACCTTACCTGAATTTCTATTGGGTGTATAAACAGAATTGTTTCTAGAGCCCTAGTCGGTGTAGTCCTCATTGCTCCGTTAATGCTTAAGCAACATGTTCTTTGGACTTTTTGCAATATCTTCACGTTGCATTTTTTATCCATAGCTGTCCACCACACAACAGACGCGTATGTTAAGATTGGTCTAATTACGCCCCTGTATAGCCAGTGTATCATCTTAGGATTGAAACCCCATTTTGAGCCTATTGCTCTTATACATATTGACCAACATCTTTGTGCCTTGTTGGCCTTTCTTGAATATGATCTTTCCAATTTAGTTTCCTATCCAGAATTACTCCTAGATATTTAACTGAGCGCGAAATATTTATTGTTCTATTTAGGAAAACTGGTTCCTCGAGGTTCCCCACTTTCGTTTTCCTCGTAAATAGACATATTTCCGTTTTTTCCGGGTTAACGTTCAGACCTCTCGGTCTGGCCCAGTTGTATGCAATATTGAGTGCCGTTTCTGCTTTTCTGCAGAGAATATTCGGATTCTTTCCCCTTAGAAGTATTATAACGTCGTCTGCATAGCAGACTGCGTCAAATCCTTCTTCGGTTAAGGTCCTTAAGAGACTGTTTATGGTAGTAACCCACAGAAGAGGTGATAGTATCCCTCCCTGCGGGGTTCCTCGTCCGACTTTGTCTCTTAATTTAACGTCATGTAGCCCGCAGCTTATCCATCTGTTCCTTAGCATATGGTTGATCCAGTTCCTTAAGGCCCTGTCCACCTGAAACTCGTCTAAAGAGTGGATCAGCGTTTCGGTGCTGACGTTGTTAAAGGCGCCTTCGATGTCAATGCATACAGCAAGTGTATACATCTTCATTTCAAAGGTCCTCTCTATATTGTGTACTACCTCGTGCAAAGCGGTTTCCACTGACCTACCTTTAACGTATGCGTGTTGTTTAAATTTGAGCATATCGTTCGGAATTCTACTCTTTATCATGGTGTCGATCGTCCGTTCCATTGTCTTGAGTAAGAATGAAGTTAAACTTATCGGGCGATAAGATTTTGGTATTGCGTAGCTTGCCTTGCCAGGTTTAGGGATAAAAACTACCCTCGCCTCTTGCCAGGCTAGCGGGGTGTAAGCAAATTTTAAACAAGCGTTGAAGATCCCGACCAGTTTGGACGCAATAAGGTCCACTTCCCGCTGTAGTAGGGCTGGGAAGATCTGGTCTGGTCCCGCTGCTTTGTATGGTGAAAAGCTCGTGATAGCTTGTTTGATCATCGAGCTGTCAATTTTTGGTGCATCTCCTGATGAGTAACCAGATTCGATCGATTCCTCGGTGTTGGCCGCGGTATTCGATGGAAAGTGAGTTTTCATCAGAAGGCCTAGGATTTCTTTAGTTGTATCTGTCCTTTTCCCATTTTCATCGACCATATGTTCGGTCTGCGTATGGGTTTTGGACATGAACTTCTTAATTTTTGAAGCGTCGTTAACGCTGTCCACCTGTTCGCAGAATAGCTTCCAGGAGTTACGTTTAGCGTTCCTTGTAATTTTGTTGTATTCCTTCAATTTTTCCTGGTAGTTGTCCCAGAATACAGCTGCTTTCTTACGTTTTGCCCTATTATAAAGTCTGCGGATCTCCTTGCCTTTATTACGAATTTCCCCTGTCATCCAGGGTTTTTCGTAGGCGGATTTCCTCTCTCGAAGGGGACAACTTTCTTCGAAAGACTTTACTAGTGCCTCGGTTAACTTTAGGACATTTCTATCTATGTCCTCTTTACTTAGGCATTCTTCATCGGCTTGCCCTAGTCTTTCTTTTACTCGTTTACCGAAATTAGTCCAATTTGTTTTGGATTTGTTTCGGAAGGTTATAGGGTTTGGCGGTGGCCCCGCTATTTTAAATCTAATATACCTATGGTCCGAGAAGGAGTATTCCTCCGAAACCCTCCAGTCATGTACCTCGTTTATTAGATTTTCTGAACATATCGTTATATCTAATACTTCCTCCCTAACTCTATTAACAAAGGTTGGTATATTTCCTGTGTTAAGTGTAATCAGGTCGTTAGTATTTAAGTAGTCTATAAGGGCTTGACCCCTTTTGTTAGTGTTAGTACTACCCCACGAAATGTGGTGAGAGTTAGCATCGCTACCTACTAGTACTTCGTTACCTGTTTGCTTGATTTTCCTCACCAGTTGCTGCATTTCCCACGAAGGTGGTAATGTCGGGGAGTCGAACGGCAGGTATAGTGATGCCAGGTATATGTTTCCATTCCCCTGCTTCAATACTGTGACGTCCGACGTTGACAACTCTGGAGAAAAAAGAAAGCATATGTTTTTGTGGCATATAATACAGGTCCTCGGGCGGGATCCCGTATTTGCGTAAAAAAGTTGATAATTAATATGGTTCAGTCCAGAAACCTTGTTTTTTATAGTCCAAGGTTCTTGGATTAAACCAATATGTATATTACCTTTAGTTATTTTTTCCATCAGGGCTAGTGTTGCCGTCTCGCTCCGATGGAGGTTGATCTGGATGACCTCAATCATTGGTCCTCCAGTAGGTTGGCTTCCTGGGAGGCGCTGATTTGCTCATCTGCTCCTCCCTCCTTGGTGCTGTTGGTAGGTTTGACCTCCTGGGTGGTACTCTTGGCATTCTCTTCATCGCCCACTCTTGCCTTTCCAATTTTGAAGTACACTGAGTTCGAGACAAAATACGCCTTACCCTTAGTCTTGGCGAGCCCAGCAAGTGAGAGGTCGTCGATCCCCACCACAAGGAGAGTGCCGTCTTCTTTCTCCTCCCTGTGGAAGACCTCCCACCTCTTCACTTCCAAGGTCTCATTTTGAACACCAAGGACTTCGAGGATGCGCTCCGTCTCGAGCTTGCAGCCGTACCCCTTAATGTACACCGACGCTTTAGTCAAGTGAGGAATTTCGTCTTTCCTCACCAGCTTTAATCTGCCACCTTCCCATGGAGTTGCTATGCTGCTGACTACCTCCCCGAGTGCTGCAGAATTTGTATGTGGGTCCAGGTGGTACAATATAATGTCCCCCCAGGGCTCACAGCAATCAATTTTTATTGAAACACGCCCTTTCAGGATTTGTTCCAGTAACTTGTCGTTGATCAGCTTCTCGATCTCCAACAAGTGGTCTTTATGTAGCCTACCAGATCCTTTGCTGGTGTCGATTACTGCATAACACAGATCGTCCCTGAAGTATCTCTTGGCTACCTTGGCGTAAGTTGATGGCGGCTCCGTACCTGTTTCCACGTCCATATTCCTCTTCTGGATGGTCTTGGTCTTCTTTGTTGAGTCCCCGGCCGTTCCAGAAGGTTCCGATGTCGCGCTCACCCTTTTCGTGTCCGAACTCACCTCACCAGTCTCCCTTGAAGGATTCTTTATGTAGTCTCCTTTGTTTGGGTCCTGATGAGATTTGTCCTGGGCACTTGAAGGTGGGAAGCTCTTTTTCTTCTTACTTGGCTTAGCGGTGTTCTGCTCCTCAGGGGACCTAGTCCTCTTCGCCGCTTCCGAAGAAGTGGAGGGAGTGTCTTTGGTACCCTGTGAAGCATCCCGCTGCTGCTGTCTCTTTAGTTTCGCCTGGTTCCTCTTGTACTTTCGTCTTTGGGCCCCTGACCACTGTATTCTTTTTGTAGTCAGTTTTGCGATGCTCTCGCTAACTTCCTCCACCATCTTGTGGACTTCCTCTACTACAGGCTTTTCCACAACGGTGATGTTTATTTTGCCGCAGCTGTCGGATTCGGATCCAGGCTCGCTACCATCCTCAGATGGTTGGGTCAAGTTTAATCTCAGGGCTCACAGCAATCAATTTTTATTGAAACACGCCCTTTCAGGATTTGTTCCAGTAACTTGTCGTTGATCAGCTTCTCGATCTCCAACAAGTGGTCTTTATGTAGCCTACCAGATCCTTTGCTGGTGTCGATTACTGCATAACACAGATCGTCCCTGAAGTATCTCTTGGCTACCTTGGCGTAAGTTGATGGCGGCTCCGTACCTGTTTCCACGTCCATATTCCTCTTCTGGATGGTCTTGGTCTTCTTTGTTGAGTCCCCGGCCGTTCCAGAAGGTTCCGATGTCGCGCTCACCCTTTTCGTGTCCGAACTCACCTCACCAGTCTCCCTTGAAGGATTCTTTATGTAGTCTCCTTTGTTTGGGTCCTGATGAGATTTGTCCTGGGCACTTGAAGGTGGGAAGCTCTTTTTCTTCTTACTTGGCTTAGCGGTGTTCTGCTCCTCAGGGGACCTAGTCCTCTTCGCCGCTTCCGAAGAAGTGGAGGGAGTGTCTTTGGTACCCTGTGAAGCATCCCGCTGCTGCTGTCTCTTTAGTTTCGCCTGGTTCCTCTTGTACTTTCGTCTTTGGGCCCCTGACCACTGTATTCTTTTTGTAGTCAGCTTTGCGATGCTCTCGCTAACTTCCTCCACCATCTTGTGGACTTCCTCTACTACAGGCTTTTCCACAACGGTGATGTTTATTTTGCCGCAGCTGTCGGATTCGGATCCAGGCTCGCTACCATCCTCAGATGGTTGGGTCAAGTTTAATCTCTCCCTGTGCTTCCCTTTCTCCTCCTCCGCTTTCACTCGAGGTTGAGTGCTTGTCGCATTACCTTCGACCACAGATGCCAAGCCACCCACATCTGTGGGAGATGTTTGCTCACGATCGCTTGATATCGACGAGGTGTGACTCGTAGGCAGATCACAAGTTCCCGCCGGTACTGGGTTTATTAGGCCCTGCACCGTAACTTTGTTATTCGATTTTCCTCCTTCCATGGTTGCTTTTTGTTTTAGGGGAACACCCCGTAGTCAGTTTTTTGTCCGCGGGAAACTCTAGGTTTCCAGAGGTGGATTATCCCATCACTCTGCCCAAGACTCGCCAAGCAACAAGTGTTGGACAGAGTGATGCGATCATCCACCTCCCCCTATCCGCCGGTGGGGACGCGCCCGGTAGGAGTACTGACAAACTCCCTCGGATGTTGTTTTTGTAACAGTAACAGTGTTGTTTTTGTAACAGTGTTTTTATTTTATGTTTGTAAGTTCATTCCTCTGCTTAATCGGACTCTGGGTCTATCTCCAGTTCTAGGAATGTGGCTGCTTCGAGGGGATGTTACCACAGATCTACTGGAGTTAGATGAGTAGGTTTGGCAGGGCAGTTGAAAAGGTACAGTGTGTCGTGCGGGCCTCTGCCGCATGCTGAACAGATGTTTTGCACGGTGTCGTCGATGCCTGTCCTATAGGAATTTAGACGGCTGATTTGTCGTGGCAGCGGACGCTCCTCAACTACGATAGATGGGGATGTCCACCGAGGACCGCATTAATACGATAGTTGTTTATAGCATCTGCGATTGCATTCGGGTGAATGCTATTTAAACCTGCTTTATAGACTTGTTGCTATAGAGGTTCTTTCTTGTAACGTTGGACCTCTCTTTCTAGATCATGAAGATACCTTCTGACAAGCCTGGGAATTTTTTTCCATCGCGTTGCACTTTCCATTGGACCATACTGGCGCCGCATAGCTTACGACACGATCTATCGCGTTATATGCGTTGCACTTTCCATTGGACCATACTGGCGCCGCATAGCTTACCACACGATCTATCGCGTTATATGTGGTAAACAAGATTTCTTTATCTGCACCCCAAGTTCTGCCGGCTAGAGACTTGAGGACCTTATTCCTACACCTCAAAGATAGCTATGGCATGTATAGACGACATGAACATACTGTCAATTGTGACCACTAGCATTTTCGGGTAGTTTGTGGCCGGAATTCTACTACTATCGACCACGACATTCAACTTTGTTCTCACTTCTGCCATCCATGTGGTGAGCAGAGTGACCGTAGATTTAGTGGCGAATATTTGCATTTTACTCGCGTGGAAAATGTGGTAAGATCAGCCAAATAGGAGTTCAGCCTTTCACCAATGACATCAGGGAAGGAACTGACGCCAATATCGTACAATCATCCGCATACGTTACGATCTCAATGTCGTCTGGAGGACCTGAATACAGTTTAAACAGTTCCGGAGATATCACCCCACCTTGGAGAACTCCCTGTTTCCCTCTACGGGGCTTCAAACTTGGCCGAAGGGTTGTCTGCTCGATGTCCTTAAACAGCGTAGAATGCTTCTCAGTATCAAAGGCTTTTGATCACGGTTCCATCACACGGTTTGCTCTGGTTGAGTCATCGACTAATATGTGTGGAGATGGCGTGCAACGCTGTTGTCATGCGATGTTACTTACGGAACCACAGCTGATGATCGGCAGCTGGCTAGCTATTCCTGATGCTGGGAAGGACTAAATTCTCGAAGGTCTTTGCTACGGGCGACAAGAGCGAAATCGGTCTGTACGATAACCCTTTGTTGGCATCCTTGTCTGGCTTCAGTAGCGGGAACCCCCTGCCCATTTTCCAGACTTCGGGAACGATATGGGTGGCTAGCGACAGGTTGATAACTTTAGTGCGATACTCCACTCCCGACACATCCAACTGTTTCAGCTTTACCTTGGAGATGCTATCAGAGCCCAACGATTTGGATGATTCAGGCTTCCTGATGACATTCAAAACATCATTCATTGTAAATTGAGGTGGTTCGTCCTCGGCATTAAGATATCTACTGTCGATTAAAATAACTGTCTAACTGTCGATTAAAATAACTTGCGCACATCTATGGATCAGCCATGTTTCGAGAGCGACTTAAGCGATGACTTCAATTCACTTATCCCGGCTCCAATGTTGCAACTCTTCGGATGATTTAACCACTTGTTCCGCATATGCTCACCGACTAACCCGTTGACTTCCAGTGTCATCTCCCTGAGTCTGGGGTCATTGGGGTTGACGAAACTTATCACGCTCATTTGCTAATCCTGTCACCTTTATGGTGAAGTTTGGTCTCTCTTTGGGTATTTGACCACCAGGTTATGGCGAGCGGCTGCAGAAGTGATGCTGCCAAGGAACGTCCTTTATGCTACCCGAATATCAGAAGAAATGGGCAGATCTCTGAAGCGGTGATTAGTGGTGATGATATTGGGCGGTCTGCTGATGGAGATAAGTATGGGGAGATGGTCTGATCGAAGAGAAACGAAGGCGGCGGATCTCCATGCTAATTTTCCTTTGCGGGCGCCTAGTATGATACATACAAATCACAATGAAATTCAATTTGGTTCCGATCGACTAGAAATTTTTACCACATATTATATGCTACTTTTACTTTAAAATACGCCAATGCATTTTTTCGATTTTTTCTTATTTACAAGTGATAGATATATGTATATGAGTATTTGACGTAACAAGAGAAAATCCTTAAAAATTGAACACTTCCCTGAATTTTATCTATATAATAGATAATAGATATTATAGATATAGATAGTTTTTTGTTTGCCGACCGCATTTTTATTCTTTTTATTTCCAAAAATTGCCGTTTATCCGTTCTTAAACATACAACTTTTATTACTTAACAGTATAAGGGTTAAAATTGAAACATTGTCACAAACTAATTCTAAAGCATACTTTTAGGCTGTAATCGATTTCGTAGTCGGTAATGCCGTTAAATTAATAAAAAAAACAAAGTTGCTATAAAAAGTCAGCAAAGAGTATTGTGTATTTGTTTTGTTTTATGCGAATAAAACTCCACTTATTATGATGAACTGCTCTTTCTTAATTTATTCGATGCAGATAATATCTATCAATTTATCAAGAGGGAGCAATCATCATCATATTAAGCGCTAATGCAAACGTAGGTATTTTTTTTGTTTCCACAAAATAGTAGTTGGTTTAAAAACTCAACAAAGTTCTAATAAATCCGGAGGGGCGACAAGTCACATAAAGTTTGACCATTTCTTTAAATCCTTTAAGCCGCAAGTTTTCCAAGTAGTCATGCCAAAGAAAATGTGAAATCGATGGCAATAAATTCTATTGATTTATTGAATGTAATAAACAAATAAATACATACATATGTTACTTAGGCCTAAAATGTTCTTATTTCGACGCCGCAAATAACTGTGTTAACAAAACGATATTGGACAGTAGACAACATACATAACTACGTTTTAATATTTCTCATTTAATAACTGTCAGAGAAGTAGCGAGCATATATATTTTATTCCATTAGATTTATATGCCAAACATATTTACAGATATATACAGTGGGTGAAGACTGATGCACGCTGAAATACAAGGGGAAACGAAACGCTTATAACTTCGTAACGATTTCGATATATTTTCCACAATGGTAATATAACGTTGGTATTACATTTATACAAACATTATCGCGATTCAATGTTTCTAAACCATTTTAGTAAGAACAATAAAAATAGTCGTTAAGTCGGCGGGGTCGAACTTTATATACCCTAGACAATAAATTTTTCTCAACATAAATTGAATAATTAGTTACAAATGCCTAAATTATTTAATCTAAGGAAGTAAGAACGGCGTTAAGATCTGCCCGCCCGAACTTTTTATACCATCCACCACGGACTGTATTGGCGTGAATGGGAAAAATTATTTTCCTTTCGTTTATGAAAGTACTAAGCTTGTAGGAGCAGAATATCTTAACTGATAATACTCCCTTTAAAAGAGCTCACATGGGGTGTCATCGTTGTTCTCTCCAAAACATGTACCAACACTAAAAATTTTCCGAGTTTAAATTGCCGCAATCTCGGTTGAAAAATTGGGCAAAAAATCCTCGAAATAAAATTGGACAATACCGGCTAGAATTAAATGTTGACATACATATATGGATAGTTTTTTGCGAGTAAATTGTCTATCATTTGGAAACACAAAATTCCAATTCAAAACCAATTTGGTAGAAAAATGTGACTAAAATCTTCAAAAAATCTGAAATGGTGGCTACCCTGAACGTGGAAAACGAGGACCTATATTTTTCCAACGGAATTTTGTACCTGTAAAAATGTTTTATTTCCGGTTGAATAAATAATGCGACTAAAACTGTCAAAATACCGATAATCAGGAGTACCGTTCTATGGCGGCTGTATGAAACGTTCACCTGTACCGAGCAATTTCTGGAGGAAAGTTTTGCAACTGCAACGAAGAAAGTTTTAAACCCCCAACGAAGATCGGAAGGTACGTTTCTATGAAGGCTATATAAAGACGTGGACCAATACTGATAATTCTTTTTTGGAATACTTTGTACTCCTATGGAAGACTAAATACCAAATTTCAGTCATTTTGGTGCTACATTGAGGCTCCAACTTTCAAAATATCGAAAATCAGGAGGTACCGTGACCGACACCGACAAATTTCAGGCGGAAAGTTTTATATTCCCAATGAAGACTAAATACCAAATTTCAGCCATGTCGGTGGAATATCGCGACCACAACCATCATAATACCGAAAATCGGGAGGCACCGGACACATTTCAGGTAGAAAGTTTTATACCTTCAACGAAAACTAAATATTAAATTAAAAATTGCGAGCTGTATCTTGATTTCAACTGACAGATGGACGGACGAACAGACGGTTCGTTGGTTATATCGACTTAGAATGTTATGCTGATCAAGAATATATATACTTTATAGGGTCCCCGACGAATATTTCAATGTGTTACAACCGTTATATGGAGGCTATACCAAAGCATGGACGTATGTTCAGTATTTTTAGTGAAGAAGTTTCGTGACCACTCAGAACCTCAAATGTCAAATTACAGCTAGTTCGGTTTAAAATTATAGCTAAAATTCTCTATGTCCGTAATACAACTGATTTTGAATATAATATTTTCCTTACTAGGAACTCTAAATGTCAAATTATAACTAATTTGGTCTGAAAATGTGACTAAAAACGTCATAATATCTGAAATCGGGCGGTACCGTCATATGGGGGCTATAACCAAAACGTGGATCGAACTTGACCTGCATGCAAACAAAAGTCGTATTTTCTCAAAATTTCCGCATTCTATTTCCATTTTTGTGGATGTTGGAGTGCTTACAACAGACGGTCGGACGGGCATAGATCGACTCCGAATTTTACCCTGATCAAGAATATATACTTTATATATTCGCAATAGAGTTGTATAGTTCATGAACGAACTAGTTCAATTGAACGATTCATTGAAAAGAGCGTATGAACTAGATCAGTCGATATAGTTCATTATAGTTCACTGAACTATAATCGGTCGGGGACCGTACGATCAACGAACGATTCACAATCTAGTTCAACATGTCGTTCACCAATACATAAAGTGACGGCGTCGTCTATGTTAAGGGATGCCTTCGTAATTTGATCAGTTTGTTTATGTTTTGGATCAAGGTACATGGAATAGCTGTCCGAAAAGGAAGATTTCTACAAAAACATACGAGACATACAATATTACAATATGTCGAATCCATTACCTATTGAATCTGCCTTTTTTGTTAGAAAAAAGAAACGGGAAAAAAATAAAACGAAACACACACGCACAAAGCTTTTTTGCAATGGCAATTTCTACACACACACACAACATACGATTTTTTGCCAGCCACCTAAATGAAGGATGTTTTTTCTAAAATTAATCTTTCTTTAAGAATGGAATAAAACTATGTAAATGTAATATTTATACCCTACACCACTATGTGGGGAGGGTATTATAAGTTGGTTTTGGCCAAAAAGTTTGTAACGCATCGAAATAATGGTCGTAGACCCATACTTATATATACCAAAATGAATGTCTCGACGAGCTGAGTCGATCTAGCTATGTGTGTCCGTCCGTCAGTCCGTCCGTCCGTCCGTCTGTCCGTCTGTCCATCTAAATCTTGTAATCACGCTACAGGTCGCAATTTTGATCGGATCGTCACGAAAGTTTGGATGTTGATGGGGGTCCCGGAGGGGAAGAAGCCTATTGATTTTGGTGATGGTAGGATAATATTTAGGGGTCGGAATGGGCAAAAAATTATGTGGATAAAAAGACAACGTTTTTTCCAAAGCGAATACCTCAGCTTCTATACGAGGTATACCAAAAGCAAAACCTGACAATAAAAGTAGAAAATATCGCCTTTCTAATGATGTAAAGTAGGTTCTCGTAGGTGATCAAACAACGAAGATATCACAATAGTCGCAAATAAAACCCAAATTTTCATTTTTGCAATTTTAATTATAATGACGAATATCACAGCTTTGGTTGGGGACTTTCCAAAAGCAAAGCCTGGCTGTGAAAGTAGAAGATCCCATCTTTACAATGATGTAAACTAGGTCGGCGTAGGTGACCAAACAACGGAGATATCGCAATATTCGATAATACATCCCATTTTTCCACTTTTTTGGAAATCACGCTACAGGTCTCAATTTTGATCGGATCGTCACGAAATTTTGAGGGTTAATGGGGGTCACACAGATGAAGAAGCCTATTGATTTTGGTGATGGTCGGATAATACTTAGGGGTCGTAATGGGCAAAAAACTTATTTGGAGAAAAAGACAACGTTTTTTTCCAAAGCGAATATCTCAGCTTCAGTATGGGGTATAACAAAAGCAGAACCTGGCCATGAAAATAGAAAATATCGCCTTTCTAATGATGTAAAGTAGATTCTCGTAGGTGATCAAACAACGAATATATCGCAATAGCCGCTAATAGAACCCAACTTTTTATTTTTGCGATTTTAATAATAATGACGAATATCACAGCTTCGGTTGGGGATCTTCCAAAAACAAAGTCTGACTATGAAAGTAGAAAATCCCATCTTTACAGTTATGCAAAGTAGGTTGGCGTAGGTTGCCACATAACGGAGATATCACAATAGTCGGCAATACATCCCATTTTTTCATTTTTTTGTAATCAAGCTACAAGTCGCAATTTTAATCGGATCGTCACGAAATTTTGGGGGCTAATGGGGATCCTACAGAGAAAGAAGCCTATTGATTTTGGTGATGGTCGGATAATATTCAGAGGTCGGAATGGGCAAAAAACTTATTTGGAGAAAAAGTCAACGTTTTATTTCAAAGCGAATATCTCTGCTTCTAAAAGGGGTATATCAAAAGCAAAACCTGCTGATGAAAGTAGAAAATATCACGATGTTACGTAGGTTGTCGTAGGTGGTCAAACAACGAAGATATCGCAAAAGCCGCTAATAGAACACAACTTTTCATTTTTGCGATTTTAATAATAATGACGAATATCACAGCTTTAGTTCCGGACCTTCCAAAAGCAAAGTCTGACAATGAAAGTAAAAAATCCCATCATTACAATGATGTAAAGCAGGTTGGCGTAGGTATCCAAATAACGGAGATATCGCAATAGTCGGTAATACATCCCATTTTACCACTTTTTTGGAAATCACGCTACAGGTCGCAATTTTAATTGGATCGTCACGAAATTTTGGGTTTTATTGGGGGTCCCACAGAGGAAAAAACCTTTTGATTTTTAATAATGGTCGGATATTATTCAGCGGTCGGAATGTGACAAAAAAAATATTTGGAAAAAAGGCCAACGTTTTATTTCAAAGTTAATATCTCCCTTCTGTATGAGGTATATGGAAAGCAAAACCTGGCAAGGAAAGTAGAAAATATCACCTTTACAACGATGTGAAGTAGGTTGTCATAGGTGGTCAAACAACAGAGTTACCGCAATAGTCGGTAATTTTGATCGGATCCTCACGAAATTTTGGGGGTTGATGGGGGTCTAACACAGAAAGAAGCCTATTGATGGTTGGCATACATCCCACTTTTCCATTTTTTATTTGGGTTGTACTGTCGATGCACTTAAATGCGTTTCAAAAAAATTGACCTGTGTTACTGAAGACATTCAGAGCAAAGACGCTAAGCTATACTTACTTACTTATTTAGTTGGCCCATTACAGAACATTTGTTCCATAGACCGAACTAAGAAAAGATCTCCATTCCTCTCTGTTTTTCGCTTGACTTTTTGAAATACCGCGCCTTTCCATTTCTTCATCCACTTGTGTGCTCCATCGAAGCTTAGGCCTGCCGATTCTGCGTGCACCGCCATGTGGCATGTATTCATACGCCTTTTTAGCGGGTTCATCATCGCTCATTCTCATGATATGGCCTAGCCAACGCAATCGTTGCATCTCGATACGTTTAACTATATTCATGTCATTGTATAGCTTATATAGCTCGTGGTTCATACGACGTCGATATTCACCGTCAACGCAAATCGGCCCGTAGATCTTTCGAAGAATTTTCCTCTCAAACACACCAAGCACTGCCTTATCTGCTTGCGCAAGTACCCATGCTTCGGAGCCATACATTAGCACGGGTAGTATCAGCGTTTTGTATAGTGTTATTTTTGTTTGACGAGATGTGGCTTTGTTTTTAAATTGCTTACTTAATCCATAGTAGCATCTGTTGGCCATCTGTTGACGCTAAGCTATCCCAATTTTAATATTTTGAATTTTATTAGTCAAATGCCTATGAACAGGGGTAGTGGTGTAGGGTATCACATAGTCGGCCCCGACCCGACTATAGCCTTGGCTCACTTGTTTTGTTATGGAGTAGTTAAATTATATTAGACTTTTGTTTGTTTGTATTTGCTGTATGTATGCGTTTTCATCAAACGACCGATTAAGAGCCGGTGAACGATTTTGATCCGAATGATTGAACTGGACAGTGAACTATGAACTAGATTACTGACCTAGTTCAATTTAAAGAGCTGAGCTATTGAACTAGATCTTTCAAATGAACCAGATTGTACAACTCTAATTCGCAAATGATTATTTCAATGCGTTACAAACGGAGAAACAAACTTCATATACCCTCCAAACTACGGAGACCGTAGTAAGTGTCAGTAACGAACGCTTAGAAGAAATACACTGCAGCTCGCTTGAGAAGCCCTCCGCTATCATAATAAACTAAAATAAAATAATTCGAACATCGTTCTATAAATCACTTCAATTTGTTGGGATTCCACTGTTCTCCTTGTTTAGAAGAACAGAATAATGGCACCGCCTTCTTTGGTCATATTAAAAAAAATCTAAAACTCTTCTTAATAAAGAGGAATTTATATTAAAGAACTATATAAATAAAAACATCTGTACAAAATGTAATTGCATACAATTCTAGTCCTTTTAAACATGTACATACGCATATGTATGAGTACATATTATGTATGTTTATATTTACTTGAAACTGTCTGAAATGCCACCAATATTTCTATTTGTATTTATTTTCTAGATTGGTTGCTGCCATTGGTGATACATACGGTGCCGCCCTGTTGCTTCACATGTTGACATCGACCATTAAATTGACGCTGTTGGCGTACCAGGCTACCAAAATCACTGGTGTAAATGTTTACGCTTTCACTGTGATCGGTTACTTGGGCTATGCATTGGCCCAAGTATTTCATTTCTGTATTTTTGGCAATCGCTTAATTGAGGAGGTAAGTAGTCTGTCTGTCTGTGCACCCCTCCCGGTGCACCAACAAACGCCATTAAACAAACAATAACAACCCATCCCCGTAAGAAACAAACAAAAATAAATCACATTAAACTAAATGCAGAAAGTAAATTCAATTCAATTTCATTTCGACTTGAAAAAATACAATTTGGCTGACTGTTGCTTTTATTTTTTTGTAAAAAAAGGCCAAACTAGGAAATACAACTTTACTTGGACTTGCACTCTAGCCACTTGCACACACGAACAAAACTACCATTAGCAGACATAGTCAGAAGATCTTCCGCACCATGAACGCAACAACAAACGAAAAAGTGCATGTCTACATTCTGCTTCGATTTTTTTCAACTTCATTGTTGTCATTTTGCTTGTTTATCTTCCTTTTAGTAGAAATGTTTGAAAAGACCCCTACAGGACAACTGACCATGAAAAGCACAACGAACACAAAGGACACCCTGAACCATGAACAACATCCGCATGAAGTGCACTCTCATGTCATGTTAGGCACTCAACTTCATCCCAAAAATTCGTAAGCCGGAAATGCACTCAAAAGCTTTTACACAAGCACAGTTTTAAAGATCCTTTAGCCACCCTTTGAGTTCGTACGAATCATTTCTGGGTATTCATTTAAAGTTGCCTTCTGCGATTGGCATTTCTATAGATTTTGTAAATAATAAGCAAACAAGTTTAGTTTGGACGAAGAGAACTTTTTACTGGTGCATGTTGAAATGCTGTAGTGCTGAAATAGAATTTCAGTGAAGTGATTAAAATAAATTCAAATATTTTTGCAAATAAAATGTCTGCAATATAGTTTCGATCACAAACGATGGATTTATTAGAATAAACATTACATACATTGTATATTAAACCCATTTTGGTTGGATGAAACACATAAATACTCCTCCCACTAATACTAATGACTGGACGGATGAACAGACGGATATCGTTATATCGACATAGAATTGTATTCAGATCAAGTATGTATATTATGGTTATGACTTTTTACAACCTCTTATCTAAGATTAGATAAAATCTTAATTATAAGGTGATTCGATAAAAACGCTCGCGCACAAAGTCATTTGAAAAATTTTCTATATGAGCTTTTTTGACAAAGCCACTCGACATAACTAAAATGGCATACTAACTTACTTAGCTGGCCCATTACAGAACATTTGTTCCACAACCCGAAGTAAGATAAGATTTCCAATACTTTCTGTTTGTTGCTTCGCTTTCTGGAATACCGCGCATTTTCATCTTTTCATCCACCTATTGCCATGTAAGCATAGGCCTGCCAATTCTGCGTGCACTGCCATGTGGCACATATTTATACGCATTTTAAGCGTTCATCATCGCATTATTATGATGTAAGCATAGGCCTGCCAATTCTGCGTGCACTGCCATGTGGCACATATTTATACGCATTTTAAGCGTTCATCATCGCATTATTATGATATGGCCTAGCCAACGCAATCGTTGTATCTCGATACGTGTATCTATACTGATATCGATACAGCTCGTGGTTCATACGACGTCGATATTCACCGTCAACGCAGATTGGCCCATAGATCATTCGAAGAATTTTTCTCTCAAACACTGCCTTGTCTGCTTGCGCAAGTACTCAGGTTTCGGAACTATAAATCAGCACGGGTAGTATCAGTGTTTTGTAAAGCGTTGTTTTTGTTTGACTAGATGTGGCTTTGTTCTTAAACTGCTTACTTAAGCCAAAGAAGCATCAGTTGGCCATTATAATTCTTCTTTTTATTTCGCAACTTATGTTGTTGGTTGTGTTTACGGTGGTGCCGAGATAAACGAAGTCTTTTACTACCTCAAAATTATAGGAACACAGTTGGTCCGATCTCTATGGACGGATTGCGCGTCGACACAATCAACTTGGTCTTCTCGCCGTTTACCGCCAGACCCACTTTAATAGATTCCCTTTCGACTTTTGCAAATGTATTCACACGGGAGACCGTCTCCTTGTCTGAAACCTCTTTTGGTACTAAACTCTTGGGAGAGGTTCTTTCTTATTTTAACTGAGGACCGAGTATCAGTTAATGTCATTCTACAAAGCCGAAAGGGCTTTGCAGGGATACCAAATTCAGACATGGCTTGGAATACCCTTGAAAGTAGGCCCCCCTACGAAGGCTGCATTATAATCGACAAAAAGGTGGTAGGTATCGATCTGCATCTCTTGGGTCTTCTCCAGGATTTGGCGCAGGGTAAATATCTGGTCAATGTTGGATTTGCCAGGTCTAAATCCGCATTGGTATGGTCCAATTATTTCATTGACCATTGGCTTTGTGCGAACGACAATATCCCTGACACTATCTTATAGGCAATATGAAGAAGACTTATGCCCCTATAGTTGGAGCATACAGTCTTATCTCCTTTCTTGTGGACGGGACACAGGATGCTCACGTTCCAATCGTCGGGTACGCGTTCTTCCTGCCAGATGGTGCTAACTAGCTGATGCATACACCTTATCAGCGTGCCGCCTCCTGTTTTAAACGGCTCGGCTGGTAGGCCATCGGCTCCTGCTGCCTTATTATTCTTTAGCCGGTTTATTGCTGACTTTACCTCATCTTGGCTGGGCGGTATACATTCAATACCATCTTCTGGGATTGGATCTGTCATTTGTATCATCACCGTATTCGCTTCTATCGGATACCAACAGTCTTTCCATATCCTGAGCACACTATCTGTATCAGTTACCAAATTACCTTGCTGGTCTCTACAGGAGGATGTGCCTGTACCAAAGCCATCAGTTTGACGTTTCACTCTTTGGTAAAACTTTCGGACTTCATTCTGGCTCCTGTACATCTCGATTTTTTTACACTCCCTTTTTTCCATTTCACTCTTTTTTCCTGCGGAAAAGACGTTTCTCTTTTCTCCTTTTCTCCCGATACCTCTCTCGTGCTACACGCGTTGCTGATGATTGTAGAGTAGCCCTATATGTCGAATTTTTCTCTTCGGTAGCAGCACGACTCTCCTGGTCATACCATGGATTCCTTGGTGTAGGTCTCTGGTATCCAAATATGTATTTTGCGGCTGTTTGCATGGAGTGGGCAATATTTTGTCATTGTGCTGATATGTTATCGGGACGAGGAATGGATGTCTTTGATGCCTTTTAGTGAAAAACCGAACTCTTTAAGTGTCTAGTATTCCCAAATGAATGAGAATCACACTCAAATCAAAATATTCTGCAACATGTCAGCACGTATCAACTAAGAATTGGTCGAATTCTGTGAGTTGAAAATAACATCACCACAGTTGCCTGTGAGGTTGTTATTGGAATTTTGTTTTTAACAAAGCTCCATTCGCCCGTGCCTCGGCTGTTTTTTGTTTGTTATGTTTATGGTTGAAGATTCAATCTCATTTTCGATTGCTTGAGTGGAGTATTCCCCCATTGGCTCAACTTCATTTATTACCCTCTATTACAGAGAATAATGTTTTTCACAACGAACTGACAGTGTTGCAAAATTTTACTGATCGCTACCAATATCATGATTTCATCCCGGCGAAGGGAGTTATCAATTGGCTTCTCAGTTTTTGAAATGATGCCTTTTTAGTGAACAACCGAACTCTTTAAGTGTCTAGTATTCCCAAATGAATGAGAATCACACTCACTTTTCGGCTTTTCCAAAGAAACACAAAAATCAAAGTATTCTGCTACATGTCAGCACGAATAACTAAGAATTCGTCGAATTCTGTGAGTGAGTTTTTTTTTAATATTTAGGACAATCTTTGAAGCAGATGCACATTAGACACTTGTATTATCGACAATTGTCAGTTTGTCGAAGAGCGAGGGTACTGAGAGGCAGTGTTTCTATTTTCCTCGACTCCCTCATAGAACGGTTCCTCCAGATTTTCGATATTTTGAAGGATGTGGCCTCAATATCCTACCGAAAAGGCTGAAGTTTGAGCTTTAGTCTTCATTGGGGGTATTAAACTTTCCACCCCCACGCCTTCATATAGCCCCCATAGAACGGTACCTCCCGATTTTCAGCCACAACAACATCCTACCGAAATGGCTGAAATTTGGTTTTTAGTTTTCGTTGGGGCTATAAAATGTTCCATCTGAAATTTGTTGGAATATGTGCACGTCTTCATATAGCTCCATAGAACAGTGCCTCCCGATTTTCAGTATTTTGAAGGTTGTGGTCTCAATCTCCATCGAAATGGCTGAAATATGGTATTCTACGTTGGGGGTATAAAACTTTCCACTTGAAATTTGTCGTTATGGGTCCACGTCCTCATATAGCACCCGTAGAACAGTACCTGCCGATTTTCGGTATTTTGAAGGTTGTGGCCTTAGAATCCCACCAAAAGGGCTGAAACTTGGTATTTGGTCTTAGTTGGGCGTATAGAACTTTCTACCAGAAATTTGTAGGTATAGACCGATGTCTTCTTATAGACCGCTTAGAACAGCACCTCCGATTTTCGGTATTTTGAAGTTTGTGGCGTCAATATACCACCGAAGTTGTTGAAATTCTGTATTTAGTCTTCCATGTCGGTATAAAATAGTCCAGAAGAGACTTATCTGTATAGGTTTTCCCCATAGAAAGGGAACTTGCCGATTTTCGTATTCTGGGTTTTAGCCACATTAAAGGTACTACGATACCGCTCGATGCTTATTTTTTAGAGATTAGTCTACAGTAGTAACTGCAACTTAGTATTTCGAATACTCAATGTGTAGAAAACTTCAGGAAGCAAATAATCATATATGTTCATGTTTTAGTATATTTTCAATATGAAATTACGACCAAATTTTAAGTATTTTAAAGGTTCTACTCGCACGGGCCCAATTGAATGACTTACCCACTTAAAGCCACGTCGTTTAAACGCCACAAAATTGACGTCAAACTCGGATATTTTCGAACATTTTTGTACGGTTTTTTGCATTTTGTTATAGCATAAAGTTTCATTCGGCCTATGCATTTTCACGCATTTTGCCTAAAACGCATGTATTTAAAAAAATCGTAAATGTTACATTCAAATAAATTCAGGAATTTGTTAGGAATATAGCAAGAATATTTTATCCATAAAAAACCAAGGGATTGTCATATAAGAATACACCTATATTACCCTTCCAAGTTTTCGGAATTTTTTAAAGAAGGCTCCTTTACCCATTTACAGTTTTAGAGAAAAAAGTTAGTTGTTAAAAAATGCTTAAAAAACATCAAAAATATCATTTCCATAACAATTTTGGGTTAACATGGTATTTCGGTATTAAACATTTTTAAAAGAAAGCTATCTATAAAAACTTAACGCCTTTCTTACTTGTTAATGTACGTCATAGGAAAAGAAAAATGGACCAAGCCCCTTTTTACGCCCACTTTTTTTATATATGTTACATTTATAAAACTACTAAACCGATTTTCCTGAACCACTGTGCACCGTATGAATTGCTAGAGATTTTGGACCATTATGTCAAGACGTATGGTCTTGCCTATGATAACATTCCAAAACGATGCCATTATAGCCTATAAACTGCAATTAAGCGAAAATGTTGAACTTCTCTGAGAGAGGTACCCGAAGGTGTTATCCGATATAGAGTTTATATACGTTTTGAAGAAATTTTACAATGTGAAAAATATTGGCCAAATCTGATACTCAATTCGTAAGTTGCTGCGTGCAGGGTTCATTGAGCTTTTCGTCCATTTTTTCAGAAAAAAACTGTACTGTCGCAATAGGTGCCTCCTGGACAACCTGCTGAGAAGTTACATGGGGAGAAGTTGTTTGAACAGAAGAAACCCTAAATACCGAATTGTAACTAATCACGGTGCTCATAAACCAACTTTTAATAAATGGAGCTTACACCTGGGAAGTTTTTGCGGATTCTTACACTACAATGTTTATTAGGGTTATGACTTTTTGACATTTTTCCTCAAAAATGATTTCCTGTAGCAGGGATGAATGAACTTTTGCCTATTAATCACTATGCTATCGTTTATTCCATTGAAATATAAAAAAGTTCACGCACAAATCGATTTAAAAAAAATAATTTTTTGAAAAAATATATGAAATGAAAAAAACATTTTTTTTTTCAAAAAATTATTTTTTGTTGCACGAATGAATAAATATAACTCTACTAATAACTATAATAACGTTTATTTCATTCAAATATTAAAAAAGTCGCGAAAAAAGTCACTTTGAAAAAATTTCAAATTTTTTGTTTTTTGTTAAAAAATTGTATTTTTGAATAAAAGCGTTTACAACATTTTTACGATTCTCAGAATTGAAGAAAATAGTATGAAATAAATTTTATGTCATTTTAATTATCTCATGTGGCTCTAAAGTTTATTTTCAATTATATATCTGTTTTCAGTGACTTCAAAAAATTGTCCATAATTTTCATAACTTCAAATTTTAAAATCATTTTGTGCGTGAGGTTTTTTCACCGAATCACCTTATAATTAAGATTTTATGTAATATTATGGCAAAACTCATCACGCTATGATACAGGGATATGAGGTTGTAAAAAAGTCATAACCCTAATGTTCCTAGATGAAAAAATCAAAAAACTAAAAAATCGACGGAGCACTTGGTAAATAAATAACGGACAAATTTCACATTTTTAGGATTTTTTAGGTTTTTACGATTTTGGTGGAAAACCGCAATCCCTTTCAAATTGGAACTTAAGAAAATGTTGTAGCTGTGAAAATTCTCTGCAAGATTGACCTTTACGATATTTTCGTAGATTTTACCATTTTTGAGATATAGAAGTTCAAATTGGGACAATTCATTGACGATACAGTCTCATTATAAAGCAATGTCATGACTGCAGTTTCCCAATTTAAACTTATATATCTCAAAAATGGTGCAACCTAGGAAAAAATGACGTAAGCCAATCTTGTAGAGAAATTTCACAGCTATAGGATTTTCTCTTGTCCCAATTCGATAAGAGTTATCGTATTCAAGCAAATCGTGAAAACCTAACAAAATAAAACCTAAAAATGTGATCTGAACTTCTATATCTCAAAAGTGATAAAACCTAGGAACAAATAATAAATCCTCTAGAGAATTTTCACAGCTACAATATTTTCTTTAGCCACATTTCGATAAGACTTGCGGTTTCCAAGCAAACCTAAAATAAACCTAAAAATGTGAACTTTGACCGTGATTTATTTAAAAATCCCTTCAATGATTTTTTCTTGATTTTGGATTTTTCTCATCTATGGACATTGCTGTTTCAGAATCCGCAAAAACTTCCTAGGTATAAGCGTTTTTTATTTAAAGTTAGTAAAGGCGCATGACATTGTTTTATAAGGAGGCAATACAGTCAGTGTATTGTCCCAATTTGAACTTCTATATCTCAAAAATGGTAAAACCTACGAAAATATCATAGAGGTCAATCTTGTAGAGAATTTTCATTTTCCCAGCAAAATCGTGAAAACCTAAAAAACCTCTAAAAATGTGAACTTTGGCCGCGATTCATTTAAAAATCGCTCCGCAAAAATTTCCCAGGTGTAAGCTGCTTTCATTTAAAGTTGGTTCAAGAGCACCGTGTAATTCTAATAACGTAAAAATACCCGAAATCGGATGGTACCGTTATACAGGGGATATTTACAAAACCTGAAGCTGTGTCCAGAATTGGAGAAGTTTTTTTTTACCACTGGGAACCCTAAATGCCTAATTAATGCTAATTCGGCCAGAATATGTAGCTAAAACCGAGAAAATACCTGAAAGCGGTCGGTACCGTTTTATGGGGGCTAGAACAAAACGAGGACCTATGTCCATAATTTTTTCTAGATTACTGTCAAATTATAGCTAATTCGGTTTGCAAATGTATCTAAAACACCAAAATACCTGAAGTGGGCTATACTGAAACGTGAACCGATATAGCTTATCTTCAAACTTGATCTATGTTCAGAACAAAGACACACTTGTACAAAATTTCAGCCATCTATCTCAACTCATTCAGAAGATAGCGTGATAACAACAGACGGACGAATGAACATAGCTTAATCGACTTAGACTTTTACGCCGATTGAAAATATATTTTACAGGGTCGCAAATGATTATTTCGATGAGTTACAAACGAAATAATAATCTTAATATACCCTCCGTATTATAATGCAGAGATATCGACTTTTCGTAAATTTTTGAAATTTTGTGTGGAAAGTACTCTAAGGTACAGACCATATTCTAACCTATTATATGTCTGAAAGAAACATTACGATGTGAAAAGTTTGGACCAAATCGGTTACTCCCGTCGAGAGTTATCGTTCGCATTATTTTAGCGAAAAAATTGATTATTTATGGGGAACCGATATTGTCCATCTTCGGTTTTGATCTAAGTTTTGACAAAACATTACTACGTGCAGTGTTTGGATCAAATCTGTTGATCCATTAGAGACTTCTCTTGTGCAGCATTTAGACAGAGGGCTAAATCGATTTCAAATATTCTGAAATGTATTTCATCTGATGAGGCACATTTTTATCTTTCGATCAACGTTAGCCTGCCTGTAGGCTAAAGGTATACAAAATTTCAATTATTCTTATTCCCATGTCCCCAAGTGAAATAAATAGGGATACACGGCATCTTGTTCAATTTTAAAATTCAGTTAGCACGTGTAACCAAACAATTATTTAAGCAATTGTTATTTCAACGCTAAGCCGTATAGACTTTTTATCCCACATATTTAAATGTATTGTAAATATCAGTTGTTCTAGTGTTAATGTTGTTTCATATTTATTTTCACACAGAGTTCATCGGTTATGGAAGCTGCATATTCTTGCCATTGGTATGACGGTTCTGAGGAAGCTAAAACTTTTGTCCAAATCGTTTGTCAGCAGTGTCAGAAGGCCATGTCCATATCGGGTGCAAAATTCTTTACGGTTTCATTGGATTTGTTTGCATCGGTAAGTGATAATTGTGACATTGTGAGCAATGGACAGATGACTCATCACTTTCCTCCACTATGAACATATTCTTCATTCATTATGTCATTATATGTCTTCTTCCCCTCACAGGTCCTGGGTGCCGTTGTTACATATTTCATGGTGTTGGTGCAACTCAAATAAGACCATCAAAAGAGTATTACCTCCCTCCGTCGTTCGTTCGCATCATACAATCACCAACAGCATCTGTTACACCATAAATCAACCACACTCGCTCACACATGAAAAGCAAGTATATGATGGAAATGCGAATATCCACAGCAAAGGAAAAGTATTACCATGTGTAAAGTTTTTGGATGAAGACGCCATAAGAGTCTCACCTCTTTATAACTTAAGATGTTCATCTATAAATTTTATAATATTATACACATACCTCAAATCCATATTTATATTAATTTTAAATTTAAGCATACCCATTTCGGAATAGTTCGTATGTTAGTACACACAAATGTATCAATATTTGGTGTATTGAAGAAATTATTGATTTTATTTTTGTCGAAATATGTACAATGTGTTTGCTTGAATTCAATTCCACCAACCCCAACGTAATAGTAAACTGTTTGGAGAATTGGAGCTACATGTGAAATCTGTTCCCATGACAAGTCCAGCTGGACAGAATAAAAGTTCACAGCATCCTTTTTTCTGCTGAAGCATCGCTCAGAAACTATGGTGACAGACAGGCTAACTAACAATCATCAATCCCAAAGTGAGTGTCAGTCAGTGACTTTTAAACTTGTTTGCTCTAAGTTTTCGTTCAGCTGTCATCGGCACCGTCATCTACATCGTCGCATCGCCACCACCATCATCATCCATCCATTTCATGGTCTTGTTAGAGAAATTTATTAGTTTTTAAGTGAACTTAGATGATTTCGCAACGAAATTAAAACCGAAAACAAAAACAAAAAACGGCAAAAATGTCAGTTTGTATCTGTGTGTGCCTTTTCGCAACTACAAACTAACTGCAACAATAACAACAATTACAGCAGAGGCAAAACTTTATTGAACTGCTTTCGAGTTTGAACAACAACAAAAAAAAATAACAAAAATTTACAATTTAAAAATTCTTACAGCATGAAAGTCGACCAGTTTGTGGTAAATTTCCGACGATTTCTTTCCAAAGTTATGGTTTTTTCAAAAATACACAGTCATAACATGGTGTAACAACTGGAAGCAACCTCAAAATGACCAAACAATTTTCATCATTTTTATATTTACGTAAAATATTAAAAAATACATTTTCTTTTTCTTTTCAAAAAGTTTATATTTTTAGTATTTTCATGTTAAGACTCTGTTTATAGCAAAAATAAATAAAAATCATAAACAAAAATTAAAGTCTTTTAAAAATCTATTTGGGTATGTGGTCAGTAATAAAAACGAACAATAACATATGCACATACATATGATTGAATGGATTTGCATTCGAGTCAAATTTCTTTGTCATTTGAATGCGAATAGTTGGGATGGTCATTCAATCGTCCATCAAACCCCGTACAGAATAAATGACAGGAAAATTAAGATTTAGACTTGAGGAAATGTAAAAATAAAAGGAGGTGGTGGCCATTGTCACATATCCACACTATGGTAAGGGTTTCGGAGTCGGAGTGGAGCAATTTTGCTGGAGTCACAAAAAATTAACTCGACTCCGACTCCGGGCAATTTTTTTCTTCATTTATGAACCCATCTTTTGGACCATTAATCCTCTAAATTTTGCAAACAAATTTAAAATTACAAAACAGTCGAATTAAAACTGCACATTTAGTATGAATTTTCAAGCTGGATCCGTTTCTTAATATACAAAAAGAAAAGTATAAATATTTTGAAATATTTGTTTCAGACCAAACATATTCTTGATCTAGATCTTCCATGTTCTCCTCAGACCGTCATTCTTGTCTTCTGTAAAATGAGACCCATTGCAATCCTTTAACTAACATGTTTTCTACATAATTCCTACTGATCTTATACAGAAGAAGATCAGCTGGATTCTATGAAAAGAGCTACAGGTTTTCTACATTACTCCGTCTATTTTCCACTCCACTTTCTATAGTACATTTCCATTCAAAAAGCTGAAATTTAGTATTTAGTCTTTGTTGGAGGTAAAAGCCTTTCTGACTGAAATTAGTCGGTATAACTCCACGTTTCGATATAGCCCCCATAGAACGGTACCTCCCGATTTTCGCAAAATATTCCAGAAGAGAATTATCAGTAAAGGTCAGAATTTCGGTATTTTTCGTTAGCCACATTGTTTTACTGAACTTGCTGAAATTTGGTATTTAGTCTTCTTCATAAACGAAAGTAAACTAATTGTTCCATTTTACTTCAATATAACTCGTGGTGGAGGGTATAACAAGTTCGGCCTGGCCAAACTTAACGCCGGTCTTACTTGTTGTAACTAACCTTGATCGATGCACTCAAAAGATATGACCGTTTTAATTTGAATGTTTAGAAAAAAATCTAAAAAAAATTGTGATGATGCGAAAATAATCCCGAAATGTCTAAATGGATTCGCGAAAAATCAAATTTATGACAAAATGTTATGTACAGTCGAAATCGCTTATAACGTCGTCGTTTATAACGTCATATCGCTTATAACGACGAAATCCAAAAGTCCCTAATTTCTGCCCTTTATATTCCACACAAATAAATATCGCTTATAACGTCTTCGCTTATAACGTCATATCGGTTGTTACGTCGGTTTTTTGTGAAATATTTGAATTTTGCTATCGGCTATAACGTCGAACCAAACGAAGAGGAAAAATTCTCTCAATATGTTGTTGTATGTATATTTTTTCCAAACTCAAACAACAACAAATTACCAAACATATGCACAACATGTTCGAAGTTGGGGTTGGACAACTGAATGACGATGGCTACCCAATGTCACATCTGTTTTACAACCCACCAACCAAGGTGTAATAAAATCATTGAAACCGCATTGCCGGAATCGACAAATATCCACTATCCTGGCATAAATAGAAAGGGATAAAAGTACGAAATTAAAGTACGAAATTTTGGAAACCCTTTCAAAACACAGATCTGAGTTAAATTTAAAACTTATGTTGAGATTCAAAGGCCCAAATTAAAATAAAAGACTATTTTAAATAGAGCCATATCCCATATTAACGTAAAATATGTTCTGAAGAATGAATTTAATATCGTTATTTTTTATTATTTTGTTTTTTATTATTTGTATATAGAATGAAAAACTTAAAACTTGAATTGATTTTTTTTACTTATTAAAATTTATTTACTTATTAAAACAACGTATCTATACCCAAAAGTCGCTATAAATAGTATCATTTCACTTCTTTTTTAAATATCGTTTATAACGACTATCGCTTACAGCGTCCGATTTTGGTCGGTCCCTTGACCGTCGTTATAAGCGATTTCGACTGTATTTGCAAACATATTTTGTGAAGTTGTAGCGTCTATACTAACGTAATATATATTAAAAAAATAACAACAGCTCTGGATGCTTGTGAGATATTAAGTTAAGCCTATTCCGTGAAGGTCTGAGCTATAATTTTCATGTTATTTGCAAAAATACAAAGAAATTTTGAGCAAAAAAATAAAGATTGTATTATTCTTATTTTGTTATTTTTTGATTTTATAAGAAAAGTTTTAGAAAAAATGTTTCGAGTTCTTTCTCTTTTTCTTCAAAATTTCGTGCAATAAGGAAGATATTCAGTTGCAACCAATTTGGAGTTTGGAAATACATACTATGAAAAGTACTAAATGGTACAGAATTAATTTGATAATTTTAAGCATTTTTCTAATCGAATTTATCGATTTTGTACCCCAAGTATATTTGGACGAAATCCGTTTTAGACAATTTGAAGTCGAATTAGCCCTACCCGTCCGTCAATCGATTTGGTCAAAACTTAGAACCTCGTAATGATTTGTCCAACGATTTTATATATGGGGATTTCTGAGTAAAATATATATTTTCAAAATTTCCAAAGTTCCAGCTACATCGCGCTTTGAAAAAACAGAATCCTGTAAAAACTATTGGCAATGAAATACTCATAGCTTCTATAATAATGGTCCAAATAGATTTTTTTTATTTTTAATTTTTTATCAGCTATCTAATAAAAATAGAAACAAATTTGCACAGTGGGGTTGGATGCAATAAGGCCTATTTGGTAGTGGGATATAAAATATTTTTTTATTTACCAAAAAATAAAAAATACATTTTATTTTGTTGTTTTATTTAGGAATTTATCTTAAACGACTTAAAAAATTCGTCATTTTTCAATTTTGAAAATGGATTAGCAATTAGTAGTTATTCGAATCGCACTACCAAATAGAACTTAACATTTTTGTAATTAATCATAGTTTAATACAAAAAATTTCAAGAAAATCGAATAATACAATCATTGATAAAAATTGATTTTAAATATTAAATCGAGAAAATTGCATTCAAGCCCACTGTACAAATTTTGTTTTTATTCTTTCTTAGAAAACTGATAAAAAAATAAAAAATACAAAAAAAGGATTTTTTGATGGGATTTACATGGGATCTATATCAAAACATTTACGTATATCGAACATTTTTGGTGAGAAGGTTTTCTACTCCCTGTGAAATCGAACAGCGCGATTACAACCAATTCGGGTGAAAAATGTAGCCTAGGCCCAAAAAACAAATTAAATCGGATGGTATACCATAATATGAGCGACATTGTCTATATTCGACCCTTTATTTTTTACAGATCCAGACTGATTTTGTCGAAAATTACAATTGGTACGAAAGTTATTAGGCGCCGCTAGACAAGACCACTGTGTACCGTTGCACAAAACTCTTAAAACTTCCTTACAATAATAAAACATTTATTCCGCTCAACTGACCACTAAACAAATCAACCGGTTTAACACAAAATTGGGTCATAGTTACATTAAAAAACATTAAATGTAATATTCACATAAACGGAAGCAAGAGAAATAGCCAGAAGAAATATATTGTCTAGGCTATTAAAATTTTAATGGCGCATTTAGGGAAACATTGCCACAACCATGGTTTTTAAAACCACATTTCTTGCAACAATTGCATTAAAGTGAAATAAAATTTGATTTTTAGTGGTTAGTACTGCACGTGTTCATAATTCCCAGACACAACCAGTTTTTCGTCCAAAGGCTAACATTTAAGGTCACTACGCCATGAACTACACCTTTTCATATCTATTTCATAAAAAATATTTTTATGATTATAATAAATGGAAAAAAGAATTTAAACGAAAAAATGTATTTTTATGGATATATAATTATATTGCAACTTATTTATTATTTGAATCAAGAAATATAAGAATAAATTTAAAAATGGACATGACCGTGAACATTTAGTTGATGTTTTCAGAACATAATGTATGTATGTAGATGCAAACCACACAATGTACAAATACATCTATAATAACATATTTAACTGTAATGTTCAGAGTGGAAGGAGATAATATATCTAAAAAGTCATTCATAATTATTTTACACTGGCTGACATAGTCTGCGTCGCCAGATTTGACTTTTATGAATTCTTCTTGTATTTTGGAAAAGGTGAACATATTGAGATTCTTACACCAATAAAATTTAATAAAGTACAAATTTTTTCGAGTAAATCGTGCCGAACTCCCTTGGTCGCCCCCTGCGTACGTCCCTGACTGTACCAAGATTGTATTTTATCTACAAAACTAGAAAGTTAAGCTTGCCCGCCTTATGCAATGGAAGTATTTGATCGGCATCAGTCAAGAGCACACCATTTGCGGGTGTTTCTGAAACCTTCAGAAAAAGTATGGCCACATTTTTTAATTTAGCATTATATTGTGGATTTTTAAATATTAATATTTTTGGAATTGAACTATTTATACCCTCAGCCGTTAGGCTAACATCGAAATAATGGTGGATTTATGTGGGTTAAATGATAATTTTTATATCTCTATTATTGAAGTTTAATATTGTAAATGTTCTATATCGGTCCACGTTTTGATATAGGTCCATAGAACGGTACTTGCGATTTTCGATATTTTCACGGTTTTAGCCACATTACCAAACCGCATCGCAATGGCTGGAATTTGGTATTTAGTCTTCACTAATTTTAGCTGCATGTTGGATATCTTGTGAGAGAGGAGACAGATATCCGTCTAAATCAAAGGCAGGCATTGTGACTCACAATAGAGCCCATGTGCTCTAAGTGAGCGTAAATTTGTTATCGCTCACAGCCTGTGTAGATGCTAACACGTTGTGAACAACAACAAATTAACGCTCATTGAGAGCACAAGAGAGACCCAAAAATTTCCTCTGCCTCACTCTGGTCTAAATCTTCGAGTTGCCGTGAGAGACTCCACATTATGCCTCTTCTCCGAGAGCAGACTTCATTCATTATTTCATCCAGTACAAATGTGAACAGTAGGGGTGACAGAGGGCGTTCTTGCTTTACTCCCGAGTTTGTGAGGAACGGTTAGCTTATGTTTCTGTTGTAAAGAACTAAGAGTTCTGCATCCTGGTACATCGCTTTTATTACTCGGAACTTTTTCTGGAGAACTCTTTTTTTTATATATACGAAACCGCTGAAGCTAGAATATCGAAAATTTGGGTGTGGGATGCTGTTGGTGTATAGGAGTATCTCACTCCTATACACCAACAGCAACCCAACAGACTAGGTTTTTGGAAATTCAACCTAGAAGGGTACGAAAAGTACTAAAAGGTACTAAATATGATAACCATTGTATTAGGCAAACGGGAGGAGCTAGAATTCTGAAATTTGGAATGAGGGTAACTGATGGAGAGTTAGAAAGATGAAACAAAGGGTATTCGACCTCTAAGTGTACGAAAAGTACTAAAAGTTACCAAATTTAGAACCAATTGTATATTTTTAACGGATATAGCTAGAATCTTGATATTTTGTATGGGAATCAAGTTTGGGAAGTGGTATTGATATAAGGAAATGGTTTTGGAAGTTCGAACTTATGTGTACGAGAAGTACCAAATGGTACTAAAGTTGGTACAATTTGGATTTGGGTGAACGGATACAGCTGGAAACATGAAATTTGGAATTAATATTACTGTTGAAGTGTAGGATTGAGATATGAGGGTGGTTTTGAAAATTCGTACTCATGGATACGAAAAGTACTAACAGGTACTAAATTTAGTACAATTTGGATTTGTGTGAACGGATAGAGCACGAATCCTGAAATTTGGAATTAATATTACTATTGGAGTGTAGGATTGAGATATGGAGGTAGTTTTGGAAATCCGTACTTATGTGTACGAAGAAGAATGTTACTAAATTTGGATTTGCGTGAACGGATACAGCTGGAAACTTGAAATTTGGAATTAAGATTACTGTTGCAAAATATAAAATATCTTATTATATAAAAGAGCTTAGTGATGAGTGAGTGAGTGACTGACATATCGTCGCTCAGACGAAACCGCTGTGAGTTGCTGTGAGATAAGGCTGGGTTTTTGGAAATTCGTCCTAGAAAGATACGAAAAGTATTAAAAGGTACTAAATATGGTATCCATTGTGTTAAGCAGACGGAAAGAGCTAGTAAGTCGGTACCAATTGTACAAATTGTACACTTTGAACGTATGTATATAGCTAGAATCTTGAAATTTGGTATGGGAAATAAGGTTGGGTGTGGTGTTGATATAAGGAAATGGTTTTGGAAGTTCGTACTTATGTGTACGAGAAGTACTAAATGGTAATAAATTTGGTACAATTTGGAATTGAGTAAACGGATAGAGCTGGAAACCTGACGTTTGGAATTAAGATTACTGTTGGACTGCAGGATTGAAGAAATTTTAGAAATACGTACTTATGGGTATGAAAAGTTCTAAATGGTACTAAATTTGGTACAATTTAGATTTGGGTGAACGGATAGAGCTGGAATCCAAAAATTTAGAATTAAGTTTACTGTAGAAGTGCAGGATTCAGATAGTTTCGGAAAGACGTACTTATGGGTACCAAAAGTACTAAATAGTACTAAATTTGGTACAATTTAGTTTTCTGTGAATTAATAGAGCAGGAATACTGATATTTGGAATTACGATTACTGTCGAAGTGTAGGATTCAGGTAGTTTTGAAATATCGTACTTATGGGTACGAAAAGTACTAAATGGTACTAAATTTGGTACAATTTGGATTTGGGTGAACATATACCGCTGGAATCCAGAAATTTGCAATTCAGATTACAGTTGGAGTTTAGTGAAGGATTGAAAATCGTACTTATGGGTACGAAAAGTACTAAATGGTACTAAGGATACAGCTGTTTTTTTTTTTTGTTTTAAAATCAGTGTAGGGTTGATATATGTCGTCTAAATACGTACCATAAGTATACGAAAAGTACTTAATGGTACTTAATTTGTTGTTGGGTGTAGGGACAGTGCTGGAATCTGTATTTTTTGGAGTTAGGGTGAGTATTGGTGTGCAACGTTGGTCTCGATGTTGATGTGTAAGGGAGAGATTCGGCTGATTTTTTGATTTTTTTCTAATCGAACTAAAGGGGTATGAAGAGTAGGGTTATAATGACATATACGCTTTTCGTAATAACTTATTAATAGTTTTAATCTAATTTAAAGTGGATAAGAGAAATGTCATGGATAAAAAATATTCTAGACTGGACAAATACGCCAGATGAGAACAACCTTATAAATGCTGCGAGGAATAGAGAACTCACCATTGCAGAATAAATTTACACAATAGATATTATATATACATCTAAAATATTCAACTTGTAATTGTATGATCGCCAAAATCCGAATACGGATCGGCAAATAAAGAAGAAGAAGAAAGTCAATATCAAACTATTCTGGACCAATTTGTTATCAAATCGCGATATTTCAGAGCATTTAATGCACCTTTGACGATATTGCAATTTTTTGTTTTCCTTTACAAACTCGCGAATTTTATCGAACAAAGCAAATTTAAATTTTTAGATAGAAAAAATATCAAGGGGCTTTAATAATCGCAGTCGGTGCGGAAACGTTTTTCTATGAATCGAACTAAAACAGGCGTTTTCGTTATCAGGACAATATTCCCTATTTTACGAAAAACCTGGCCAAAACTCTAAAAATGAATGGATTTAGACCTAACCTTGGGTTTTTATGTTTTTCCGGTCGTTGCACAGTGCGAAATTTGGGAAGTTTAGTGGAACTTTAAGGGATTTTCAAAGAAATGAAATTAATTAAACTTTTATTGAATTCGTTAGCTAAGTACTCCACTGCAAATGGTCCATACTCAGTTTGTCGATTTACTCCACGAAACGACTAAAAAATGCACTTGAAGTTGCACTTTTGTTTAATATTTTTTTTTTGTAAGAAATGTATTTTTGATTCATTAAAAAAATGGAGTGGCGCGGACAAATGGTAAGTCAGTATGCCATGATTTATTTTTCTTAATATTTTACAAAATAATTATGATATTTTACACTTTAAAAAATGCAAAAAACTCTTATTGTTTTCGTGCAATTTTAGTCGGAAAGAAGTGATTTTTTGAAGTTTTCAAACTTGTCATTTTTTATTTTCCGTGGTCATTTCAAAAGTGAGTTACGTACATTCACGTGTTAAGATATATATATTCTGAAAGATTGGATTCTCCTCTGTTCGCAAAGCTATAAAACTGGTGCGGTATCGCGCGGTCTTTGGAGATATTCAAGATTTTCTAAAAAGACTTCGGGAATTTTATTCAGTTGCATTTTCCAAAAGTGGAAGGTAAACGCGACAATGAACGCCATTGTTGACTGTGTTTTGAAGAAATGGACTCACTTATTCTAACAGTGATAATTTCTGTAAAATTAAGAAACCTCTCGCAATTTTTTATAATTTTGACCTCTAAATGTTGGTGATTTATATATAGTGCAACATTTTTAGATGCTGCGGTACAAATACCAAAATACGTTAAAAATTGTAATGCAGTGCAGACCTGAACTTGATCTGAAAGACATTATTAACAAAATTAATGGTACAGACCTGCTGAATGGACCAATAAACATTATTTATATAAATGAAAACAAAAAATATTGACATTTTACTCCTTAATAGATGTGTAGGGTTGTGGGGCTTCACCCAGAAGTGGACCTATGTTGACAGCTTTTGTGTGAGGAGGTTCTTTATTCGCTAACATCTTAAAATTTACATTTGCATCAAAATCGGCTGCAATTTTTGTCTTTAACCTTTAAAATACCCAATATGAGGGAACCCGGCATGTGGGGCTATTCCAAAACGCGAACCTATATTGAAAATATTTTGTACATAAGTTTTCTATCCGCTGAAAACTCAATATACCAATTTGCATCAAAATCGATTGAAAAATGAATGTAAAACGTAGAAACGGCAGTCACCGTTACGTGACCGCTACAGGAAACCGCGGGTCTATGTGGCCCAACTTGAGTCCCACACTGTCCACTAATATAAGAAACATTTGTGCAAAATTTTAGGAATCTACACCTTTTCCTTTAAAAGTTATTAGTAAAGTTCCTCTAAAGTGCTCATATTTTGCAGTGTGCGTTGGTTTAAATTTTCATTCTTTTTAACCCTCAGACTGTCATTAAAGTGGACTTTTTGTCTCCTTCCCCTATAAAATGTGATCGTATCAGATCAAAATATTTTACAAATTTATTCGCCATCAATTTTTACTATGGATCCTAGAATACACCAACACTCTATATATTAACTAAACTCCAGAAATATGCAAAATTATAAACACATTTTAGGATTAAGGGCGTACTTCATGCGAGTTTTGGCAAAATAGTTATACAAAGCATTTTTAGAAGAATGGCGTCAAAGACAAAAATGTTCTCCGCTAAATTTCACTATAAGTTACTAAAGAAATGAAATCTCTATTTGGATTACATACCAAGGAAATATCGGTATCAATTTTGCCAAAAAACCAAGAAACTAAAATGGGGTTGCAAACTTCTACCATTTCTACAGTTTTGAAAATATTTGAGTTGAGATCACTTGGAGTCCTTGCACTTTAGGTGTATAATGAATTTGGCAACTTTACTGACAAGAATGTGAGGAATATTTTTCCTAAAAAATTAACCCTCGTGCGAGTCATAAAGGGGTCTTTTTGGTCCCTTTTTCCACAAATCTTTAAAATCTCCTATAAAATGTGATGGAATCAGATCAAAGTATTCTAGAAATTTGTTCGGCATAAAATTTTACTATAGGTCCTAGAATACTTCAAAACTCTAAATGATACCCAAACGCCAGAAAGTGACACTATTCTATATTATGACATTCTGGATCAAAGAAAATCTCTACATATCTGCAAGACAAAATGCCACGTAAAATATGTGCAGAATGTTTTGATGGAAATTGGTAAAAAACTCTTCCCTTTTTATGAAATGATAAGATACACAGCCCAACTCCATCTTACTCATAACTTTTTTCTTAATTTATTGTGAAAATTTACCTTGAAAAAATCAACAAGTACAAAAAACGCGCACTTCATTGGCGATACTGAACATTGTAAATACGTTTCACATACCTTTCATTACAATTACAAGAAGATATTTAAAACCCGCTGTTTTGTTTTTGGATATTATCATAGTTTTATAAACAACTTAAAAATTGAGAAAAAAAACTTCCAAATAGGGTCACTTTGACCTGGTTTTATGTCAACTTACTAAACAAAAAACGTATATATTTTTTCATAACTACACGCAGTGGGATCCTATAAATAATATTTGACACTATTTAGTGTAAATTTATGGATTTATTTCATAGATTTTTAGCCAGGGTTTTCTGAAAATTGGCCACTGTGCATGCTAATGAACAGTATTAAAACAAAAATAAATTTTGATTAAAATTTGTATTAGTACAACAAAATTTTCTGTGTTTGCCATTTCCATATTAAATATTGTTTATTTGTTTTTTATATCCTTCCCGTATACGAGGTAGCGGACATTTTGATATTCTTGTATATGATATTGAGCAGGATTATTCCTCTCCAGTTGTTACCATTCATGGGAAAGATTACAATGATCCCATTCTTCCATGTTGGAGCCAGTCCTTCTTATTCACAATCTGATGTGATATGAGAGCGAAGTAACTCGTCAATCTGTAACTCGTCAATCTTCTGCCGGCAAACCGTCATCTCCTGTTGATTTGTTAATTTTTAGTTGTTCTATTACCTCTTTTATTTCGTTTAAGCAGGGTATATCCAGTGCATATTCAACGTATTTTCTCTGCTATTGTTAGTTATTTTCAATGATGTTTCTGACGTTACAAATTTCTTCGAAATGTTCTCCCCATCTATGAATTTGTACATCATTGTTCGTTAGTAGTCTACTATTATGATCTTTTACTGTTTGTTTCCTAGTACACCTTCGATTTGTAAGACCATCTATTGTCCGGATTTCTTACTTTGAATCATTCTGCTACTTAGGAAGCATTGTGACCATAGCTGGCGGTATCGGTGAGGATGTCTCAAAGAGACTTAATAAGTCAAGAAGCGCCTTTGAACGGCTAAGAAAACCAATAAATAGCTTATTTCATAACGATATGCTATTATAATGAAAAACATAAAAGAAAAAACTGCAATGAAAAGATTGTATGCAATCGGTGCTGAACATTTTTTAATGGTAGGTGAAAAGTGGTAATGCATTTCTTAGTGGTATTTTTGATATTTGCAAAAAATCCTGAAAAGTTATATGCTTTACTAAGTTTAAATATTGCAAAAATTATGTGTATTACAGTTATGTAGAATGGTCCGATTTTATTCGATTTTAATAAAAATAGCTTATTTAAGAACGACTTTCTGTCGTAATAACAACATTAAAGAAGTAACCGTTAGGGAAAACATGCATTGAATCGGAGCGGAAACTTTTTAACGGTAGGAGTACAGTGACAGCGCATTTTTAATATTTTTACATAAACCATGCGGTATTTTTTACATTTGTAAAAAATACAAAAAAGTTATAAACCTAATGTTTATATATCACGAAAAATGTCTAAAATTGTCTTTTGCATTTCAAAAAAATTAAAAAAATTTAATACTACATCAATGATTTTCGGCACATAGATTAAGAAAAAAATCGTGATTCCAAATCCGTTTTTATACCCTCAGCCTTTAGGCTAAGGAGGGTATATACACTTTGATACGATGAAAATGTGCCTCATCGAAATAATGGTTTTAGACCCCAAGTATATTTGGACCAAATGTGTTTCAGACAATTTAGAGTCGATCTAGCCATGTCCGTCCGTCTGTCTGTCTGTCTGTCCTGCTGGCTGGAGCGCACGATAACTCTCGAACGGATGAACCGATTCGGTTCAAATTTTGGTTTTCGTAATATTTTGTCCAAACTTAGTTTAAGTTCGAAGATGAGCTACATCGGTCCACTCCTTCCGGTACCTCCCCCACAAAAGTTCGAAAATGTTCGGAAAGTTTGTGCGCACGATAACTCTTGAAGGGAGTGACCGATTTGGTTCATACTTTGTATAGGGTAAACTTTCTACAAGAGTAATATGAAGTTTCAATATGGTCTCAATAGGTCCACTCCTTCAGGTACCTCCCCCACAAAATTTCGGAAAAGTTCAGTTTAGGGCCATCTCTCGAATCGCTTTGTTTTTTGTTTTAGCGGCTTGTATTCACTGCCCTCCATACGACAGTACAAGTTTCATCAGGGGCAAGTCCATACTTCCTGAGAAAATAGCATGAAAGTTGCAAAAAAACCCCTATGACACCGTGTGAGGTGGTTGGAGCGCAAAATAACTCTCGTACGGATCTGCCGATTCGGTCCAAAATATGGCCTTAGTAATATTTTGTCCAAACATAGTTTAAGTTTGAAGATAAGCCATATCGGTCCACTCCTTCGGGTACCTCCCCCACAAAAGTTCAAAAATGTTCTGAAAATTGTTCGTACGGTAACTCTTGAAGGGAGTGGCCGAATTGGTCTATACTTTACACATCCTAATATATCTACCAGATATAGATCACATTAAAATATGGACTATATTTGTCCAATCCATCCGGTACCCACCCTCACAAAATTTCGGATAAGTTCACTTTAAGACCTAATATCGAATCACTTTGATTTTTGTTGAAGCAACTTTCATTCGCTGCCTCAATTACGATGGTAAAAGTTTTTTTAGGGGCGAGTCCATACCTCTTGAGGAAACAGCCCGATGAGTGTAAAAACCCCCTATGGCACCATATGTTGTGGCTGGAGATCCACTTCCATAACGGTCAATGTCGATCCATTTCTTTTAGTATCTCCTCCGCAAAACTTTTGATATTTAATCCTAATCAACATTTTGTCGGTTCAGATGTCCAAAATTGTTAAAACCCCCTAAAACATACGTATTTTGGGAAAAAATTGTTTCAATATACACAGGCTGAGGGTATATCTCTGTCGGCAAAGCCGACTGATACTTTTTTACTTGTTGTAACTAACTTTAATCGTTGCGCGCAAAAGATATAGGCTTTTAATTTTACTAATTAGAAAAAATTCTAAAACAAGTAAAAAGTATCAGTCGACTTTGCCGACAGGGATATACAACTTACAACTTTCGGGCTGTTTTCTCAAGAAGTATGGACTTGCCCCTGAAAAAACTTTTACTGCCGTAATTGAGGCAGCGAATGCAAGTCGCTTCAATAAAAATCAAAGAGATTCGAGAGCAGGTCTTAAAGTGAATTTATCCAAAATTTTGTGTGGGAGGTACCCGAAGGAGTGGATAAATATAGTCCATATTCGAACCTGATCTATATCTGGTAGATATTTTAGGATGTGTAAAGTATGGTCCAAATCGGTCACTCCCATCAAGAGTTATCGTGAGCACAATTTTTCTGAACATTTTTAAACTTTTGTGGAGGAGTTACCTGAAGGAGTGGGCCGATATGGCTTATCTTCGAACTTAAACTAAGTTTGCACAAAATATTACAAAGTCCAAATTGTGGACCGAATCGGCAGATCCGTTCCAGAGTTATCGTGCGCTCCAACCACTACACACGGTGTCATAGGGATTTTTTGTACCTTTCAGGCTATTTGCAGGAAGTATGGACTTGCCCTGATGAAGCTTATACCGTTATATGGGGGCAGTGAATGCAAGTTGCTACAACGAAAATCAAAGCGATTCGTGAACAGGTCCTAAACTGAATTTTTCTGAAATTTTGTGTGGGAGGTACCTGAAGCAATGGACCGATTGAGTCCATATTGGAACCTCATCTAAGTCTGGTAGAAATTTCACAATGTTCCAAGTATGGACCAAATCGGTTACCTCCTTCAAGAGTTATCGTGTGCACAAATTTTCCTAACTTTTGTGGGGGAGGTACAGGAAGGAGAGGACCGACTTAACTCATCTTCGAACTTAAACTAAGTTTGGACAAAATATTGCGAAAGCCAAATTTTGTACCAAATCGGTTCATCCGTTCGAGAGTTGTCGTGCGCACCAGCCAGCCAGAAAGACGGACGGACGGACATTGTTAAATCGACTCCAAATTGTCTGAAACACATTTCGTCCAAACGTACTTGGGGTTTAAAACCATTACTTCGATGAGGCACATTTTGCCTGTATGAAATGTATATCACGAAAAATGTCTAAAATTGTCTTTTCCATTTCAAAAAAAAAATAAATAAAAAAAAAAATTTGATACTACATCAATGATTTTTGGTACATATGTATATTAAAAAATTACAACAGCATCCATACACTGTGAGAAATATAATGGTGCCTAAGTCGTGCAGCTTGGAGCTATAATATTCATGTTATTTGCAAAACTACAAAGAAAATATGAAGAAAAAAATAAAAATATGTAAAACAAGTAAGAGCGGCGTTAAGTTCGGCCGGGCCGAACTTATTATACCCTCCACCACGATTTGTATTGTAAAATGGAACAATTTTTCTTCGTGTATGAAGAAGACAAAATTTCAAATTTCTGTAATTTCCGTAAAAAATTAGGCTAATTTTCACAATAACCACATTCGGGAGGTACCGCTCTATGGAGGCTATATTAAAACATGGACCTGTACCGACAAATTTCTGGGGAAAGGTTTATACACCCAACGATGACTAAATACCAAATTTCAGCCATTTTGGTGGGATAATGAAGCTAAAACCTCAAAAATACCGACAATCGGGAGGTACCGTTCCATGGGGGCTAAATGAAGGCGTGGAACTATACCGACAAATTCCTGGGAGAAAGTTCTATACCCCCAACGAAGACTAAGTACCTAGTTTCAGCCATTTTAGAGGATTATTGTTGCCACAACCTTCAAAATACTGAAAATCGGGAGGTATCGTTCTATGGGGGCTATATGAAAGCGTGGACCTATACAAATTTCTGGAGGAAAGTTTTATACCACCAATGAAGTCTAAGGACCAAATTTCAGCCATTTTGGTGGATTATTGTGGCCACAACCTTTAAAATACCGAAAATCGGGAGGTACCGTTCTATGGAGGCTATATAAAGGCGTGGACATATACCGGCAAATTTCTAGGGGACAGTTCTAAACTCCCAACCAAGACTAAGTTCCAAATTTCAGCGATTTCGGTGGATTATTGTGGCCACAACCTTCAAAATACCGAAAATCGGGAGGTACCGTTCTATGGGGGCTATGTGAAGGCGTGGACCTATACCAACAAATTTCAGGTGGAAAGTTTTATACACTCAACGATGACTAAATACCAAATTTCAGCCATTTTGGTGGGATAATGAAGCTAAAACCTCAAAAATACCGAAAATCGGTATATGGGGGCTATAACAAAACGTGGACCGATATATACCATTTTCAATACCAACCATCCTAGAAGTTATAAAAACTTCTGTACCAAATGTTGACGCTCTATCTTAAAAATTGTGAGCTGTATCTTGATTTCAACAGATGGACAGACGGACATTGTTAGATCGAGCTGATCAATAATTTCGATGTGTTACAAACGTAATAACAAATTTAATTACACCCTCCATATGGTGGAGGGTATAAAAATGGAAAAGTGGGATGTACGCCAACCATCAATAGGCTTCTTTCTCTGTGAGACCCCCATTAACCCCCAAAATTTCGTGAGGATTCGATCAAAATTCCGATAAAAAATGGAAAAAGGGATGCATTACCGACTATTGCGATATCTCTGTTGTTTGACCACCTATGACAACCTACTTCACATCGTTGTAATGGTGATATTTTATACTTTCCTTGCCAGATTTTGCTTTCGATATACCTCTTACAGAAGAGAGATATTCGCTTTGAAATTTGGTGGGGCCCCTATTAATACCCAAAATTTCGTGACGATCCAATTAAAATTGCGACGTGTGGCGTGATTATAAAAAATTAAAAAATGGTATGTATTGCCGACTATTGCGGTATCTCCGTTATTTGCCCACCTACGCCGTTATTTGCCCCTATGCTTTACATCATTGTAAAGATGGGATTTTCTGCTTTCATAGTCAGAATTTGCTTTTGGAAAGTCCCCAACCAAAGCTGTGGTATTCGTCATTATTATTAAAATCGCAAACATGAAAAGTTGCGTTCTATTAGCGGCTATTACGATATCGTTATTGTTTGAATACCTACGACAACCTACGTTACATCGTTCCAAAGGTGATATTTTCTACTTTCATCAGCATGTTTTGCTTTTGATATACCCCTTGCAGTAGCTGAGATATTCGCTTTGAAATAAAACGTTGCCTTTTTCTCCAAATAAGTTTTTTGCCCATTTTGAACCCTGAATATCATCCGAACATCGATAGGCTTCTTCCTCTGTGGGACCCCCATCGCCCCCAAAATTTCGTGAAGATCCGCTCAAAATTGCGACCTGTAGCGCGATTCCGAAAACATTTGAAAAACGTTATGTATTACGTTGCATCATTGTAAAGATGGGATTTTCTACTTTCATAGTCAGACTTTGCTTTTGGAAAGTCGCCAACCAAAGCTGTGATATTCGTCATTATAACTAAAATCGCAAAAATGAAAAGTTGGGTTTACTTTGCGGCTATTGCGATATCTTCGTTGTTTGACCACCTACGACAACCTCCTTTACATCGTTAATAAGGTGATATTTTCTACTTTCATTAACAGGTTTTGCTTTTGGTATATCCCTTATGAATGCTGAGATATTTGCTTTGGGGAAAAAACGTTGACTTTTCCCCAAATAAGTTTTTTGCCCATTCCGAACCCTAAATATTATCCGACCATCACCAAAATCAATAGGCTTCTTCCCCTCCGGGACCCTCATCGACACCCAAAATTTGGTGACGATCCGATCAAAATTCACATCCTGTAGCGTGATTACAAGGTTTAGATGGACAGACGGACGGACACACATAGCCAGATCAGTAATTTTCGTATATATCATTTTGGTATATATAAGTATGGGTCTACGGCCATTATTTCGATGCGTTACAAACTTTTTGGGCAAAACCAACTTATTATACCCTCCCCACATAGTGGTGTAGGGTATAAAAATGTTTGAGTTCTGCGTCTTTTTCGTCAAAATTTTACCCAATAGTGAAGATATTCCGTTGCATCAAAATGTTGGCATATAGTTTTCCTATTAGCGAACATTTTTAGGTCATTATTTTAATTCAGAAGGATTTCCAATTGGGATATAAAATTAAAATAAAGTTAAAGTAAATATTACAATACTTGAAACGCATAGAAACCGCGTAATAGTGGAAATTACATGATGCGCATCCGATTTTCCAAAACAGCGAATCAATCGCTTTTATTTGATATACACTTTTTGAAATTCCATTTGGCGACCACGATGTAGCATCAGTTGCATGTTAGGGTGTACAATAACAGTAAAATGCCCACAATTTCCACGAAAATCGAATGGCATTTGTAAATTTCGAATCCAAAAAACAGGTTTTTAGAAAAATTTACGCACAAAAATTTCGACTTTGTGCGCAGATTGCTTTTAGAGAAATCCGGCTGCGCATCCCGATTAGAGCAAAAATTCAAAAAATCCATTTTTCAGTCTACAAAGTGTCAGCATCCGTTTGAGGTTTTTACAGTGGATATATTAAAAAATCACACATTAGAAACCTCATCTATAAAGTGTATTCTTTAACTTTTTCTTTGAGCATTAAGTTCTACATTGTGTTGTAAAGCCACTAATTTGAAATTTATACAAAAAAAAAAACTCGTTTTCTTCAACGCTTTTTTCCTATTTTTTACATTAATACGACCACAGCTTCCGCTCAAATTATTATTTTAAGAAACCCATTGGTGAATCGGTCTAAAACAGTCTATTTTACCGAAATGCGTTCAAAAGTTACGGTATAGTACAACTGTTCGCGAGTTACAATACCCCATACCTCAGTTTCAACATAAGTTAATTTTCTACAAAAAGGTCGATATATTTAGTACATATTTCACTTACTTCATTTTGGGGTATAAAAAATAATTATTAAACATTGCAGCCCTACACGATAATTGACAGTAAACATAACTGAATAATAAACGTGTCTGTACCATTTACATTGTTTACAAAATTATGAATTTTGTTTTTCCTTGAATTGCCATTATTTTATTACAAGCCATGTTGCTGCCTTTATTAATGCGGCCTTTGCTCTTCTAAAACAAAACATGGAATGTAGATTCAGTTACAACCAACTACTTATGTACGAGTATTGTTGTGGTAATTAAATAAGTACATCCATATGTATGTATGCATGTATGTGTTAGTGCTTGTGTACAACACCAACAACAATTTTAAAGTAGACAAAGTTATGGCCATAAACGAAACAACAGCAGCAATGAGGCAAATGTTTGCTACTGACATCCGAATTCTTTGACTCATCTCTACAGTAGCACACTGGCCTGGTCTACTCTTCGGCACTTTATTTTCAAGAATTTATAGTTAAAACGCGTCTAGTACATTTCCGGTTAGAATTATCGTCCGATAGTTGATTTACCTTCTGTGGAGATGTGGTTAGGTTTGGAATTTTTGACTGTATTTGTTTTTGCCTTCTACAGAATTTTTGTTGAACTTTTACCTCATAAACAATTGTTCTTCGGTTGTTAGGAGTGTTTCCACTTAAGCCTTCATATCATTATATTTTTGGGGTTTTGCTTCGTTTTTTATTTTATTTAAACTGGTTATTATTACATTTATATAACCCAAACCGAAAATGCAGATGCGTTAGGTAGGGCCAAGTCAACTAATTTTTGCATAACAACAATGGTAATAATAAAAAGTGTTTTTGGCCAGTTATGAATGAAACGAAATGGAGTTTTAATTCGTCCAAACATGTCACAAAATACTGCAAACGAGTGAAAGCAACCATTTTTATGCAGATCATTAAAATCATCATCCATGGTCATAACAGATTATATTCGCATTAATTTTTGAAAAATACATATGAGTGTACGTATGTATACATGTGTGGAAAAGTGTTGCATTCACTTTAATGGGGTAACCCAGTTTTTGTTAAGTATTCGTAACTATAATAGTAAGGGGTCTCGGTGAGATTAGATCTATGCTTCAGTTTGAAGATAATCAATCAGTGCTAGGATAATTTCGAATAATTCGATAGGATGGACTTTGCTGGGAGTAAGTGTACGATTCGATTTAATGAGGTACACAGGGAAACAGTCTTAAGATACCAGCACACCTGATTAGTTGATGTTTTGATGCTACAGAAGGAAATGCAGATGTTCCATACTCTCTGAAACCATACAAGTGGCAGTTGGAAAGTAATGACTAGACATCTACAACAAGGATGGATTTCTTACATATTATCTTGTCTGTAGTAGTACTGTAGGTCGCATTTCTTGAGTATTTTAGACATGTAAAAAAGGAGGTCCTATATCATTGAGTTTATATGAATCGGGGTGCACTCATTGATATGGTACCCTCGGAGATGCTTGTGGGATATTCCCAACATTACATATTTTCGATATTTCATTTCAACATATCCATAGCTATCGATATTATCGTTAAGTTTTTATCACCATTAATTTGGAAATAAAAATGGTTAAAAGTTGTATGCTTTGGTTGGCATTTTGCACAAGTACTTCACATAAACAACAGTTTCTTATATTTAATAAAAAGACACAACAATTACAATTTATTTTCCGAATAACTTGTACGTATGACTACTGACTTATTTTTTACATCCACAAAATCAAAAATCCGCATAATTTCTCAATTTAAATCCGATAATATCGATAGACAAACTATTGATATTGAATTTTTTAAAAATAATCGATATTATCATCGATTTTTGCCAGCCTTAGGAACTCCATCCATCCAACTCCTGCCACAAGATGAATATTTTTAATGCGAATATTCTACAACAAGAAAAAAGTATCGTAGATATATCCTCAGACGGGGATATATCCTCAGTTGTGTCTGTAAAAAACAATAATAACAGGTGTGGTAGACATAATGTACTATGAACATCAAGGTTATGACTTTTTGACCTTTTTCTCAAAAATGATTTCCAGTAGCGGGAATGGATGAACTTTTGCCTATTAATAACTAAAATAACGTCTATTCCATCGACATATTGAAAACCACTCTGAAATTATAATTTTGTAAAAAAATTCTATGGGGTGCCACCGTGGTGCAATGGTATGCACACCCGCCTTGCACGCTGAAGGTCGTGGGTTCGATTCCCCCGTCAGTCAACATCAACATTTTCAACGGTGGCAAAATATCCCTCAGTAATGTTAGCGACATTTCCTGAGTATTTCAGCCATGTAAAACTTCACTTCAAAAAAAAAAAAAAAAAAAAACAAGTGGTGTCTTAAGACACGCCGTTCGGACTCGGCGATAAACAGTAGGTCCCATATCATTGAGCTAATATGAATCGGGGTGCACTCATTGATATGAGAGAAGTCTCCCTTGTCCCGTATGGGATGTTTGTGGAACAATTATATAAAAAAATTCTATGAAATAAAAAATCTCAAAAAATATTTCCTGTTGTACGAATGAATGACCGTTTGTCTATTAATAATTAAATAACTTTAATTCCATTTAAGTATTGAAAAAGCTTAGGCACAAACCAATTTAAATTGATAATGGATACAATAATATATACAGTGCTGTTCAAACCATTTACAACTCAGATGCATATTTCAAATTTCCCAGCCAGCATGTTTTGAAAATTTTTAATCAAATTCGAGTCTTTTTTGATCCGACTGCACGATTAAAAAGCTGGAATATGAGCTCATTTTCTGATCATAAATGACTCCTTTGTCGGTAGAAAAACATAACCTCAGGCATCTCGTCTAAGCAAATCACAAATGAGTCTTCCTCTGCATTAGTTTCGAGTAATTTTGTTCATTTTCTGATGGTATATAAAGTCTTTTTCGAGTCGTATTTCAGGCATTTATTGGTGATTTGTTGATTAATTTGGGACTCTTTTTCGAGCCTTTTTTTAGTAATGTTTATAATCGTTTATGAGTCTTTGGGGAGTCATTTAAGAGTCTATTTATTGTCATATATCACTCATATATATATTCATTTACGAGTCTCTTTTAACTCATTTTATGTCTAGAATTTGAGTCATTTATCAGTAATGTATGCTTGATTAGGAGTTTATAAATCACGTATGAGATTGTAAACATACGGGTGTTCCTATAGACATGTATTATAAAAAAAACAAACTATTATGTTTACATGATTTTTATTCGAAATAAAAACATTCATGTTCGTTTTGAAATAGAATAATAATAACATAACTTGTACTTCAAATTATAATTCATTTTATGGAAATTGAGATGTGTACTTGACTAGATCAAAGGATTAAAAATTGAGTAATAAAAGTAAAAAAGATTATAATTATAATAATAATAAGATAACATAATAATAATAAGGCGAATAACAAGTCTTATTCGTTTCGTTTTCTCTTCCTGACTCGGTCTTTTGCGTGCACCAAATGTTTTTGAAGAATGACGTTCATTTCCTTGATTACTCTTATATTTAAGATAGCAAATACCTGAAACCAAATATTTATGATCCTTTTTAATAACAATTTATATTTGTGCCAAAAATATGAACTTACACGGCGTTTATATATTATAGACTTTTGCAGGGTTTAACCTTCTTTATGAGGATTTATTTGAAATATAAGCAATGGAATTGGCATTTAAAACCCAGTCGGTTTGTTAAATCCGGTTATATATAAACGGGGTATTACTTTTATTTGTCGTTATTAGAAAGTACTTTTCTGCGCTAGGCTTGCAGTTGGTACCCCTCCAGCTGTATAATGTGGCTAAATCATCAGTAAATACTTTGCGAACTGCAGGTCGAAGAAATTGTGCTAGTCCATCACCGCCGGTTGTTGCAATAAACTCCTTCTGAAAATAGGAAATTTGTATGCATATTTTAAGTTAATTGATTAATTAGTTAAGTTAGTTCCTAAACGTCGCCATTTTCTATACTTACAAATTGTTTGAGTACTTTTTCGTCCTCCTGCACCAAAGTACCGAACGCATTTAAGTCGTTAATTTCGTTAAATGGAAATTTGTGGGTGTCATTAAGTTCGACTCCTATTAGGTCTGAGCCATGGTATTTTCGTGCTTCTAATTTAACGACAACAACTTCTTCTGTTAATTTCATAATTTGACGCTTAGAGATCTCCTTCAATTCCTTCATTTCTTTTTTTAGATCCACAACCTCAGAACTTTTGGGACTTTAATATTGCACTTAAGCAATAATAACAACAATGCATTGATTTCAACAAAGCTCACTTGGAATTGAATTGCTCACTTTGCTAGTCCTTCACATAAATTAAATTCATTTGCATCACTTTCACTCCCATCACTTGATTCGTAAAAATAGTCACTTTCAACACCGTGTTCATTTAAATTTTGTATTGGCTCATCAGCTTCTTGAACATTTTCTTCAATATTATCCAATTTGTTTTTTTTTTTTTTTTTTGGCGAAATTAAATTTTCGGCCTCTTTTTTGCCAATCTTTTTATTTGGGGCTTTTCCGTTCTTATTTGTTTAGCTAACATTATCCTTTTTATTAAAAGTAAATATATTTTATAAGCAAATAAAAAAGTAAATATATTTGCTTACCCTTTTTGTGAAGATTGTAGAATAAATCTTGTAGAATATATATTTTTTGGTTTTTATATTTCACTTTTAAATAAAATTATGTTCACTCCTTTACGAAACTTTTATAAATGAACAAAATCAAACTCTTTGACATTTACTCCAAAGTTTCAGTTTTAATCAGAATTATAATCACTTTTTAAACACCTATATGACCCTTTTTTGATTAAGCATTTTTCCATCTTCCAGATGATCAAAATGTGACCATAAATAACAAAAAAATGGTCATATTTTAAACACCTCAATGATTTATTTGTGATTTCTACACATTTGTTGTTGTATTTTCAATTAAACTCTTTTTAATCATTACAGGGAGTCCCTTTCGAAACCCTTTCTGATCATACAAGCGACTTAATCAATTTTTGATCACCAATAGGACTCTAAAAAGACTCCTCAATGTGATTTTTGGAAAAACAGTCTTCCAAATGCTAGCTGGGTTACTATTTAGGTACTAACACTTATGTTACGAATATGTGTGCAATATCGGAGGAATGTATGTCTTAGCCTGCTTAAAACATTTGCAACTCCGTAGTACGAATATATATTACTTAATTTTTTACGAGTCTTTTGTATTGATTGGCATTTTAATCAGAAGAAGGGACAAAATGCTTTCATGAGGAGTACATTTTATCCCACGTATGTTCCCTTTCGAAAAACAAGTATGCCAAAAACAAGACATGCCCGAAATTTATATCAAACCTTTGCACACATGTACATTACAATATCGAAGATTGAGCTGGATACCATGTAAAAATATTAAAATCACCATAAGACGAAAGGGGCTGCATGGAGAACTACATCTCCTGCAGAAGATGATCAAATAATTATACGAACTATTAAGCAGATATCTCAGAGGTCATAAACAGATGTTAAAAGAAGTTTTAACACCGATAAATCTATACAATTCCCTCTGATATATACCATTGGTAGCGGTATAGCAATATAGGCAAATTTTAGGAAAACAGTAATTTCCAGGAAAAATAAATTTTTTCATACAAATTTTGCTAAAATTTTTTGGAACTGTTTTGGAGTAGTGAAACAGAGTACTTTTCGTAGATTTTAATCAACATTGAAGTTATAAATCTTGAAAAAATGTACTTGATCACCAAAGTCGAAAGGTAATAGAATTTGTCCTCTTATACAAAAAAGTTGACTCAAAATGCAGACGGTGTTTTATATTGACCAGCAGATATTTTTATGGACAGAAAAGGTACTGGAGGCATGATGTCGAGATATTTATTAGATTCAAAAACTTACCGGATAGAAAACATGTCGAAATCGCACCATGTGCACACCAGAAGTGTCGTATAACAGGGTGTAGGGTGTGCTACCGCCACAAAACGCATATATAACCATGTAAAACTAGTACTTTTTCGCAAATATGTTTGTTTTCTTATCGGACTCGATCAGCTTATGTGATCTAAATTCATATAGGTTTCGGAGCCCTAATGTTAACTCTAGACTGTTAAATATCGAATAAAAAGTTTGAATTTAACAATTATCCTTAGAACACAGTTTTACAAAGGATATATTAATTTATCTACTCAACTCGATTCCTTTAGGATGTCTTCAGATAATAAATAAAAGGTTTAACTCACGATATATTATCAAAACAAACATAATTTCCTCAGATTTTGAATGAAATTTTCTCAGTTACAAATGTTTTGAGCAGGACCAAATGTGAGTTCGAGCTTTGTTTTCTATATTTTTGTAAAATAAGTGCAATTATTCCAAATTATTTTTTAAATCTTTAGAAAGGGTCCAATGAACAATCAACCTATAAACAAATTTGCATTTCAAATCCATAAATTACCTCAGAATTATATAAAATGTGAAATTGTCATTCCAGTTGCAAATGTTTTGAGCAGCACTGTATATGTAATGATATGATGATTAAAATTAGTGAGAAACAAAAGGTTATGTCATTTTGGTTGTATCGTGTGGCTTTAAAGCTTATTTTCCGTTATATATCTGCTTACAGTGACTTAAAAAATTGATCTCGGCATAGCAAAAAAGAAATTACAAACTGAAAAAGTCCGTCGTACGTTTCCAACGATACGGGTGGAAGTAGGAAAATTAATGTACTGATGCGTCTCCAAACAAACTATTAAATCCAAGTTTTTATTACCAAAAAGTGCAGAATGGGGTGATTTTAAACTCTTATTACACCCTCCACAATAAATTGTGTATATTCGAATCAGATTTCAGCCACTTCGGTTGGATGATGTGTGTGAAATTTTAAAAACACCGAAAATCGGGCGGTTACTTTTTATGGGGGCTTCATCTAAAAGTGGATCTGTACCGACAATTCTCTGTTGGAATATTTTATACCCCAACGAAGACTAAATGCCAAATTTCAGCAATTTCAGTTGGATAAAGCGGCTAAATTCTTCAAAATGACCAAAATCGGGCAGTACCTTCCAATGGGGCCTATATCAAAAAGTGGACCTGTATCAACAATTCTCTGTCGGAATGTTTTGTACCCCCAACAAAGACTAAATGCCAAATTACAGCCATTTCGGTTGGATAATGCAGCTAAAATCATCAAAATACCGAAAATCGGGTGGTACTGTTCTATGGGGGCTATATCAAAACGTGTACCGATGTAAATGGGCTATTTGCAATACCAAGCATCCTAGGAGTAATAGATACTTCTATACCAATTCACAATGCTCAATCTTAAAAATTGCGAGCTGGATCTTGATTTCAACATACGGACGGAAATGGTTAAGTCGACTTAGAATTTTACGCTGATCATGAATATATACTTTATAGGGTCTCCGATGAATAATTCTATGTGTTACAAACGGAATGGCAAATTTACTTATACCCTCCATATTATGGTGAAGGGTATAAAAAGTTTATTTATTAACGATGTGCTATTATACTGGAATAGTCGGACATGGCCGACCATGTGATACCCTACACCTTTTCCCCATAAGGACTAGTTTTCCACGGAATTTGTTGTAAACATACATATTTCTTCAAAAAAAATTCAATTTGTATTGAGAAAATATACCACTTAGAAATAGCTCTTGCAGCCAATATTTCGAGGTATTAAACAATTTTTTAACCAAGGGTAGCACAAAAACTTTAAGACCCCGTACAGCATGGCAATTAGCATAAATTTAAGAAAAAAAAACTGGGAATTTCTGTATCATGATTTCCAAACTTTTCTATCATGATTGCGGCATTTTGTAGCATGGAAGTAGTAGTTCATAGTTCTAGATTGGCACAACCCTACATGGAAGCTAAATGTAGTTCATTACAAACAAACCACAAGGATAAAGGTAATCCACTTATTTGTTAGACATCAGTATCGTTTTTATAATTTGCATCAAGAAATAGAGATTTGGTTTTCACGTTTCGTTTTCTTCGGAATATGCCCCACAGAATTTAAAAGCTGGAATTAAATTTGGATATTTTTCTCACAAAAATTATGGTAGATTTAACTTGCTAAGTAATATCCGACCATTACACAGTGATGCCACTTACATGGGAAGGTGTGACAAAAATACTTCTGGATTATATATCGAACTACAATTTTTATCAATGGGTCCAACTGACCTATAAACACCCTAACAAGAATAATGCAATCCTAGGTCCAAGTTTTCGCGCGGTTCCCATGTAACGAATCATCATGAATTGAAGTATTTTACTGTTACCAACGCATTGTTCAACGAATTTGCTGTAATCCGGTACCATTAGTTCTTATCGCATATTAAACATCCCCGCGAAAAATTGTCGGTATTGGTCTTTGATTTGGTATAATCCCTATATGATTTATATCTCGAGTTTTTTCCGCAGATGTTAACCAAATATTTAAACTGAATAGGTGTTAACAATAAAATCGGAGTTCAGAACACCACCTTATGAAGAAATTTGATATTGGTCCACTTTTGACCACAGCCTCCATCAAGGGTCACCATTAATTTTTCGGTACTTTAAAAAATTTAATCACCTTTTTCTGCAGAATTACCCATAAAAATGTATTTTTAATCCTAAGTGCGGGAAAATCTCAAAGTTTTGGCGTGGTCCAACATTAGGTTGGCCCAAAAAAGAAAACTTATTTATTAAAAATCTCAAAGTTTTGGCGTGGTCCAACATTAGGTTGGTCCAAAAGAAAACTTATTTATTAAAAATCTCAAAGTTTTGGCGTGGTCCAACATTAGGTTGGTCCAAAAGAAAACTTATTTATTAAAAATCTCAAAGTTTTGGCGTGGTCCAACATTAGGTTGTCCCAAAAAAGAAAACTTATTTATTAAAGGATACCCCCAAAACTTGTTCTTTTTCTTTCACGAATTTTTGCTAATAGCACAAAAAATATTATATTGAAAGGATAAAAAATTACTTTAAAATATTCCAAAAAATACAAATTCAGCACCTTAAAACAGAGTTAAACTGCCAAACCGCAAATTTCTGCAAGAAGTCTAAACCGTTTTGAAATCTGCAGACTGGCTTCAATTTGGTAGTTGTGGCGATTCTTCCATATGTTTAAGTAACAAAAACTTTAAGGAAATCCATACATCTGTATTATATATTTTCATTTTGACCAATATTATAACCAAAATATTTGGCAACCCTTGCAAATTACATTCTGTTAAGAATAAAAGCGCAGCATAGGAAATTTACTAACTCATTCCATTTAAGTTAAGTCGCGAATAATAGTCCTTTGTTTCAGAAATTAGCATATAATATAACCTTTTTTCTGATTTTTATATACATGTTTTTCTTCAAAATTAGTCATGTCTGTAGGGCTTTTTGTGGTCTAAAAATCCAACCGAAATGGCTAAAATTTGGTATTAAGTCTTCGTTAAGGGTATGAAACTTTTCTCCTGAAATTTGTCCGCATAAGTCCATGCCTTCACATAGCCCCCACAGAACGGTACCTCCCGATTTCCGATATTTTGAAGGTTGTGGCCTCAACATCACACTGAAATGGCTGACATTTTGTATTAAGTCATCGTTGGGGGTACAAAACCTTCCACCTGAAATTTGTCGCTATAAGTCCACGTCTTCATATAGCCCCCATAGAACGGTACCTCCCGATTCTCGGTATTTTGAAGGTTGTGGCCTTTATAACCCACCGAAATGACTGAAATTTGCATTTAGTTTTCGTTGGGGGTATAAAACTTTCCACCTGAAATTTGTTGGTATAGCTCCACGTCTTCATATAGCCCCCATAGAACGGTACCTCCGGATTTCTGGTATTTTAAAGGTTGTGGCCTCATTATCCCTCCGAATTGGCTGAAATTTGGCATTAAGACTTCCTAGGGGGTATTATACTTCCTCCCATAAATTTGTTCCTACAGGTTCACGCATTAATATGTACATATATCCCCCATAACGTGAACCCACGTGTATCCCCCCGGGTTTCAGTATTTTGAAGGTTGTGTTCACAATAATCCATCGAAATGGCTGAAATTTAGTACTTAGTCTTCGTTGGGGGTATAAAACTTAATATAGTCCCCTTAGAAGGTAACTCCCGAGTTTCGAAATTCTGAAGGTTGTGACGTCAATATCCCTCCGAAAGAACAGAAATTTGTTACTTAGTCTTCCATCTTCTTCTTCTTTATTGCTTATTCGATTTTCGAATGTTAGCGATCATATTACAATTGTCAAAAAAATTACATGTTTATGTTTTTATAAATTATTAACAAAATAGGAAACAAGTAAAAAAGTATCAGTCGGTTTTGCCGACAGTGATATACCCTCAGCCTGTGTATATTGAAACGATTTTTTTTTTTTTTCAAAAAACGCATGTATTTAGGGAGTTTTAAAAATTTTGTGCGTTTGAACTGACAAAAATGTTGATTAGGATTTAATATCAAAAGTTTTGCGGAGGAGATACTAAAAAGAATGGATTTCCATCCACTACATATGGTACCATAGGGGTTTTTTAGACCTTCAGGGATGTTTGCTCAAGAAATATGAACTTGCCCCTGAAACAACTTTTACCATCGCAATTGAGGCAACAATGCAAGTTGCTTCAACAAAAATCAAAGTGATTCGAAAGCAGGTCTTAAAGTGAACATGTATCCGAAATTTTGAGTGGGAGGTACCGGATGGAGTGGACAAATATAGTCCATATTTGAACCTGATCTATATCTGGTAGATATATTAGGATGTGTAAAGTATGGACCAATTCGGCCACTCTCTTCAAGGGTTATCGTACGCACAATTTTTCCGAACATTTTTTAACTTTTGTGGGGGAGGTACCTGAAGGAGTGGACCGATATGGCTTATCTTTGAACTTAAACTATGTTTGGACAAAATATTACTAAGGCCAAACTTTGGACCGAATCGGCAGACCTGTTCGAGAGTTATTTTGCCCTCCAACCTCCTCACACGGTGTCATAGGGGTTTTTTGCAACTTTCAGGCTATTTTCTCAGGAAGTATGGACTTGCCCCTGATGAAACTTATACCGTCGTATGGAGGGCAGTGAATACAAGTTGCTAAAGCAAAAATCAAAGCGATTCTAGAGATGTTCCTAAACTGAACTTTTCCAAAATTTTGTGTGGGAGGTACCCGACGGAGTGGACCGATTGAGTCCATATTAAAACCTGATCTTAGTCTGGTACACGCTCCACGATGGGCAAAGTATGGACCAAATCGGTTACACCCTTCAAGAGTTATCGTGCGTACAAATTTTCCGAACATTTTCGAACTTTTGTGGGGGAGGTGAGGTGAGGTACCGGAAGGAGTGGACCGATATAGCTCATCTTCGAACTTAAACTAAGTTTGGACAAAATATTACGAAAGCAAAAATTTGAACCGAATCGGTTCATCCCTTCGAGAGTTATCGTGCGCTCCAGCCAGCCAGACAGACAGACGGACGGACATTGCTCAATCGACTCCAAATTGTCTGAAACACATTTCGTCCAAACATACTTGGGGTCTAAAACCATTATTTCGATGAGGCACATTTTGCCCGTATGAAAGTGTATATACCCTTCATAGCCTAAAGGCTGAGGGTATAAATATATCTCTATTTCTCGCTATGCTTATTAAATTTTCGGCGTTCTGGAATTCTGTCCATTGTTGGATATTTTGAATCCATGACATCTCTTTTCTTCCTCTGGTACGTCTTCCTTCTATGTTTGCTTGTAGTATTTCCTGGAGAATGATGTATTTACGGTTTCGCATAATGTGCCCTAGATATGCCGTTTTCCGTTTCTTTATGTTGTTTAATAATTCTCTTGTTGTATTCATTCTTCGGAATACTTCAGTATTTGATACATGTAGGACCCATGGTATTTTTAGTGCTCGACGGTATACCCACATCTCAAATGCTTCGAGTCGTTTGATATCTGCCGCTTTTAACGTCCACACTTCGACTGAATATAACAAGACTGGCCATATATACGCTTTTATTAAACGAGATTTTGTTGCAACATTTATATCATGGCTTATTAGAACTTTTTTATATTTATGAAATGCATCTCTTGCCATTTCTATGCGACATTTGATTTCTTTTGAGTAGTCCCATTGATCATTTAGCAAAACTCCCAGATATTTGAAACTTTGTACCCTCTCAATATGGAAATTTTGTATTTTTAAAATCAACTCGTTGTGAGCGTTGTTCTTACTTATTATCATAAATTTTGTTTTGAGGGTGTTTATTTTTAGACCATACAACTCACTACTTGATGTTAGTCTATCAACAAGTCTATTAGTCTATCATCAGCATATCTGATATTATTTATGTAATTGTTGTTTATCAATATACCTTCTTGGATGCCATCTACTGCTTCGTGAAAAAATTTTTGGGAGTAAATATTGAAGAGTAGTGGGGATAAAATGCATCCTTGTCGAACTCCTTTAGATATTGCTACATCTTCAGTTAAATCTCAATTTATGTTGACTTGGGCAGTCTGGTGCCAGTACAAGCTTTTAATACACCTTATCTCTTTCTCATCGATTCCAATTGCTGTGAGAATTTCCATGAGCTTATCATGCTGCACAGTGTCGAATGCTTTTTCGTAATCTATAAAGCATAAAAATACGTCTTTGTGGACATTTCTACATTTTTGAACGAGTATTTGTATGCAGAATAAAGCCTCACGGGTTCCCTTTCCTTCCTTAAAACCAAATTGAGTTTCTCCCATTTCCTTTTCACATTTCTCATATATTCTCTTCTGGATAATTTTAAGAAAAATTTTAAGAGCGTGACTCATTAAACTAATGAGACGATAGTCATTGCATTTTTTGGCATGGGGTTTTTTTGGTATTGTTATGAAGGTGTATTTTAGCCAATCCTGTGGGTATATACCAGTATCGTAGATGTAGTTAAACAGTTTTGTCAGTAGCTCAATGTTGCTGTTATTTAGCATTTTTAATAACTCAACTGGAATTTCATCAGGCCCTGTAGCTTTTCCATCTCGAAGGGATTTTATTGCTGATTCTACTTCATTATTTGTGATGCTGTTTCCTGTCATTTAATCTGGTGCATTGTTAACGTAGCTTGATCTGTTATCATCCTTAAATAGTGTTTGGATATATTCTTTCCAGATATGTTTCTTTTCTGCAATTTCAAAGACCGGTTCATTGTTGTTATTGAAAAGGATAGATGGATTTGTATTCCTATATTGTCCAGATGCTTCTTTCAATTTCTTATGCAGGTTGAAATCGTCATATAGGCTCATAAGTCTTTCAATTTCCTGACATTGAGTATTTAGGTGATTATTTTTTGCGTTACGTATCTCCCTTTGAATTTCTCTATTTAGTTCCCAGTACTTTTCGTAATCTTTATTTTTAAATGCTCTTCTTTCATCCATTAGCTGCAGGATTTCTTGAGTCATCCAATTTTTAGTCTTTGGTTTTATAAAATTGCCTAGGGTGTTTCTGGCTATTGAGTTTATAGTATTCTTTACATTATTCCATATATTTTCTATATCTTCGCTGTCGACATTATTCAGCTCTGTATTTATTCTTGTACATACATCCGATTTTAGTGTTTGGTTTTGAAGTTTTCTTAAGTCAAGTTTTTTACTTTGTGCCTTTTTAGTATGAGTTTTTAGTTTTATGCGTATCTTTGCCATTAAAAGGTTATGATCAGATGGTACATCAGCACTCGGATATGTTGTGGCCTTCCTTATTGATGAGCAGTGTCGCCTGTTGATAAGAATGAAGTCTATTTGGTTTCTAATGATGTTGCCAATTCTGTCTTGTGGAGATTTCCAAGTGTAGAGCTTTCTTGGCGGTAGAGTGAAAAGTGTATTTGCTATCTTCATCTTGAATTCTTGACAGAATTGAATGAGTCGTTCGCCTCTTTCATTTTTTTCGCCCAATCCATATCGTCCTGTAACACCAGTTACTTCACCTCTCCCTACTTTTGCATTAAAATCACCTTGGATGATATTTATATCATGGGGTTTTGTAAGTTTAACAAGACTTTCTATTTCCTCATAAAACATTTCTACTTCTTCATTGCTTCTGTCTGATGTGGGAGCATATACTTGAATTATATTGATGTTGAGCGGCCTTGCTTTTATTTTGATCATCATGGTCCTATCTGACTTTGGAAAAAATCCTACCTCGCTTTTGGAAATGTTCCCTCTAATGATAATCCCAACACCATTCCTATGATTCTTGTTCGAATTTCCAGAGAAGAAGATTTTGGCACCATGGGATACGAATTCCGAAACATTCGGCCAACAGGTTTCGCAAACACCTAGGATATCTATATTCATTCTTTCCATTTCGGATATTGTGTTGCTTAATTTGCCTGACTCATAAAGGCTTCTAACATTCCAAGTACCAATGTTAAGCGTCTTTTTAGTTTTACCTCCGGGGATTCTTAGCACCCTCGAGTTACCGGAGATTGAGGGCCATATGTTTGTTTCTGCATTCATTGTAATATGGTTTTCAAGGGATAATACATCAGTGATTTCCCCTTATCTTCTGATGGGTTGTAAGTTTTCCGCCCTCGTTTCAGCCGCTCTTCTTAGAGTACAGACGCTGTTTGCAGCCGCCCACTGTGGAAACAGACACCGCTACCTGTTGGTCCGCGAGAGGTATTTGATTTCCCTTTTACCACCCATATCTGGGAAGCATTCCCCTATCCGCCACCTGGGGACGCGTCCTCTAGGGGTTACAGGCTCCCCCGAGTCTTCCATAGGGTTATCAAATATTCCTGACGAGAATTATCAGTATAGGTCCACGTCTTCACATATCCCCGTTTGTCTGTATTTTCTGTATTTTGAAGGTTTAAATTTTGTATTTAGTCTTCTTTGAGTCGAAAAACTTTCCCCCAGAAACTTAACGCCGGTCTTTTTATTTATTTTTAATCATATAACAATTGCTGGTCATGTATTATTAATCCCAAACAGTTAAAAAAATGTAAAGATTTGATTGAAGGTAAAACATATTCCAAAACCGTATAATCTACTCCAGCACTTTCTCGTGGTTGTACATGACAATCATTCGAATAATATCATTCTTAGTGGAAAAATATTGTTCTTCAATTTAATTAAATCTCACTTTGTACTACGCAAAAACATACCACTCTTGACAGAACAGAAGAAAACCTCACCGACCAAGAATTCAATTTATTTTTGTGTGTAAACAAACAAAAGTCAAATGGCCACACGCCAATATGAATCCTTGCCAATATAGTTGAGCATAATTGAATGTAATGACATCACAGATTTCAAATATATTCAATTGAACGTATGTAAGAAAAACTACAATGTATATCTTTCTTTCATTTTTTTATAAATAACGGCTGTTATAATCCGGTTAAAATATACATATGTTATTATATAATTCCCACTAAGCTAAGGGCTGGTAATTTTCTAAAAAGCCCAAACGCTTGTTTTTGTGAAAAAATTATGATCAAAGGATTTTTTAGTCTTTTTTACTTTTCTCAAAAACAAACGTATCTCGATAGGTTTCACTATAATGATGTATAGACGCTACAGCTCGAGGTTCATACGACAGTGGTTCAGAATCCTTTTTTCCTGGTCAAAACTCTTTAACTTTTAAATGGATAGAGATTATTTATTGTTCGACTGATAACACAATCAGCTCTCCGATGCATTAAAACATGTCGAATTCGGTCTACTAGTTACAGTGGAATTCAAGGTCAAAGTTAAAATTTTGAGTTTTTTCTTATATTTTGCATCAAAATATGAGTGTTTTTGAGTTTTTCATATGTTCCAATCTATTAAAAAATGCCAAACACAACATAAAACAAGTAAGCCAAGGCTATAGTCGGGCGGGGCCGACCATGTGATACCCCACACAAATCAAAATTTCTTTATAGAACTAAAAAAATTATTGTAAGAAATAACGTTGTGGATTCTGGTACCATATCACACCAAGCTTCAATAAGACTTCTTTTATATCAATGAGTGAGTGTACTCGGACTGTTATTGCGACCTACAGATCAGCTACAAAATCGGACAAAAATTATATTTTTGGTCCATTTCAACCGCTAAATATTGCACGATCATCACCAAGGTGTAGGAGTATACTTTAGTCAAGAATATACACTTTTATATATGTACATACTTTTGCCGAACATACTTTACTACTAACATACAATATAAATATAAAATAATTTAGTAGGCTTTGATTTAATAAATAAAATAAAGTCAATTCATATTCAGCTTTAGAAATTATCGGTTGTGTTTTAAATCTCTACCCCGACAAATTGGTGACCCTCGACGCTGAATATATTTCAAGCAGCTTAATTTGTGCCTCAAATCGCAACAATGGCAAGCAAATCAAGAACATCGACTGGTGTATCTCAACAGAATGCAATCCCATCTGTTAGTTCGTTGCAACATGCCATTAAAATTCCCGGTTTTGGAGAGAAATCCGTCTCTTTGGTTTGTCCAGGTGGAAGCTCAATTTGTTTTGACTGGAATTGATTCCGAGCAGAAAAAGTATTACATAATAATCGCCGAATTGGATACAGAATTGCTGACTCATGTAAGTGACATCGTTTTGAATCCACCTGAAGACGTATATATTCAATTGAAAAAACGTTTGATTGAACATTTTTCCGTCTCTGAGGAAAAACGCATTAAGCAACTTCTTAACAATCTGGAAATTGGTGATAAGAAACTGAGTACCCTGCTCCGGGAAATGAAAATCTTGCTAATGTTGGTGTCAACGACGATTTCCTGCGCACAATGTGGATGCAACGACTACCGGCACATACACCAGCAATCTTGTCTACATCGTCGGAATCCCTTGAAGCAATTGCAAAGATGGCTGACAAAATCGCAGACGTATCAACACCTAACGGCATTTCAAATGTTGCAGTCGGAAACACATCATTCGATCTCCCATCAATGTCTAAACAGATTGAAACACCGGGAAACCAATAAGCCGGTCACTAGAACCGAGCAGTGATCGGGCTAGCAAAACGAATCGCCTGTTCATTTATGGTAAATTTCTAGGAAAACATTTCTTGATTTCAATTTATAATGGACAGACGGACGGACGGACACACATCTCAAAATCGCTTTATCTCGTCGGGATATGAAGATTGGTATACCACATTGGGGGTCTCCGACGAATATTTCGCGGTGTTACATGAATTTTTACCAAAACAAACTTATAATACCCTTTCCACATAGTGGTGTAGGGTATAAATACAACAAATTTAAGAAATATATTTTTACAGTGTTTTATTTAACTTGCTTTGGTCCGTTTAGTTTAAATCTGGCAACTCATTTTTAACACAGTTGCAGTTGACCGACCACTAAAACTTTGCACACTTTTCAGATTTGGATGACAATACATGAATATGAAATTAAAAAACAATATTGGCCCATTTTTACCATTTTTACAGTGTTTTTACGGTGTTTTATTTAAATTTCAAATCTGGTAACTCAATTTTGGCACAGTTGCAGTTGACCAATCGGACTAAAACTTTACACACTTTTCAGATTTGGATGGCAATACATGAATATGAAATTAAAACAAAGATTGGTCCATTTTACAGTGTTTAACGGTGTTTTATTTAAATTGCATTTCAAATCTGGTAACTCAATTTTGACACAGTTGCAGTTCACCAATCAGACTAAAACTTTGCACACTTTTCAGATTTGGATGACAATACATGAATATGAAATTAAAACAAAGATTGGTCCATTTTACAGTAGCTTTGTTCCTTTACGTGCAAGAATCTTCAAGTTTTACCACTTTTTACTCGAAAAACGTTCCGTTACTTCAGATACGATACAATTCATATGGGAGCACTTTACAACTTTCACTACTTTTGCCGGTTTTACCATTTGCATAAATAAAGGAACAGACAAATGGGTCTATCTTGTATTGCCACTAAACTTGAGTTGCGTTGTCAGTTGTCTGCGCGACTGAGACGAAATGTTGTACCATTAATGTCAACTCAACTGGGTGGTCGATAAACATGTTATCGATCAGTGTTTTTTCAAACTTGTGACCTCTATTCGCCAAAAAAAAACACATTTTAAAAATAATTGCGCTATGGATAAAACTTTTGTGTATTCTGGACAATATTTTAATATTTTGGCTGAGTTTTCGAATCTTCGGATCGTCAAGTTTTATTTGCTGTCCCAAAAAATGATAAGTTCGGTGGAATTATTTTTTGATGATGAAGAAAATGTACAGGACATTGCATCTATTAGAAGAAATTTGAGGAACAAGTCGAATCCATTGGAATTGCCATCTGCACTGTAAGCTGATGATCATGTGGAAAGATCTGTATAATCAGTAAATTATTTCAGGTTTAAGGCGTATTTTCGATTGCCAAAGGATGCCGTAGTCTACGTTGTGGAAACGTTAAAGGATGACTTCAAAGTAAGTTACAGATCAACAGCAATACCCCCCACTTTTAAAAGAGTGCGCAGCGTTGCGATTCTTGGAGGACGGAAGTTTCCAAAAGTCCCAATGATTTCAACAATTGCATGGCTCAATCTACATTGTCGAGAGTATTGAAGGAAGTTGTCCACATGATAGAGGACAAATTCGAATTTGACAGAGGAGGAAAAAAGGCAAAATAAAAACCATTTTTATTCAAAAACGAAATTCCCTGTTGTAGTTGGCTATATAGATGGAGGATGTTCGTCATTTGTACTTAAACTGAACCTACTGTATTTGTCACCAAATTCATTTGCAAAAGATTTGCTGCTGCAAAGGCGATAAATTCACTTATTGTGATGAACCACCACCAGTGTCGTTGAAGTTTATTTTATTTTGAGGCATTTTCTTTTTCAACTTTGCTTTAAAGTGAATCCAGACTCTGCCACTCTTCAGGTGTTCGTGTTGGAGGTTCATGGCTGTTTAAACTGCCCGAAATGGACCTCCACGCTTCATCCGCTGTGGCTTTGGTTTCACCAAAACTCCCGAACTCCTCGGGCTAAGTTTGGATTTTCACTCAGTTTATCAATTAATATTTCGAACTGCTGCTTTGTCGTTATTTTCACCATATTGATACACAAAATTAATTAATTATGCAAAGAATCAATAATTGTTAACAAAATGTTTTTTTTTTCCTTCTATTTTACTTCTTGTTTCTTCGAAAATGTTCACTGCAACTGAAAATTTGTGGTTGCTGAAAAACAGCCGCTTCGTCAACTGAGATTCGCAACTTCAGTTGAGAGTTGCCATACGTGGATCAATTTTGACAACTGGCAACGCCACTCAACGATAATTGTTATCGATGATCGACCCCAAAGTGTTTTAACGGTGCTTCATTTAACTTGCATTTCAACTCTGGTAACTCATTTTCCACACAGTTGCAGTTGATCAATCAAACTAAAACTTTGCACACTTTTCAGATCTGGATGACAATACATGAATATGGGCCCAACTTTTCCCACAGCCCCCATATAGCGGTACCACCCGATTTCAGGTATTTTGAGGATTTTATCTTCATTTTTGCCCGAATTAGCTGTCATTTAGCATTTCCAATGATACAGACATTTCCCCACCAAAAATTGTGAACATAGGTTCAGGTTTTGGTATAGAACCCTTATAGCGGTACCCCCCGATTTCAAGTATTATGAGGATTTTATCTTAATTTTGAGGCCGAACTGGCTGTAACTTGGCATTTGGAGTCCCCAATAGTACAGAAAATTCTCCACCAAAAATTGTTGACATAGGTCCAGGTTTTGATATAGCCTCCATATAGTGGTACACCCTATTTAAAGTGTTTTAAGGATTTTATCTTAATTTTTAGCCAGAATTGGCTGCAACTTGGCATTGGCATTGGGTCCCCAATGGTACAGAAACTTCCCCACCAAAAATTATGAACATAAGTCCAGGTTTTGGTATAGCCTTTATATAACGGTACAACACGATTTCAGGCATTTTAAAGTTTTCATCTAAATTTTCGGCCTAAATTGACTATAATTTTGTTCTCAGTGGTCAAAAAACTGTATTTACTAAAAAGTTAAAAATAAAATATAATTTAAAATAATTAAGTTTCAGTGTTTTATTTAGAAATGCACTTAAAACTAGGAAATAATTTGTCGCTTACCCTAAATAAATATATTCTTTCTCATGATGGAATCTCTCAAATAAAACGCTTGCATTTAAATTATAAATGGTGGCAAAATCAAACGGCAAGCCTTTTATTTGAGAGATTCCATCATGAGAAAGAATATATTTATTTAGGGTAAGCGACAAATTATTTCCTAGTTTTAAGTGCATTTCTAAATAAAACACTGAAACTTAATTTTAACTTGACTTAACCGTTGCCCACAAGTCATTTAAACAGGCACTAATGTTGCAACTATTTACATGATTTAACCACTTGTTCCGCTTATGCTCGCCGACCAGCCTGTTAACTTCCAGTGTCAGCTCCCTGACTCTGAGGTCATTAGGGTTGGCTCGACGAAGCTCATGACGCAAATCCCGTCGCCTCTGCTGTGAAGTTTGGTCTTACTTCGGATATTTGACCAGCAGGTATATAGCGAGCGGCTGCAGCAGTGTTGATGTCTCGGAACGTCATTTCCGCTACCCGAACATCAGAAGGATTTGGCAGTTCTCTGAGGTGGTGATTGGTGAACTCTCTGAAACCTGGCCAATCAGCTTTCATATGATTGACGAATGTGCGGCGTTCAGATTGATGAAATTGGGTGGTCTGCTTATGGAGACAATTATGGGGAGATGGTCTGATCCAAGGGAAATGACGGGCTGTCAGGTGTACGTCATTCGTTAGACCCGGTGACACGATGGTTATGTCTGGCGAACTGTGACACTCTTCTCTAATTCTGGAAGGAGCGTCCTTATTGACCGAGCAAAACGTAGAGCTATCAATCTGCATTGGCCGAATGTCACATCTCATGAGTCCCCCAAGACCAGACGATTATGACCTTCCAAAAACTTGCTAATGTTAGACTTGTAATCTGAGATACAGATATTTCTCGGCGGAATGTATACGTTCAGCAACTCTATCTCGGCAGTTCCACACCTGACTGCTATCCCCATATATATTTCATGTACGGGTCATTAGAGTCAACTTCAAGCGAGATAGATCTGTATTGATGCAAAAGGAATGCTAGTCCCCCATCACCACTTCTGGTGCGATCCTTACTTAATACGTTGTATCACAACGCTGTAAGCTGCTGTTGTTGTTGAGCTTGGTTTCCTGTACCGCAGCGACCTTGTTCTTCTTCCGATTCATAAATTTCATTATTTCTGCGATCTTATCTCGGAGTCCATTGCAATTAAATTGCAAAAAGGATGCATTTTCAGGGATTGGAACAACAACGGCTGGTGTTAAATGCTGCGCGTGCGGATGCTGTTGAGGGGACTGCGGGGTAGTTTCATAATCTGAGGACGAAGGAGTTTCGTAACCTGACGACGACTCACTGGGGACTGTGTTCGCGCAGCATCCACCATCATAGTCCGTCGCGTGGACAAGTCCAGAGCAACCCCTTAGATGCACCCACTCCTGACATCTATTTTCTCACCGAAGTTTGGATATAGGTGAAGATGCGAATGTGGCAAACCGAGCACAAATATATTCGTCCTGGGTTTTCTTCCGTTCCGGCACGGAACAAAAGAATCCGGAGCAGGCATTCCGGGATATGCTGCTCCCAACACAGAAAGACGAAACAAATACAAGCACATGTGCACTGAGATGGCAGTCGCTGGCCGGAACATTGATGTTGTGTGATTCCGGGTTAATCCGGTACGAGAAAACCCGCTGCCGTGGGATTGGGATCATGTATGTTCATCCAAGTCTGAAAAGTGTGCAAGGTTTTAGTTCGACTTATCAAGTGCAACTGTGTTTAAAATGAGTTACTAGATTTGAAAAATACAGACCGACAGACAACAAAGCAAGTTAAATAAAATACTGTAAAAACGGAGACAATAAATAGCGTCTCAGTTAAGGACCCAGAAAAACGATAAAAATCTGTGAAGATTTTGATAAACTATATCTAATTTTTGAGCATTTCTTCCTTGAAAAAGGAGAGGAAACTTAATGCAATTTTAGGCAAATTTGGCCCACAATAATAAATTCATAACTTTTATGCTTGCAAAATGAGGACAAAGTCTCGGGACCGCTACGTGGCTCAAATATTACAGAAAATGCATGCGGTATTCCCATTTTTGAATACCGCCTTCTACCTACATATTCTTTGATTGTGAAGTGCATAATAATTAGATGTTGTCTGATTTCTTGATGGGTCGTTAATTCGAAATTGACTATCCGCTGTTTTCCCTTTTCCAAAATTAAATGAATGCTGCTAATAAATAAAACTTTCACATTCAATCCAAAAATCCAAGGTAGTATGTCGAAAACCGATTTGAACGATACAAATGTTTTAGAAAATCCATATTTACATTAGGCAATTTTCTTTGCGTCAATTGGCAGTTTGAAGGAGAGAGAGGTGGGGCATGTGGTAACCATTTGCCTCTCAACACCCTCTCTCACCGACAAACTGACAATCGCCGCAAGAAAATTGTCTAATGTAAATATGAACAAACGGAACATTAAAAAATATTTGCAGCATTTAAAGTAGTACTTATCAATAAAATAAACTTAAAACTAGGAGTTTTCTGTTTCAGATTGTCGTGGTTTCAAATCAGTGGCCCTTGGAAGCTAATGTTGATTTCATTTCCAAATCCTGTTTCCTCTAAAGTCTCACAATGTTCTTCAAGTGATGTACGTGGCAATTTTTTTTTTTAATTTTCGCTCAAGTAATGGTGGTCAATAAATTATATTTATGTAAAACAACATCGAATCTTTCATTAATTTGTGAATCAGACATAGCAACAACAAATAGTTCGTCACGTGAATTTCATTTTTAGTTGCTCATAAAAGCTTTAACGTGTACTATTAAGGTTTTTGCCATGTTCTTCTTTTTTTGGAATTTGCATAAATTAATATTTGACTAATTGGGGTTTTCAGTTTACTTTTACTTTTCACAAACTACATTTCCGAAATCAACATGTTCAAAGATTAAACTTGTGTTAGTTTTACTCGGAAGCATAACTGTAGAGGGTCATTATTGCTAGCCATTTACAAATGCATTTCGTAGGTAATTTTTTTTAACAAAAAATGACCTAACCTGTCCTGATTTGCTACGCTACCAAAAGTAATAAATTTCATTTTGGCTATATCTCAATTGAAAAGACGTACGTATTTAACGAAACACACACACACATCAAATATTAGTAATAAAGTCGTTTATCATTTACCAAAATTTGCCTTTGGACAAGTTTTTTTCATTCAACAATTTATCATGGATTAAAATAAATAAAGTCTTAAACTTTAATACATCCCATATTCCTCTTGATTGGTACTGAAAGTACTATCTTTATGATAATCTTCAACTCGAATTCCCTAACCTGCTTTATTCGTATTATATGATGTATTTTTATTGAATTTTCGTAATTATACATTAATATTTTCCCAGACACGAAACAAAATATCGACAACATTACTTTTACTCCCTTATCATGAATTGTACTTTGGACTTTTCGGCATTTTTTGTCTATTTCTGAACCTAGCACCCTATTTGTACAACACTTAATTAAATTGTGTTTGCACTTGCTTCATTGACTAGAAAAAAACTTAATAAATTGAATATGGAATTAAATGTTATTTATAGAATTATTTATTTCATTTAATTATAAATCTCCGCTTGAATGGATTTGGCTTCCCCAATAATTAACAATGCCAAAAATTATGAAATTAAATCTATGTATAACACAATCATAATTAATGAATAATGCAATTGGCTTATTTTGGAAAATGTTGTAAGCCACAATGGCTATAAATTCAATAGGCAACATATGTACAGTGTTTCGAGTCAGTGAAAGAACTCAAAACAAATATTTGATTTATAAAGTGTATCTACATTACTCCTTTTTTACTTTTGATAGTCATGAATACTAACAAACCACTCTACTAATTCCATATTTATAGCATGCCAATGAAATGCTCAAAGCATATTACAGGATCTTCTGAAAGTAGTATACATTATAAATTAAAAATTAAAGACATTAAATTAAAAAAATTAGGATTTTATATGAAAATATCGATGGATAATATATATATAATTGTATATATATAATTGTTCCACAAACATCCCAGAAGGGACAAGTGAGACTTTTCTCATATCAATGAGTGCACCCCGATTTATATTAGCTCAATGATATGAGACCTACTGTTTATCGCCGAGTCCGAACGACGTATCTTAAGACACCACTTGTAGAGAAGTTTTACAAGGCTGAAATACTCAGGAAATGTCGCCAACATTACTGAGGGGTATACCAATAGATGGGGAACATATATACTTCTCACATTTTGTACAAGTAAATTCGAAGTAAATACACTCCATTTCTAACAAAAGAGGGAACAGTTAGCCCCTTAAACTTACATGAATTTTATTCTAAATATAATGTTTTGTTCCATAAGCCAAACTAGGAATAAATTTACAACCGTCCCGATCTTCTATTTAACTTCTCCAATTTTGGATGCCATGTTTTGTGATAGCATCTTCAACTTGGTCTGTCCTTGGGTTGTGTACCGTCAAATGTCTGGTATTCCTAAGCCTTTTTGCCGGTGCATCTTCATCCACCCTGTCGTCGGTGGCTGGTACAGCTCATGGTTCATACGTCTGCGCTATTCACAATCAATTTGTCATATTGGTCCATAAATCTTTCGAAAAATTTTTCTTTTAAGCACACCAAGATCTGTCTTATCTACATTGGCAAGTACCCATGCTTCGGATCCGTACATCAGTACAGGTTATGTCTGATATAGTGTGATTTTTGGTTGACGAGAAGTGGTTTTGCTATTAAACTCTTTAATTAAATAAAAGTTGCATCTGTTGGCAAAGATTATTCTTCTCTTCATTTTAAAACTGATGTTTTACCCTCAGCCTTTAGGCTAAAGAGGGCATATACACATTGATAGGACCAAAATTGTGCCTCATCTAAAGAATTGGGTTCGAACCAAGTATGTTTGGACCATGGACCTTATTGTACCATGGTTTGGACGAAATTCGTTTCAGACAATTTGGAGTTGTCTGTGTGGCTGGTGCTCACAATACCTCTTGAACGGATCAATAGATTTGGTTCCAATTTTGGGTCGTAATATTTCATCCAAACTTATTTTAAGTTCGGAGATAGGTTAGAACGGTCCACTCCTTCCGGTTCCTCCCCAACAAAAGCACAAACTATTTCGCTAAAATGGTGCACACGATAACTCTCGATGTTAGTAACCGAATTGGTCATATTAATTTTGCAGGATTACCAAACTCAGACATGGCATGCAACGCCTTTGTCTTTATAGGGCTTCCGAAGGCGGCCTTATAGTCGACGAAAAGATAATATGTGTCGATCAGGTTTTCATGGGTTTTCTCTACGATTTGGCGTAGAGTGATGATTCGGTCTATTGTAGATTTCCCAGAACTAAAAATTGGTAAGTTGGTATGACCCGATTATTCCATTGACTATAGGTTTTAGCCGTTCACACAATAAGCACGACAACACTTTATATGAAATCGGTAGGAACTTATGCGTGTGCAGTTGCCACAAGCCGTGTTGCCTACATTCTTATGCACGGGGCATAGCTGATTGTTTCTAATCAATTGATGCATATTCCTTCTTGGTACGAAGGTTGCTCAATAACTTTCAAGGCACAACGGCCGTTTTTGAGCGACCCTCACGACCTTCGTTTGTTAGCGACTGTCGGCCACGATTGAATTAAACTTGTTTCTCACAGTGCTATGGTCCTTTATCGACATATAAAGATCTAATTTCATCGATTCACTCAAGCCGTGATAATCCACGTCGAAAGTTGTGGAAATTGGTCCGACGAAAATGTTCACAAGTAAATGCCATTTTTTTGTTTTGTTTTTTTTTACAAAGTGATTTTTCAAGCCACTGAAAACACAACACATGGTCGTATGTCATACTGTCCTAAGTACGTTTATGCTAAAAATGCACTGTGCAACACTGACATTATAGCCCTAAAGTAGAAGAACTTACGTGTCAAACAGAAGAACTATGAAAAACTGCATCTAGCGCATCAAAATCGATCAAATATATCGAAGTTTACATAATTTCTGGAATTATGGTCAGTAGCAGCCAAGCTATTGCGAGTAACCAAGTAACCTTTGGCAAAAATTTTCCAAACAACAAGAACATTCTGAAACTCTAAAATACCTTTTTCATGTTGTTGCGGACAGATCCGGTTATTTGAATGTCTACATCTAAAGCGCTAATTGAGTATATAATGAATTATAGAAGGAAGATTCGTCCTTTGTCAGACTTCTGAGTTACGCCGGGATGAATCTATCGTTGACCAACAATGATTTTTTTGATGCCCTAATTCAGAAGCGTAACCATCCGAGTTTCATATACAGTTAATACATTATGCGAAATTTACCGAAATACAAAAACATACGGTTTACATATAATTTTTGGCGGAACATTTTTGTAGAAAATTTCATTTTGTTTTACATTTGAATTCCAGAACAAAATGGACATGGAAGGAACTGAACTAGAAGGACAGCATATTCGACAGAAAGGTGCCTCATTCTATTTAACAGAAAACATGTCATCTAAAAATGATAAAACAATATCTCAAAACAGAGTTATAAAGCTATTTTCTGAATGATTGATGGCGGTCAATCAAAAAATTCATTATGTCATAACTCAGAAATTTCAGCTATGGGATCCTTTGGGGTTCACAATTGGGGGCTTTCATTCCGAAAAGGAATTTTATAACGTGGAAAAAATTTTGCCCGGAGTCGGAGTCGAGTTATTTTTTTCGACTCAGATTTTGCGGGTAAAGATTTTGCGGCAGTTTGAAGAGAGTGGGCTATTTTTTGCCACTGGGCTTCCACATTATCGAGCAAAGGAGTGTCATCTTTCAGCATGTAGGTAATTTGAGCGGAATAGGCTGGTGCTATCTGTTGAATTTGCAGATTCTCGACATCCAACTTCCGTCCTGTGTTAAATCGCACTTTTGTCGTAACTTTAAGACGAGTGCGTACCTTCCTGATTTCTTGATGGGTCGTTAATTCGAAATTGACTATCCGCTGTTTTCCCTTTTCCAAAATTAAATGAATGCTGCTAATAAATAAAACTTTCACATTCAATCCAAAAATCCAAGGTAGTATGTCGAAAACCGATTTGAACGATACAAATGTTTTAGAAAATCCATATTTACATTAGGCAATTTTCTTTGCGTCAATTGGCAGTTTGAAGGAGAGAGAGGTGGGGCATGTGGTAACCATTTGCCTCTCAACACCCTCTCTCACCGACAAACTGACAATCGCCGCAAGAAAATTGTCTAATGTAAATATGAACAAACGGAACATTAAAAAATATTTGCAGCATTTAAAGTAGTACTTATCAATAAAATAAACTTAAAACTAGGAGTTTTCTGTTTCAGATTGTCGTGGTTTCAAATCAGTGGCCCTTGGAAGCTAATGTTGATTTCATTTCCAAATCCTGTTTCCTCTAAAGTCTCACAATGTTCTTCAAGTGATGTACGTGGCAATTTTTTTTTTTAATTTTCGCTCAAGTAATGGTGGTCAATAAATTATATTTATGTAAAACAACATCGAATCTTTCATTAATTTGTGAATCAGACATAGCAACAACAAATAGTTCGTCACGTGAATTTCATTTTTAGTTGCTCATAAAAGCTTTAACGTGTACTATTAAGGTTTTTGCCATGTTCTTCTTTTTTTGGAATTTGCATAAATTAATATTTGACTAATTGGGGTTTTCAGTTTACTTTTACTTTTCACAAACTACATTTCCGAAATCAACATGTTCAAAGATTAAACTTGTGTTAGTTTTACTCGGAAGCATAACTGTAGAGGGTCATTATTGCTAGCCATTTACAAATGCATTTCGTAGGTAATTTTTTTTAACAAAAAATGACCTAACCTGTCCTGATTTGCTACGCTACCAAAAGTAATAAATTTCATTTTGGCTATATCTCAATTGAAAAGACGTACGTATTTAACGAAACACACACACACATCAAATATTAGTAATAAAGTCGTTTATCATTTACCAAAATTTGCCTTTGGACAAGTTTTTTTCATTCAACAATTTATCATGGATTAAAATAAATAAAGTCTTAAACTTTAATACATCCCATATTCCTCTTGATTGGTACTGAAAGTACTATCTTTATGATAATCTTCAACTCGAATTCCCTAACCTGCTTTATTCGTATTATATGATGTATTTTTATTGAATTTTCGTAATTATACATTAATATTTTCCCAGACACGAAACAAAATATCGACAACATTACTTTTACTCCCTTATCATGAATTGTACTTTGGACTTTTCGGCATTTTTTGTCTATTTCTGAACCTAGCACCCTATTTGTACAACACTTAATTAAATTGTGTTTGCACTTGCTTCATTGACTAGAAAAAAACTTAATAAATTGAATATGGAATTAAATGTTATTTATAGAATTATTTATTTCATTTAATTATAAATCTCCGCTTGAATGGATTTGGCTTCCCCAATAATTAACAATGCCAAAAATTATGAAATTAAATCTATGTATAACACAATCATAATTAATGAATAATGCAATTGGCTTATTTTGGAAAATGTTGTAAGCCACAATGGCTATAAATTCAATAGGCAACATATGTACAGTGTTTCGAGTCAGTGAAAGAACTCAAAACAAATATTTGATTTATAAAGTGTATCTACATTACTCCTTTTTTACTTTTGATAGTCATGAATACTAACAAACCACTCTACTAATTCCATATTTATAGCATGCCAATGAAATGCTCAAAGCATATTACAGGATCTTCTGAAAGTAGTATACATTATAAATTAAAAATTAAAGACATTAAATTAAAAAAATTAGGATTTTATATGAAAATATCGATGGATAATATATATATAATTGTATATATATAATTGTTCCACAAACATCCCAGAAGGGACAAGTGAGACTTTTCTCATATCAATGAGTGCACCCCGATTTATATTAGCTCAATGATATGAGACCTACTGTTTATCGCCGAGTCCGAACGACGTATCTTAAGACACCACTTGTAGAGAAGTTTTACAAGGCTGAAATACTCAGGAAATGTCGCCAACATTACTGAGGGGTATACCAATAGATGGGGAACATATATACTTCTCACATTTTGTACAAGTAAATTCGAAGTAAATACACTCCATTTCTAACAAAAGAGGGAACAGTTAGCCCCTTAAACTTACATGAATTTTATTCTAAATATAATGTTTTGTTCCATAAGCCAAACTAGGAATAAATTTACAACCGTCCCGATCTTCTATTTAACTTCTCCAATTTTGGATGCCATGTTTTGTGATAGCATCTTCAACTTGGTCTGTCCTTGGGTTGTGTACCGTCAAATGTCTGGTATTCCTAAGCCTTTTTGCCGGTGCATCTTCATCCACCCTGTCGTCGGTGGCTGGTACAGCTCATGGTTCATACGTCTGCGCTATTCACAATCAATTTGTCATATTGGTCCATAAATCTTTCGAAAAATTTTTCTTTTAAGCACACCAAGATCTGTCTTATCTACATTGGCAAGTACCCATGCTTCGGATCCGTACATCAGTACAGGTTATGTCTGATATAGTGTGATTTTTGGTTGACGAGAAGTGGTTTTGCTATTAAACTCTTTAATTAAATAAAAGTTGCATCTGTTGGCAAAGATTATTCTTCTCTTCATTTTAAAACTGATGTTTTACCCTCAGCCTTTAGGCTAAAGAGGGCATATACACATTGATAGGACCAAAATTGTGCCTCATCTAAAGAATTGGGTTCGAACCAAGTATGTTTGGACCATGGACCTTATTGTACCATGGTTTGGACGAAATTCGTTTCAGACAATTTGGAGTTGTCTGTGTGGCTGGTGCTCACAATACCTCTTGAACGGATCAATAGATTTGGTTCCAATTTTGGGTCGTAATATTTCATCCAAACTTATTTTAAGTTCGGAGATAGGTTAGAACGGTCCACTCCTTCCGGTTCCTCCCCAACAAAAGCACAAACTATTTCGCTAAAATGGTGCACACGATAACTCTCGATGTTAGTAACCGAATTGGTCATATTAATTTTGCAGGATTACCAAACTCAGACATGGCATGCAACGCCTTTGTCTTTATAGGGCTTCCGAAGGCGGCCTTATAGTCGACGAAAAGATAATATGTGTCGATCAGGTTTTCATGGGTTTTCTCTACGATTTGGCGTAGAGTGATGATTCGGTCTATTGTAGATTTCCCAGAACTAAAAATTGGTAAGTTGGTATGACCCGATTATTCCATTGACTATAGGTTTTAGCCGTTCACACAATAAGCACGACAACACTTTATATGAAATCGGTAGGAACTTATGCGTGTGCAGTTGCCACAAGCCGTGTTGCCTACATTCTTATGCACGGGGCATAGCTGATTGTTTCTAATCAATTGATGCATATTCCTTCTTGGTACGAAGGTTGCTCAATAACTTTCAAGGCACAACGGCCGTTTTTGAGCGACCCTCACGACCTTCGTTTGTTAGCGACTGTCGGCCACGATTGAATTAAACTTGTTTCTCACAGTGCTATGGTCCTTTATCGACATATAAAGATCTAATTTCATCGATTCACTCAAGCCGTGATAATCCACGTCGAAAGTTGTGGAAATTGGTCCGACGAAAATGTTCACAAGTAAATGCCATTTTTTTGTTTTGTTTTTTTTTACAAAGTGATTTTTCAAGCCACTGAAAACACAACACATGGTCGTATGTCATACTGTCCTAAGTACGTTTATGCTAAAAATGCACTGTGCAACACTGACATTATAGCCCTAAAGTAGAAGAACTTACGTGTCAAACAGAAGAACTATGAAAAACTGCATCTAGCGCATCAAAATCGATCAAATATATCGAAGTTTACATAATTTCTGGAATTATGGTCAGTAGCAGCCAAGCTATTGCGAGTAACCAAGTAACCTTTGGCAAAAATTTTCCAAACAACAAGAACATTCTGAAACTCTAAAATACCTTTTTCATGTTGTTGCGGACAGATCCGGTTATTTGAATGTCTACATCTAAAGCGCTAATTGAGTATATAATGAATTATAGAAGGAAGATTCGTCCTTTGTCAGACTTCTGAGTTACGCCGGGATGAATCTATCGTTGACCAACAATGATTTTTTTGATGCCCTAATTCAGAAGCGTAACCATCCGAGTTTCATATACAGTTAATACATTATGCGAAATTTACCGAAATACAAAAACATACGGTTTACATATAATTTTTGGCGGAACATTTTTGTAGAAAATTTCATTTTGTTTTACATTTGAATTCCAGAACAAAATGGACATGGAAGGAACTGAACTAGAAGGACAGCATATTCGACAGAAAGGTGCCTCATTCTATTTAACAGAAAACATGTCATCTAAAAATGATAAAACAATATCTCAAAACAGAGTTATAAAGCTATTTTCTGAATGATTGATGGCGGTCAATCAAAAAATTCATTATGTCATAACTCAGAAATTTCAGCTATGGGATCCTTTGGGGTTCACAATTGGGGGCTTTCATTCCGAAAAGGAATTTTATAACGTGGAAAAAATTTTGCCCGGAGTCGGAGTCGAGTTATTTTTTTCGACTCAGATTTTGCGGGTAAAGATTTTGCGGCAGTTTGAAGAGAGTGGGCTATTTTTTGCCACTGGGCTTCCACATTATCGAGCAAAGGAGTGTCATCTTTCAGCATGTAGGTAATTTGAGCGGAATAGGCTGGTGCTATCTGTTGAATTTGCAGATTCTCGACATCCAACTTCCGTCCTGTGTTAAATCGCACTTTTGTCGTAACTTTAAGACGAGTGCGTACCTTCACTGCTACAAGGAAATTATTCGAATCGATGTTCGCTCCTCGAATCGATCGAACATCTTAACACTGGAAGAGAATCTTCCACCCCTTGGTCTTTTCATCTTTCTCTTCGGCGAGGCAGGGTCGCAGATGAGACTATTTCATGGCAGCTATAGTTAAGTGCGTCTGTCCGATCCATCGCTCTTCTTTTGAGGCGTTATCATTAACATTATTGAAGCAGAGATATTTGTCATTACAATACGCAATTTAAATTCAAATTTGTTTTGTATTGATTTAAAGCTTAGATGGTCTATTTATTTCATGTGTCAAAACGTGGACCTATACTATGTTTTGTATCTTTAGGGAAGAAAATCGGGAGTATCGTTCTATGGAGGCAGTATAAAACGTTGACCTGTACCGAGAAATGGAGGAAACTTTTGCAACTCCAACCAAGACTTAATATCAAATTTCAGTCATTTTGTGGTATATTCAAATACCAAAAATCGGGAGGTTCTGTTTTATGGACGCTATATGAAGACGTGGACCTACACCGACAAATTTCAGTTAGAAAATTGTATACCTGTAACGAAGACTAAATATCAAATTTCAGTTATTTCGGTGGATATTAGAGTCATAACCTTCAAAATACTTAAAGTCGTTAGGTACCGTTCAATGGAGGCTATATGAAGCGGTGGATATATACCGACAAATTTCAGGTGGAAAGTTTTATACCTCCAACGAAGACTAAATACCATACGAAAAATAATAATACCAGTCTTTCGGTAGGATATTGACGTCACAACCTTCAGAATTACGAAAATCAGGAGGTACCGTTCTATGGGGGTTATATGAAGACGTGGACTATACCTATACAAAATTCATACGGAACGTTTAATACCTCAAATGAAGACCAAATATCAAATTTTAGCCATTTCGGTGGGTTATTGTGGCCACAACTTTTAAAAATACCGAACATCGGCTATATGAAGGCGTAGACCTATACCAAAAAATTTCAGGGAGAAAGTTTTGTACCGCCAACGAAGACTAAGTACTGAATTTCATCCATTTCGGTGTGGTCATGAGGTTAAAACCTTCAGAATACCGAAAATCGGGTGGTACCGTGCTATGGGGGCTATATCAAAACGTGGACCGATATAGCCCATTTACAAAACCAAACATCCTAGGAGTAATAAAAACTTCTATACTAAAATACAAAGGACGCACAGACGGACATAGTTATATCGACTTAAAATTGGGAGCTATTCTAAGGCGTGGACTAAATACCAAACTTCAGCCATTTCCGTGTGATAATGAAGCTAAAACCTTAAAAGTAGCGAACATCGGTTGGTACCGTTCTATGGGGGCTATATCGAAACGTGGAACGATATAGCTCATTTGCAATACCAAACATCCTAGGTTTAATAGAAACTTCAATACCAAATTTCTAAGCTCTATCTCAAAAACTGCGAGCTGTATCTTGATTTCAACAGACCGACGGACTGACAGACGGACATGGTTATATCGACTTAGAATTTTACCCTAATCAAGAATACGTATACTTTATAGGGTCTACGATGAATATTTCGATGTGTTACAAACGGAATGACAAATTTAATTATACCCTCCATATTATGGTGGAGGGAAATATATAAAAATGTCTCCCATTTTCACCATTTTCAGGGGAGAAAATGGGGCATGCACAGAAGTATATATGGAGTGAAAATATGAAAATATCACCCCATGCCTATTTTTTGCGTGTAAAATTTACAAGTGTCATTCAATTTCTTTTGAACCTTACTTGAATTTAGTTTTTTTTTCCGTGACGGATCTAATGAGCCCTTCCGCGTTTATAATATTTGCAAAAACGTGTGTCATAAATTACAGAGATACGAGAGCAATATGGGTATTTCATCCTAAATAGAATGTGGTAGCACATCCGCGGTTCTTGAAGAATCTATTTGAAATAGGTGCATGTTGACGTATTTTTTATAGGTGCTACTGAAATCGGATGCGTATCAAAATCGTATGCATAATGCGCGACTTTTACCCACTTTAAGGTGTTTTGAATTGTGTGATGCAACTGACGGCACACTTTGTTCGCTGAGTGAAACATCGAAATATGCATAGATGTTGAAAGAGATTGATTCGCTGTATCCAATATCGGATGCGCATCAACTGATATTAACTAATTCGCGAATGACAGGATTTTTAATTTTCATATTTTGAATGATTGTAATTTAAATATTACTCTTAATTTCCTATCCTTATAAGTTATCACAGTAAGCAACTAAGCTGTCGTGTTGGTAAACCACATTTCTTGATGATGTTTTAGTGGAGTACATTTATTATTGTATATATTTTTTCCATTTTTTCTAATCCAACCAAAAAATATATTTGGAACAATATTCCAAAAATAACTTTTTCTCTTTTGTTGTTGCTATAATATGCATTTTATACACCCAATCTCTATACATTTGGTTTCATATTTTTTTATGTCTAGATTCTGTGGATATTTTTAATAAATTTTTTAGAGGTTGTATGGACTCTGAGGCAGTATAATTTGTATCTACTTCAAGGTTTTTTTTATTATTTTTTGTTTTTTTTTTATTATTCGCGAAAATAAAAATAAATTTAGTAAATATTTAAACATCTACGTATAGATATGGAATGTCCAAGCGTCCCAGTATTCATGCACGACAACATGGGCGACAAGCTAGGTGAAGACAAAAAACTCTACTTTTCATTAACGACCCTTTTACAGACAGTGTCCGGTTATTTGTCACCAACGACCCTCAGAAAGATAATTTCAATTACATACATATAGTTTTAAACATTCTTTGGGCTGGAATGGCAATAAATGGTGTTAAAATTCAAGACATTAACAATGTTTCTAAAAAAATACTGAAAACAATAGGGAACCAATTGTGAAGTTGTGAAGTATTTTTGAAGCCTTTTTACTATCAAGTCAGCCTAGTGTCTCTGGTCTTCATAGAACCCCCCTTCAATACACACATATACAATCGAAAAAAAATCCTTCATGAATTGTAATGCCTTTCAGTTCGGAAGTTTGATTGATTGGCAAAAATCAAAAGAATACTTCACAACTGCAAATTTGCAATAAGTTTAGTATATAAGTTAACGATAGCTAAGCATTCTATCGTTACTTCAGAAATACGTGAATACGTCTAATCTAACCAGATTGGCTGATTCACGAAATATTTTTGCAGTGACAATGGAGTGTCAAATTTTCCCTAAACATAGTGATCTAATTCATTGTCTTGAACACTTAATTAAGCATGAAGACCCATAATAAAGCATATGGAAAATGATGGGTCAGCATTTTATGTTATGATAGTTTTAAGTTTAGAATAGAAACAAAATTTTGCTTAAATCACTTTACAATAAATACTTGAACGGATAAGTACAAACCGTGGTCTATTCTTTGCAATCTATATATATAAAAGAGCTTAGTGATGAGTGAGTGAGTGAGTGAGTGAGTGAGTGACTGACATATCATCGCCCAGACGAAACCGCTGAAGCTAGAAAGCTGAAATTTTGACTGTGGGTTGCTGTCGGTGTGTAGGGGTGAGATAAGGCTGGGTTTTTGGAAATTCGACCTAGAAGGGTACGAAAAGTACGAAAAGGTACTAAATATGGTACCCTTTGTATTAGGCAAACGGGAAGAGCTAGAATTCTGAAATTTGGAATGGGGGTAACTGATGGAGAGTTAGAAAGATGTACCAAAGGGTTTTTGGAAATTCGAACTATAAGTGTACGAAAAGTTACTAAATTTGGTACCAATTGTATATTTTGAGCGGATAAAGCTACAATGTTCATATTTGGTATGGAAATCAAGGTTGGAAAGTGGTGTTAATAAAAGGAAATGATTTTGGAAGTTCGTACTTATGTGTACGAGTAGTACTAAATGGTACTAAATTTGGTACAATTTGGATTTGGGTGAACGGATAGAGCTGAAAACCTGAAATTTGGAATTTAGATTACCGTTGAAGCGTACGATTGAGATATGGGTGTACTTTTGGAAATTCATACTTATGTGTACGAAAAGTACTAAATGGTACCAAATTTGGTACAATTTGGATTTAGATAGACATGGAAACCTGAAATTTGGAATTAAGATTACTGATGGAGTGAAGGATTGAGGTAGTTTTGGAAATTCTTACTTATGGGTACGAAAAGTAGTAAACGGTACTAAATTTGGTACAAATTGGATTTGGGTGAACGAATAGAGCTGGAATCCTGAAATTTGGAATTTAATTACTTTTGGAGTGTAGGATTGAGTTAGTTTTGGAAATTTATGCTTATGGGTACGGAAAGTACTAAATGGTACTAAATTTGGTACAATTAAATTTAGTTCAACGGATCGAGTTGGAATCCTGAAATTTCGAATTAAGGTTACTGATGGAGTGTAGAATTGAGGTAGTTTTGGAAATTCATACTTATGGGAACGGAAAGTACTAAAGGCACTAAATTTGGTACAATTTATATTTGGGTGAACGGATAGAGTTGGAATCCTGAAATTTCGAATTAAGGTTACTGTTGGAGTGTAGGATTGAGGCAGTTTTGGAAATTCGTAGTTATGGGTACGAAACGTACTAAATTTGGTACAATTTGGATGTGAGTGAAGGCATAGAGATGGAAAACTGAAATTTGGAATAATTATAATCTATATATATAAAAGAGCTTAGTGATGAGTGAGTGAGTGAGTGAGTGAGTGAGTGAGTGACTGACATATCATCGCCCAGACGAAACCGCTGAAGCTAGAAAGCTGAAATTTTGACTGTGGGTTGCTGTCGGTGTGTAGGGGTGAGATAAGGCTAGGTTTTTGGAAATTCGACCTAGAAGGGTACGAAAAGTACGAAAAGGTACTAAATATGGTACCCTTTGTATTAGGCAAACGGGAAGAGCTAGAATTCTGAAATTTGGAATGGGGGTAACTGATGGAGAGTTAGAAAGATGTACCAAAGGGTTTTTGGAAATTCGAACTATAAGTGTACGAAAAGTTACTAAATTTGGTACCAATTGTATATTTTGAGCGGATAAAGCTACAATGTTCATATTTGGTATGGAAATCAAGGTTGGAAAGTGGTGTTAATAAAAGGAAATGATTTTGGAAGTTCGTACTTATGTGTACGAGTAGTACTAAATGGTACTAAATTTGGTACAATTTGGATTTGGGTGAACGGATAGAGCTGAAAACCTGAAATTTGGAATTTAGATTACCGTTGAAGCGTACGATTGAGATATGGGTGTACTTTTGGAAATTCATACTTATGTGTACGAAAAGTACTAAATGGTACCAAATTTGGTACAATTTGGATTTAGATAGACATGGAAACCTGAAATTTGGAATTAAGATTACTGATGGAGTGAAGGATTGAGGTAGTTTTGGAAATTCTTACTTATGGGTACGAAAAGTAGTAAACGGTACTAAATTTGGTACAAATTGGATTTGGGTGAACGAATAGAGCTGGAATCCTGAAATTTGGAATTTAATTACTTTTGGAGTGTAGGATTGAGTTAGTTTTGGAAATTTATGCTTATGGGTACGGAAAGTACTAAATGGTACTAAATTTGGTACAATTAAATTTAGTTCAACGGATCGAGTTGGAATCCTGAAATTTCGAATTAAGGTTACTGATGGAGTGTAGAATTGAGGTAGTTTTGGAAATTCATACTTATGGGAACGGAAAGTACTAAAGGCACTAAATTTGGTACAATTTATATTTGGGTGAACGGATAGAGTTGGAATCCTGAAATTTCGAATTAAGGTTACTGTTGGAGTGTAGGATTGAGGCAGTTTTGGAAATTCGTAGTTATGGGTACGAAACGTACTAAATTTGGTACAATTTGGATGTGAGTGAACGCATAGAGATGGAAAACTGAAATTTGGAATAATTATAATCTATATATATAAAAGAGCTTAGTGAGTGAGTGAGTGAGTGAGTGAGTGAGTGAGTGAGTGAGTGAGTGACTGACATATCATCGCCCAGACGAAACCGCTGAAGCTAGAAAGCTGAAATTTTGACTGTGGGTTGCTGTCGGTGTGTAGGGGTGAGATAAGGCTGGGTTTTTGGAAATTCCACCTAGAAGGGTACGAAAAGTACTAAAAGGTACTAAATATGGTACCCTTTGTATTAGGCAAACGGGAAGAGCTAGAATTCTGAAATTTGGAATGAGGGTAACTGATGGAGATTTAGAAAGATGTACCAAAGGGTTTTTGGAAATTCGACTTACAAGTGTACGAAAAGTTACTAAATTTGGTACCAATTGTATATTTTGAGCGGATATAGCTACAATCTTCATATTTGGTATGGCAATTAAGGTTGGGAAGTGGTGTTGATATAAGGAAATGATTGTGGAAGTTCGTACTTATGTGTACGAGTAGTACTAAATGGTACTAAATTTGGTACAATTTGGATTTGGGTGAACGGATAGAGCTGAAAACCTGAAATTTGAAATTTAGATTACCGTTGAAGTGTACGATTGAGTATGGGGGTAGTTTTGGAAATTCGTACTTATGTGTACGAAAAGTACTAAATGGTACCAAATTTGGTACAATTTGGATTTAGATAGACATGGAAACCTGAAATTTGGAATTAAGATTACTGGTGGAGTGAAGGATTGAGGTAGTTTTGAAATTCTTACTTATGGGTACGAAAAGTAGTAAACGGTACTAAATTTGGTACAAATGGGATTTGGTTGAACGTATAAAGCTGGAATCCTGAAATTTGGAATTTAATTACTTTTGGAGTGTAGGATTGAGTTAGTCTTGGAAATTCGTACTTATGGGTACGGAAAGTACTAAATGGTACTAAATTTGGTACAATTTAAATTTAGTTGAACGGATAGAGTTGGAATCCTGAAATTTCGAATTAAGATTACTGATAGAGTGTATGGTTGAGGTAGTTATGGAAATTCATACTTATGAGTACGGAAAGTACTAAATGTACTAAATTTGGTACAATTTATATTTGGGTGAACGGATAAAGTTGGAATCCTGAAATTTCGATTTAAGGTTACTGTTGGAGTGTAGGATTGAGGAAGTTTTGGAAATTCGTACTTATGGGTACGAAAAGTACTAAATTTGGTACAATTTGGATTTGGGGGAACGAATAGAGCTGGGATCCTGAAATTTGGAATTAAGATTACTGTTGGACTTAGTCTTGGAAATTTGTACTTATGGGTACGGAAAGTACTAAATGGTACTTAATTTGGTACAATTTAAATTTAGGTGGACGGAAAGAGCTGTAATCCTGAAATTTAGAATTAAGATTACTTATGGAGTGTAGGATTGAGGTAGTTTCGGAAATTCGTACTTATGGATACGGAAAGTACTAAATAGTACTAAATTTGGTACAATTTATATTTGGGTGAACGGGTACAGCTAGAATCCTGAAATTTCGAGTTAAGGTTACTGTTGGAGTGTAGGACTGAAGAAGTTTTGGAAATTCGTACTTATGGGTACGATAAATACTAAATTTGGTTCAATATGGATTTTGAGGAACGAATAGAGCTGGAATCCTGAAATTTGGAATTAAGGATACTGTTGGAAACGGAAAGTACTAAATGGTACTAAGTTTGGTACATTTGGGATTTGGGTGAACAGATAGAGGTGGAATCCTGAAATTTATGATAAAGTTTACTTATGGAGTGTAGGATTGAGGTAGTTTTTGTAGGATTGAGGTAGTTTGGTAGTTTTGAATTTGGGGAACGAATAGAGCTGGAATCCTGAAATTTCGAGTTAAGGTTACTGTTGGAGTGTGGGATTGAGGAAGTTTTGGAAATTCGTATTTATGGGTACGAAAAGTAATAAATGGTACTAAATTTGGTACAATTTAGATTTGGGAGGACGGATAGAGGTGGAATCCTGAAACTCGCAATTACTGTTGGAGATAGTTATTGAAATTAGTGCTTGAAAATTACAAAATTGCAATAAATTTAATATTGGGCTAAAGAATAGAAGTGAAATTCTGATATATTATTGATTTGTCAGGTTAATTGTTAGAGGTGGTCGTACAATAAGTGTACTAGAAGTATTAAGTAATACTAAATATTGAAACACTGGCATTGGGTGAATCGATAATTGAAATTTGTTATGATGATAACTGTTGAGATTGGATCAGAATGTTTATTTAAATCCGCCTTTAAATGTATGAAAGGTTTCTACATGTAATACCATTGACATTGGGTGAACAAGTAGAGCTAAAACTGTAACATTTGAGCTAAGGTCCTGGATTTTAAAAATTGTACTGAATAACACGAATTCGGTTTCTAAATAATGTACTGAAATCAAGAAGTCAAACGTACCTATTCAACAAAATTGTTTTTACCATTGTTGTCTATTCTAAACGTTATAGTAAGTTCATTTGAAAAGGTAGATCTATGCGGCTAATGTTTTATAAGAAGGTTTTTACATCCTGAGAAAAAAAAAGGCCTAAAATAAAATGTCTCAAAAATTAACTGTTATATAGGGTAACATCTTCTGTAGTGCGATTCTCTAACACATTTTTTGAGTTACCGACAAAAATCGGTAAATTAGAACGCAAAATTATGAATGAAAAGTTCAAATAAAAGTTGACAACACTTGTACTATCGGTAGAACTTTACGACTGCTTTTTATTCATCGCTAACTTACCGAAAAATATCGGTAATAACCGAAATTATAAGCATTTTAATCTTACCGACAATTGTCGGTAACTCTAAAAATGTGTTAGAGAATCGAACTACTGAATAATGGTTTTCTACATTTGATATCACAAATTCCAAAAATCGGTTGGAAAATGTGGATAAAATTTTAAAATACCCATACCGTTCTAATAAAACATGGACTGAAATTTAAAATGTAGGCCGCTGTTGAAATGTAGAGGTTTTTTTTAAATTCGAACAAAACGTGTACGAGCAGTACTTGAAAGAAATCAAAATTTTCTGTTTTCTCCATATTAAATATTGTTTATTTGTATATTATTCCTTTACCGCTTACGAAGTAGCGGGCATTTTGCTAGTAATTTATATACAAGTTTTTAAACACAGCCTTTGTCTAGCACCACATCTAAATATGCCTGATGAGTAGACATCGGATTTTGCATATTTGCATATTTTTATACCCTACACCACTATGTGGGGAGGGTATTATAAGTTGGTTTTGGCCAAAAAGTTTGTAACGTATCGAAATAATGGTCGTAGACCCATACTTATATATACCAAAATGAATGTCTCGACGAGCTGAGTCGATCTGGCTATGTGTGTCAGTCCGTCCGTCCGTCTGTCCATCCAAACCTTGTAATCACGCTACAGGTCGCAATTTTGATCGGATCGTCACAAAGTTGATGGGGGTCCCGGAGGGGAAGAAGCCTATTGATTTTGGTGATGGTCGGATAATATTTAGGGGTCGGAATGGGCAAAAAACTTATGTGGATAAAAAGACAACGTTTTTTTCCAAAGCGAATATCTCAGCTTCTGTACGGGTATACCAAAAGCAAAACCTGACAATAAAAGTAGAAAATATCACCTTTCTAATGATGTAAAGTAGGTTCTCGTAGGTGATCAAACAAAGAAGATATCACAATAGTCGCAAATAAAACCCAAATTTTCATTTTTGCGATTTTAATAATAATGACGAATATCACAGCTTCGGTTGGGGATCTTCCAAAAACAAAGTCTGACTATGAAAGTAGAAAATCCCATCTTTACAGTGATGCAAAGTAGGTTGCCACATAGTAGGTGGCCACATAACGGAGATATCACAATAGTCGGCAATACATTCCATTTTTTTCATTTTTTGTAATCATGCTACAGGTCGCAATTTTGATCGGATCGTCACGAAATTTTGGGGGCTAATGGGGATTCTACAGAGAAAGAAGCCTATTGATTTTGGTGATGGTCGGATAATATTCAGGGGTCGGAATGGGCAAAAAACTTATTTGGAGAAAAAGTCAACGTTTTATTTCAAAGCGAATATCTCCGCTTCTAAAAGGGGCATATCAAAAGCAAAACCTGATAATGAAAGTAGAAAATATCACCTTTGCAACGATGTTACGTAGGTTGCCGTAGGTGGTCAAACAACGAAGATATCGCAAAAGCCGCTAATAGAACACAACTTTTCATTTTTGCGATTTTAGCTATAATGACGAATATCACAGCTTTGGTTCGGGAACATCCAAAAGCAAATTCTGACAATGAAAGTAAAAAATCCCATCATTACAATGATGTAAAGCAGGTTGGCGTAGGTATCCAAGTAACGGAGATATCGCAATAGTCGGTAATACATCCATTTTTCCACTTTTTTGGAAATCACGCTACAGTTCGCAATTTTAATTGGATCGTCACGAAATTTTGGGTGTTATTGGGGGTCCCACAGAGGAAAAAACCCTTTGATTTTTGATAATGGGCGGATATTATTCAGGGGTCGGAATGTAAAAAGAAAATATTTGGAAAAAAGACCAACGTTTTATTTCAAAGTTAATATCTCCCTTCTGTAGGAGGTATATCGAAAGCAAAACCTGGCAAGGAAAGTAGAAAATATCACCTTTACAACGATGTGAAGTAGGTTGTCATAGGTGGTCAAACAACAGAGATATCGCAAAAGTCGGTAATGCATCCCTTTTTCCATTTTTGTGCAATCACACTACGAAATTTTGATCGGATCCTCACGGAGTTTTGGGGGTTGATAGGGGTCTAACAGAGAAAGAAGCCTATTGATGGTTGGCATACATACCACTTTTCCATTTTTTATTTGGGTTGTACAGTCGATGCACTTAAATGCGTTTCAAAAAAATTGACGTGTGTTAATGAAGACATTCAGAGCAAAGGCGCTAAGCTATCCCAATTTTAATATTTTGAATTTTATTAGTCAAAATCTTATGAACGGGGGTAGTGGTGTAGGGTATTACATAGTCGGCCCCGACCCGACTATAGCCTTGGCTCACTTGTTTATTAATAAAGATTTGAAAATTCTGATTAGACCAAAATTCGTTTTGAAGAAAACTGAATGCAATGACAGGCTCATATTTTTTTATTTGTTTGCATATTTTGCATATGCACAAAATATGCAAAAAATATGCAAAATATGCAAGTAATTTTTTTTGATAAAAATCAACAAATTAAGTTTGGAAAGTCATCAAAAAGTGTTCTAAATTAAGTTTATTGCCGTTAAACGTCGATTTCTTAGCAGATTATCATGTTATTAATTATTATTCCGCCACAGCAATAAATCTGGACTAAAAGACTTAGAAAATTTCCTATATCCCAGCCTTCTTATTACAACATAAGTTGCTTTCTAATACAGATTTGTTCAAAAACTCAATCAGAAATGTCAAAATGTACGTATCCAAATATGTTGATAGTTTCTGCTCGGTCAAAATTGTCTGACAGAATAACAAATGAGCTAGAAATTAAGACTAAGAAAATATTGAATATTACATAAAATCTTTCATATTTTATTAAATACATATAAAAAGTATATACGGTGTCATCATGAATATTTCCCTCTGTATTTTCCACACGGAAAATAATTTTAAAAAGTGAAATTCTTTTAAAAAAATCATTATTTGTTAAAAGTTGAAAACTACTAGATTCGCTTCATTATGGCGTATTCTAGTCGAATCGACAAAAATATTCCCTTCATCAATACGGAAATAAAAAATTGTGAAATTGGGGAAAGGAAGCAAATTCTGCACGGAATTTTTATTCATGATTGCACTGATAACTATATTTTAATACCCTAAGGGTATTATGTCTTAGTGAATGAGTTTGCAACATGCAAAATGAAACGAAATAGACCCACAGTTCCTTTTGATGATCTGCAGAGACTCGCACTTATCCATCTGGCCATGTCTTTTTGAAAACAAAGTACAGGTCACATTTATAGACCACTTCGTATAAAAATTGGGGATTTTTTGGCTCTAGGGCGATCCCTATTTTGGTAAGAATCGATTCAGATTTGGATATTGCTCCCATATATGCAGTACATTCGCGATAATCCCTACACCACAGGTTTCGGCGGTGTCCGAGTTATCAAATTGTTCGTATTAACGAATTGTAAGGAAAATAAATTATTTTATATGATTAAATCACTCGTGGAAGTTATATAATAATACTTTTTTTAAATTGTAATTGCTAATAACGAACACTTAAATGAAAGTGCTCTACGTGTAAAAAATAGTGAGATTTTTCTCTACTCGACAATCTGGACATTTTTATTGGCAAATCCCGTATTTGTTCCAGAAAAACCCAATCAGATTGTGAAAGTAGTGCTAGAAATATGGAGTTTTTAAAGTTTACTTCAGGAGCAAACCTAGAGACAGATGTGGAATTTCATCGTTTTGTAAATTAATATTCCTTGAAATCTTTGCCTTTTAGGTTATAGTGCATTTGGCAACTTTAATGACAATATTGCGGCGAATATTTTTCTTAATTTATTTATATCCTATACAACAAGACTAATGCGTCATGAAAGGTTTGTCCTTGTACTCGATAATTTTTACTAAATGTTGCTGAAACAATTTTTTTACCAACTTCTCCATTAAACAACAAAATTCGAAGCATTGGTAATAATTAGTACAAATAATCGAGTACACTGACAGGTATAAATTAAACAATTGTGTATACAAAAGGGTTATGACTTTTCGGCTTTGTTATCAAAATTGTTTTCCTGTAGCAGGAATGAATGAACTATATTTTTTTAGCATTCCAACTACTTTTCTAGCAGGAATATGTGAGTAGTTTTGCCATTTTAAAAACAATTCCAAGGTTTTTGACTTATTTTACCACTACCACTCTACGAGTATTGTGGGGTTTTTCTAAGTGATGTCATTTTGCACTAATCTTGGGCGTTCTTCATTTTGCTTATTATTCTTCGTGGATGGGTATAGCAATAATGCATTACTTTTCGCCGAGGAGTGAATATTTTCCAATTCTGCATTAAGCGGTTGTATGCATACAATATAGATTGATATTATAAAATTATGTATTTTTAGTGCATTAAACTAAAAACATGTCATCAATGTTAAAGCGGCAGTTAGAGCATTTTTCCAAAGAAGCTTTTTGACCACAAAGAACAAAAAATTGCCAATTTATGTCTGTATACACTGAATAATGAACTAAACACTATAAAATATATTCAAATCTAATATATGGATATTCAAAACGTATACTTCTAATTCCAGAACCTGGAATCGTAAATGGTACTTTAGTATTTTTCCCCATTTTGCTCTAAAAAACGAACCCTTTTTCCAAAAACTAGAAAAAATTGCCCTTTTATCTAAACAAAAGTAACGATGACTAACTCTAGCTCCTTTGTTTTTCTGCTAGACAATTTTGGTCGATTAGAAACTATCACCATATTTGGACACGTTGATTTTGACATTTCTGATTGAGTTTTTGAAATTTTGCCATTATCTATCTACATTTGTATAGGAAGCAAATTATGTTGTAATAGGAATGCTGGGTTATTTGACATTTTCTCACCTTGTGAAAACTGATCTAAGTCTTGTTAGTCTAGATTTATTGCTGTGGCGGAATATCTGGAGAGTCTCAATAACATAATAATCTGCAAAAAACTATGTTAAACGTCAAAAAACTTAATTTAGAATGCTTTTTTGATGATTTTCCAAATTTAATTGACGATTTTTGTCAAAAAAACACTTGCATATTTAGCATATTTTTTGCATATTTTTGATATGACCCCAAATATCGAAAAATTGACCCTCAAAACGCCTAGATCCAAAATTTGAGTCCAATCGGATAAGAAATAAAAAACATGCTAAAATCCGATGTCTACTGATGAGTTGAATTAAACCACCAGCGAAACGATCGTAGCATATTGGTTGGATGTGTGTGGACTTAGCTAGATATCACTTTTTCAATACAAAACTCCTGAGGTCATAATAGCTCAATTAATTCAGTAAGATTACATGTTTTATTTCATGTTGCATCATTTTCAGTGACACCAACTGTATGTTGATTGCTTCATCCTATGTTAGAGAAAAAAAAATTATGTTTGCTTTTATATGTCACTCATACTATTTCTAACTTGCCTCCCGCTATTTAGAAAAATATCGCGAATTTCTAATTCAAACCGTAACGATTTCAGTCGTATTAAAATATGAAGAATTTCTAGTTATGGATGCAATTATTTCATAGCTTATTTTGTTTGAATATTTTTGGTTTTCTACTGGTGACACATTGCAAGAAATTGTCATGCATCGTGTCGTGCACGGCAATTTCGAAAATTTCACCAACGAATCGTCGACGAAAATGTCATCGAAGACTCGATTTTCTTTGGGATGTAGAGTTGTTAAAATCTAGTTCGTTTAAACGATCTAGTTCACTGTATAGTTCAGTGGACACCGGTCGTTTGTATGAACAAACTGCGAATGAGTGACATTATCTCTTTGTTTTAATGAAATAACTCATACGCGAACGAACTAGATATTTTCTTATTAAAATTATGGATAAAATACAATTAAAAATCTACTTTTATGTTTTCGCGCTAGATCTGCATTTTTTCCATTGTGCGATTGTCGGTAATTTTGTCGTCAACTAGTTACAGAATCGCACTGCAAGAACTCAAAACGTTTGTTACTACCGAGTATATTTCGTATGTTTGCGTCCAATATTAAGCTGACGCTTATTCCTACCGATAGCAACAGTGTTGCAAACCTTGCATTAAATTTTAATTCATTATTAGGGTAAATAGTTTGTTATCAAATTCTGATTCTGGTAAGTTTGTAACAAACAACTTGTTTTAAATTTATCAGTATGTGTATAAAATGCTGTTTACTTTTCCCAACTATGCTTAAAATCATTTCAAAAATAAATGACTGACTTTGTTGAGTATGTATACATACATATACATATGTATTTTTTTTTGTATATCAGCAACAACAAAATTGGCGCCGTTTTTCGTTACATTTATTTAGCACTTATATTTGGTAATAAATAATTATTACATTGTAATTTTATAAACTTTATTCACCGTGTGTGGTTTTGTGTTTTGTAAATTTGTTCACAATATATTTGCTGCAGTTTGTGTGCATACTCGTACACTTGCGTATCTGTCCATTCGGTCATTAACAATAGCAAACCAAAGGAAAACATTTTTAATATTATAAGCTCCAATATATTTGCTTGCATACTTTCATTGCAGGTGTAATTTATTATATACATGTAGAAACTAAATTTCAAAATTAGGTCATTTTAAAAATAACATACCATAATATTGGAAAAAATTATGGAATCCATTTTCCAAGCAATAACGTCATGTTAAATAGGTCTCGCTCTTAAGAAAAATTCTGATAATAATACTGTGTGAAGAACTAAAGACTGCGGCCAATAGAATAAGTGACCATCGCCGTAGTTACTATCCTAAACAAAATTCAAAGTACATTTTCGAAGTATTTCGGCAATGAAAAATATATCTGTATATGGTAAAAACCAAAAATGTTTTACAATCGATCAATCCGAGTTTCACCCTTACATAATTCGCGAACTATTAACATAATCTATCTAGTATGACTGTAATTCTTTAAAATTAAGTGTTTTAGGAGGGATCCCGTAATGTCGACCATTAAAATTAATTTTCGTGGAAGCATCAATGTAGAAAAATGGTTAAAAATGGGTTGAAGCCAACAAGTTTTTTTTATGTTCCCTTCCTATTTCTCGCTTAATCTTTCATTTTATAGACCTGTGCCCAAAGAAATAATGAGAGAATACTACATGGGCAGCATGATACTAGTGTAGAATTTTTCGATATATCAAATTAGCCTTTTCGCGTTCGAATCCATCCACTAAAACCGCGGCAAAAATATATATTGACAAATCCGCGTTCTAAACCGCGATATTCTTTAAAAATTTTACATAAATGGAATCTTTTTTTCTGAAACCGAATGCGCATCAAAATCGTATGCATACTGCGATTTTAACCCATTTTTTGCATTGTGTGATGCAACTGGCGGCACACTTTGGCCGCTGAGTGAAACATCGAACTATGCATAGATATTGAAAGAGATTGATTCGCTGTATCCAAAAAGGGATGCGCATCAACTGATTTTAACTAATTCGAATAATAGGCTTTTTAAGTTCCACATTTATTGAATGATTGTAATTTCAATATTACTCGTAATTTCCTATCCTTATAAGTTATCACAGTAAGCAACTAAGCTTTCTCGATGGTTAACCATATTTATTGATGAAGTTTTAGCAGTACACATTAATTTTTGTATGGGATTTTAGCGAAATAGTTGGAGAACTCCCAAATATTTTTTTCTAATTTTTCGAATCAAACCAAAAAATATATTTGCAACAATATTTTGCAACAATAAGTTTTTCTCTATTCTTGACGCTATAATATGCAATTTAAGATCCATGCTCTATAAATTTGGTTTCATATTTTTCTACGCATTGTCTAGATTCGGCATATAATTTTTTGAGGGTTTGTACGGACTTTGGGGCAGGATAATTTGGATTTACTTCAACAAATTTTTATTATTTGTTGATTTTCCGCGAAAATAATAATAAATGTTATAACTATTTAAACATCTACGAATAGATATGGAATGCTGTTAACGATTTATGCTTAAATTTTGTCATAACAAGAATTAAGATATTTTTAAAATTTTTTTCTTTATATGAGAATAAAAACCGCTATAACTTTTGCGCTCATCGTCCAATTTTGTGAACGCAAAACCAGATTTTTTCCTTAACCTCTAAACCAAAAATTGTAGATGTGCTAGCAAAACAATTTTTAAATTTTTTTTCAAATGGAATTGCAAAGGAATTTTGGTTTTTACCATATGTACACTGAAAGAAAAAGCTTCATAATATAAACGAAATCTTACGTTCCATCAATGAAATTTGTCATTGATTTTGAGCCAACGTAGAGCTTCATTGAATAAACGAAAAAAGTTTCATTGATTTTCATTGAAAAACACAACACGGGGGCCACCGTGGTGCAATGGTTAGCACGTCCGCCTTGCACTCAGAAGGTCTGCGGTTCGAATCCCAGGCCAAGCAACATCAAATTTCCAACGGTGGCAAAATTCCCCTCAGTAATGCTGGCGACATTTCCTGAGTATTTAATCCATGAAAAACTTTTCTACAAGTGGTGTCGTAAGACACGCCGTTCGGACTCGGCAATAAAAAGTAGGTCCCATATCATTGAGCCAATATGAATCGGCGTGCACTCATTGATATGAGAGAAGTCTCCCTTGTCCCATCTGGGATGTTTGTGGAACAATTATATATTTATGATTTTCATTGAAGTATAATTAACGAATTTGTTCATTATTGCAATGAAACTTCTTCATTGATGCAATGAAATCTCTTCATTAATGCAATGAAACTTCTTCATTGATGCAATAAAATATCTTCATTAATGAAATGAAACTTTTTCATTGATGCAATGAAACCTCTTCATTAGTGCAATGAAACTTCTTCATTGATGCAATGAAACCTCTTCATTGATGCAATGAAACCTCTTCATTAGTACAATGAAACCTCTTCATTAATGCAATGAAACTTCTTCATTATTGCAATGAAACCTCTTCATTAGTACAATGAAACCTCTTCATTAATGCAATAAAACTTCTTCATTATTGCAATGAAATACTGTCATTAATACAATGAAATACTTTCATTAATGCAATGAAATATTTTTATTAGTGTAATGAAATACTTTCATTAATGTAAAGAAATACTTTCATTAATTCAATGAAGCCTTATGTTAGCTCAAAATCAATGATACATTTCATTGATGTAACGTAAGATTTCATTTATTTTATGAAGTCATTTCATACTCACGCAATGCATAAAAATTAAGTCAACGCTAAATATGTTTAATTCATTTTATTGCAATTAGTTTTGACCATGGATACAATACGTCATTTTTGATTCCGTAGGTATTAACTAAATACATTAATGATACCATTGGTCATTATTGTCATCTGTAAGTAAAATTGAAAGAATAAACAATTTGTTACTAAATAACTGGTTTTCTACACAATAACTTACCTTCATATTTTGCCGCTCAGTCATGCCCTGTGTAATTCCATGATGTTGGGATACAGCATACACATAAAACAACTGTACATATAAAAACATGAAAGAGTTTTAGTTTAATATTTGTATTTTTCTTTTCACATTAAACACTTCATACCTACTTTCAACGAAGTTTATGATCCTATTGGGCGTTGTCACCATTAAGTAAAATTGAAAATCATAAAAACTGTTAGTAATTTATTTGTCGCAGGACACCAAACTCTTGCCATTTTCTTCGGCATTCCATTCTTCTTTAGATTTTCTATTGCTTGCATCTATTACAAAGAGAAAAACCAAATAAATGTAAATTCACTTATATAAACAAATGAATACATAAATCTTAACAGAAATAGTTTGTCCAATATTTACATACTTACTTTTCTAAGTTAAAAACACGAATCGTAAAATTTTTATTCATCCGCACTTGGCGGCGTTATAATGTCAACTAAAACAATGTTCACCTACAACTACAAATGCAACCGCTCCGTTTGTGTTGGGCACACACACGAGATTATCTATCTCTCTCTAGATAAACATCGTGGGCGTTAATTCATTGCTAAAACAAAGAAGATGATCGGTGGTGAGAGTAACGTTCAAACTCACCACAATTGAGATTGTGTGTGTTCACACAGACAGTGGTGATTAACACTGAACTAAAACAATGTTGTTGACAATTTGCTGATCAACTTTTTGGCAGGGTTGTTTTGCCTAATCTTGTTTCCCAGCAAGCAATTTTTATCGCCCATTACCCGAAGCAGTCACTCCCAGGCGATAGAAATGCACATCCGCGATCTCGCATTCTAATCGAAGTAGGCACACCGTTCGGGAAGAAATGAACCACGTCCACGACACTACTTGTAAATGCCGCTTTCGAGACTTCCTAGAAGTACTTTTAGCGACAAAATTGGTTGTGACGAAAAAAAAAAATTTTATTTATTTTCTTTTTTTCTTTTTTTTTTCTTTTTACTTTTTTATTATTCGAATTATTTTTCCAAAGTACCCAAGGTTTTAAAGAACTATTCTTAGTTGAAATTGTCGTCTACATTAATGTTGTAATTTTAAAAATGTGATATTGCCCGGCCTGGGAATCAAACCCATGACGTTAAGAATGCAAAGCAAACATGCTAACCACTGCACCACCGCACCATATAAACATCGGATAGACTAATTTCTTATATTAGCATATGTATGTACTTGGCAGATTTATAAATGTGTTCTGTTTATGATTGTGGGAAATTTAAAACATTTGTTTAATAAAGAAAAATAATTAGAAGAAAAATGATAAGATAATAAGGGTCATAATATAGCTAAGATTTCAGACCCTTTTTTCATTTCAAAATAGCAAAATAGTATTGGGAACTTCAGAAATGTTTCAATTATTTAATGAAATTCTTGCATTTATTTAATGAAAATGTTTCATTTATTTAATGAAACTATTTCATTTATTTAATGAAACTATATCATTAATTTTTGGAGCCAACTAAAAACATCAAATATATCCAATTTTCCACAATTTTCTTAAAAGATGTTTGAATACTAGTTTTTTTAAGCACATACTATTTAGCATAGTTTCAATACTCACATATTTTTTAAAATTAAAAGAAATTAGAAGTTTCATTACATCAATGAAATACGTTTCATTTATTCAATGAAACCAAAAATGTTTAAATTTTAGTTAACGTAAGGTTTCATAGCATTAACTAAACATTTCATTGTATTAATGTAACATTTCATAGCATCAATGAAAAATAATCAATGAAACCCGTTCATTGATACAACGAAGCATTTTTCTTTCAGTGTATGTGTCTTACTATATTCGGTACTTTCATACTGTACAAAATCCCAATATTTGTCATCATATTTTATCATATGTGTTGGGTATTATTACAGGTTAAATTCAAACGATAGTGGACTAGAAGCCCAACTGTTTAAGACTTGGTTGGAATTAGACTGATTATTATTCCCTTTGCAAGTTTCTACTAAATTACTTAAAATAAACAGTGACGCCGATTGGTCGACCCGTATTAGTCGACCTCGACTACAGAGATATACACTCAGCCGATGTGAATTGAAACTTTTATCAATTGACAACATAGGGCTAAAACTACAGTTTTTTGCATTTATCGAGCCTTTATCTCAGAAACGGATAGTAATTTAGCCTTGCTTTCTTTGGCAATATTGTAGTCCTAAACTAGTAGAACATATCTTTTGAACAGAAGACATAAGAAAAACTCCATCTAGGGCAACCAAATCGATAAAATATAGATTTTACATAATTGCTGAAATTCTGGTCAGTATCAGCTAAACCATTGGGAGTTAAACCAAGTAACCCTTTGCGAAAATCTTCCAAATAAAGTTTTCAGCAATTCTTCCGAACATTCTGAAACTCTAAAATGCTTACTTCATGTTGTTTCAGCAGTATTTCGCATCATATCTTTTAAAACGCGTATTTCAAACACAGTTCACAGTGGAATTATGTATTAGAGGGTTTTCAAAATTTGGCCCTTTTTGGACGTATGAACTTGCCGAAAAAAAATATATTTGAATTAAAGCACAAAAGTGTTGCCACCCACAAAAATACCCATTACAAAACTCCCTGCTAATAAATTTTTTGTAAAAACCATGTCGCGCGAAATAAGTAGTTTTTTTTTTGGCCACTTGAATAAGTAGTTAAATAAGTAGTCACGACTTTTAGTAACTAGTTATTTAGCTACATATTTAAGTGGTAAAAAATAACTACGTATTTCGAGCGATATGCCCTTGTTAAAATAATGGGTTATTAGGTGGTTTTGTAATGAGTATTTTTGCTGGGGAAGGAGGTACTTGAAGGAATGCATCGGCATAGTCCATTTTGGAAGAGGATTTGATTTTGGGATTAATTTCTTTTCGATAGATAGCGCGCCCTCCCGTCACTTCAGTTTATCACCGTATAACTTAGAGGTTTTGGAACCACTATGTCAGGAACCATGAACTTGCCCACGAAAAAGTAATATCATTTAAACAGGACCACAAGGGGTAGCAACGGTATAATTTTTCAAAAGATCTTCATACAGGTCCTTAACTGCACCTTAACAAAAATGTTGAACTTTTATGGAGAAGACCGATACGAATCAGTTGCGATGTTAAACTATATTTGGACAAAATAATAGGGCTTCCGAAGTTTGGACCAAATTTGTTGCTCCGTTCAACAGATATAGCGCGTACCATTTTAGCAACATTTTTGTAATTTTGGATGGTTGTACCAGTAGTTGTGGACAATATTGTCCATCTTCGGACTTAAACTAAGTTTGGACAATCTATTACGAAGTTCAAGAGTTATCGGGCGCTCCAGCTACTACCCATTGTGCCTTACGGGGTTTTAGCCTTCGGGCCATTTTCTCAGGAAGCATGGGAGCAGCGAATACAAGTTGTTACTATAAAAATCAAAGGGGTTCGCAAGCAGCTCTTAATCTGCACTTTTCCAAGTTTTGTTTGAGTGGTATCCTAAGGGTTGGACCGATATAGTCCATGTTCAAACCTGCTCTATGTCCCGTAAAAATATTACGATGTTCAAAGTAGGGACCAAATTGATTACTACCTTCGAGAGTTATCGTTTGAACTTTTGTGGGAGAGATACTTGAAGGATCAATATAGGTCATCTTGGAACTTAAACTAAGTTTGGACAAAATATCACGAAAAATATTACGGTTCATCCGTTCGAAAGTTATGGTGCGCTCCAGCCAGACAGAGAGACAGATGGATATGGTTTATGGATTTCGCCCAAACATACTTGGGGTCTAATACCATTTTTCCGATGAGCACATTTTGTCCGTATAAAAGTGTATATACCCGCGTTAGTCTAAAGACTGAGGGTATAAAAAATTGGAAGCATTTTGAATGAATGAGTTAAAAAATAGAATCGGGCTGCACTTATTACTATGAAGATGTTCTTGGGAATAAGTTATAAAAGTCTAAATAAGAGGATCTATTAGATGATCTATTTTTAGAAAATATGACGTTCAATATTACTCCACATCACATTTTCATTTCGTTTGTACCTAAAATTTCCGACCGAATTAACTATAATTTGGCATTTAGGATTCCTTGCGGTCAAAAAGTATATACATACATACTGAGTGTACGCCAATTCATAATGTATTAATGATATGGGACCTACTGTTACTAATAATTTGATATAAATTCAGAATATTAAAAGAACTTAACGCTTTTTGCTTATTCATCATTCAAATCAAGGATTTTCTTTTTATTTGAAAATTTTGCCTATTAGGCGAAGGTCATTTTTTATTAATTTGTTTAATTAATTTCTCGTTAGAGACGAGCTTACTGACCAATATGCTTTTTGAAAAAGGAAAGCCGACGATACGAACCCACACAACCACCACTGTGTGACATGACATGTTTCGCCTTTGGTTTATGAAGGCTCCTCAGACTCAGATTTTCTGCTAAGTTCACAATCTATTATAGACATGGGACGAGAACCGATATTCATGAATTATTATCCATTGTATTTCGTCAAAATTTAAACCTACAATCACATTTTCCATATGTACTTGTCGGGTTTTGTAGGAATTTAAGGGATTTATCAAGATAATTGTGCACGTTCCTAATGAATATGAACTTTGCCAATAAATTTGAGAGGGATATTTCCTGTCTCGAACTCGATATGCCAAATTAAATCGTTTTAAACATCTAAAATCATTCAATAACTAAAACCACGAACTCTAAAAACAGAATTACAGATCCCTCACTATAGGTGAAATCAAAAGGTCATGTTCTCTGTTACAAATAAAGTTGACTGATACATATACAAAGACTTGTCTCCAGATTCACTCCGGTAGTTGAGAGATGTGAATGTTAAAATTGGAAGGGAAAATATCTTTGGTCCCACGGTCGGCAAGTTCAGCCAACATCCGACAACGAAGTATAATTCCGATTTTGCAGCAAAAAAAATTGTAGTGAGCAAAACCTAGACATACATAAGGTCACACTCTTCCAGTGTATTAGATGTCCAATCGATTCGAGGAGCAAACACCGATTCGGACCAAAAGTGCGATCTAACACAGGACTGAAGCTTGATGTCGACACGCACAACAGATAACACAATCCTACTCCGCTCAGCTTACCCAAATGGTGGGAGACGGCACTTCCGATAATGTGGAAGCGCAATGGCAAAGAATAACCCACTCTCTTCAAACTGCCGCAAAATCCATTAAATTAAGGGGATCTGGTAACTGATAGAGATAGCGAACTGATGATTTGGAAGGAGCATATTATCAAGCCTTTGCACTTTAGTTCGAAATGCGATTTTTTTGGCCAAAAGTAAATTTTTGACATCCTCTTTTTTTGAGTTTTTCTTCATAATAAGATAAAAAAATTCCAAAACAACAAAAACATAGTTTGCGCTAAATTTGCATTTACCGTTAAACGAGAAGTTGTCAAACTTAAAAATCATTTACTGTGTTTTTAATAGACCTGTACGTAAAGTTTCTGGTGGGGAATTCCCGACCCGGGATTTCCCGGGAATTTTCGATTTTTTTTCGCACAGGATTTCCCGGGAGATTTTTTTGAAATTCCCGGGAATACGTGTATTTGTATTTTTCGTATATAAGTCTTATATTATTTCTCTTATAGTTATTTAATGTTGAAAAATAGTGGAATAGCGATTATTTATGTCCCAATAATTCGTAATTCCCGACAATTTGTAACAAACTTAGGGTCCATAGTAAAAATCGCGATAATTCGTGTAAAGTACATACATTTTGGTCCTCTCAATAATTATTGTTTTTTTCTGGAATTCGAAGTCTGTATAACCTCAAATAATTCTGAACTTTTTGGAGCCATTTCCTTGTTGTTATAGTCCATATTTTTATTAATGACATTCTTGAAGTATATTAATTTGCTAAGATATAAACTCTGTGATCGATCCGAATTGTTGTTTTCTCCAAAATTATTGTTTATGGTGTTTTTTTAAGCTAGATAGAACTTTAAATTGTAAAAAGTAACACAAAAAATTAAATTTTGATGAAACTTTTTTTTATTTGTTTCAGTATACTCTGACAAATCATCATGAATAGACTAACGCTTGAACAACGCTACGAAATTATCCAAATTTACTTTGAAAATCAGTCGTCGATTCGCGCAACTTATAGACGACTTCGTCATTTGTATGGCGTACATAATCGTCCATCTGAACAAGCCATTCGTCGTGGATAGATTTCATACCACATACTCTCTAGAGGATGCAATAACACCAGCACGTCGAAGGAATGTGCGTACTGAAGACAATATCGCCGCGGTTTTCACGCTGGAGGCATCATCGGACCTTATTTCTTCAAAAATGAGGCCGGAGCTCGCGTTACGGTCAATGGAGATCGTTACCGCACCATGATCAATGATTTTTTTGTTTGAAAATATGGATGACATTGATCCGTAGGAGATGTGGTTTCAACAGGATGGCGCTACGTGCCATACGGCGAACGCAACCATCGACTTATTGAAATCAAAATTTGGCGATAAGTTGATTTCGAGAAGTGGACCTGTCAATTGGCCTCCAAGGTCGTGCGATTTGACACCTCTCGATTATTTCCTGTGGGGCTACGTGATGTCACTGGTTTATGCTGATAAACCAGCAACAATTGATGCCTTGGAGGCCAGCATTGTTCGTGTTATTCGTAACATACGGCCAGCAGTGCTCGAAAAAGTGGCCAAAAATTGGACGTCCAGAATGCACTTCGTCAAGAACAGCCGCGGTGCCCATATGCCCGAAATCATTTTCAAATGTTAATGTCACGTATTGATCTTTCGAATAAAAAAAAATTTGATTACAATTTAATTTTTTGTGTTATTTTTTACAATTTCAAGTTCTATCGGGCTTAAAAAAACACCCATTATGTAATATTAAAAACTGTATAATGTGCAAGTGGCAAATCGTGTATATTAGGAATGGAAGTTAGTAATAACTATAGTATGTATGTACATATTAGTACCTCTCTATATCTTTGGTGCCACCGTGGTGCAATTGTAAAGCTTTGTACACAAAAGGTCAACCTTGTAAAAATCCATTATCAACGAATTTATTCTATGATCGACACGCCCATCGAACCATAAAAAAGAGTCCCCATATCATTGACCTAAAAAATAAAGTCGCACAGCACTCTTTGATAAGAAGGAAGCCTTTGCGATGATAGTCGTGGGAAACAGCAATTTATATAAGCTTTGTTCCTTTACGTTAAAGTTTCTTCATGTTTTACCATTTTTAACTCGGAAAGCGTTCCTTAACTCCAAAAAGTAGTAAAACTGGAAGCAATTTTTAAGAGAGTGAGAGAGTGCCAAAATGGCTTTCTCTTTCACTACTTTCTGCTCGACAAATTTCGTTGTGTATAAAGTGGAAAATCTGTCAAACTGCTGATTTGACATTTATTTGACAAATTAACGCAAAAGGAAAAATGAAAACTACGCGCTTTGTCAAAGCAAAATGAAATAAAATAAAAAAATTTCAACCAATGAAATAAAAAATAAAAAACAGTGACAATTATTTTGTTTGTTAATTTTTTTAAGCAGCCATGTTTGTTTTTTGCCATTGCTGCCAGATCTACTATTTTTCCGTTTCTTTACTTTTGTGCAAAACTTGTTACGTGAGAGCAATTTTCACAGTTCTCTGAGAGTAGAGAGAACTTCTCTCTTTTGCTACTTTTACTATTAAAAAAGTAAAGAAACAAAGCTATAATTTCCGCAAATTAGTCAAGAAGAATTGGTTGGCTTGAACAGCTGCCATATATGATGTATTGGTACTTTCAAGATTTTGGCGTATCGTCTTAATATTGTTCCAAAGAGATAACTAATGATACAACTATACATATAAGGAGTATTTAATTCCTTTATGTTTGCTCTCTGTCACGTCTATGCCCCACAAACTTGATTTCTCATAGTCCCGGGAATTCCCGGGAATGAGAAATTTGTATTCCCGATTACCCGGGAATGAAAAAATGTCGGGAATTCCCAAACTCTAGCTGTACGTAAATTATTTTGTGATAATTTCTGTAGTAACAGCATCACAATAAGAAAACCAAAAAGATTAAAATTTAAATATGGAAAAGATAGATAAAAGTAAGTAGCTTCATTTTCCAAAAAGTTCGGAAAAAATTCTGTATAAGAATGATGTTATCAACACATTTCTGGAAAATCCTTAAGTTATTAATTTTTTCTTTAATTTCAAAAACTGTTTTGGACCGAAATAGTTTTGAGTGAAAGTGAGCCGTGTTAAAAAAATCAAAATTAGTTTGATGTGTGCACTTTTTTCTCATGGTACATAAGTATACAAAATTCAGAACTATTTGATATTTGGGTGGTACAATTTTGAACCGTTTTGCTGAAAATTTGCAATATGTTCTTCTCTACCAAACACAATCGACATAGGTCCACGTTTGGATATAGCCCTCATACAAGCGTACCCTGAGTTGAAGGTATTTTGAAGGTTTTTGCCACATGTTTATGCCAATTCTGCTGAAATTGTAAATTGTTACATGCTAGGTGATAGAAACCCTTCGTACCAACAATTATCAACATAGCTCAAAGTTTTAGTTTAGACAGCATACAATGGGATCACCCTGTTCAATGTATTTGGACAGTTTTTTTGAAATGTTGGCTGAAAATAATTCTGAATAAATGTTGTGGCAATTATTATGAATAATAATAAATATCAATGCAAAAATAGAAAGAAAGAGAGTTTTGGCCAGGAAAACGGGATTTGAGACTATAGTGCCTTAGTAGCGAACATGACCCGAGATGAAGATATCCCAGAACCAATTCCAAACGAATTGAGTGGTTACCATTTATCCAAAGTGAGGGCATTACAAACAGGCATTGATACTACCAGTGTTTGAGAGAAGAAGTAAGAAAGTATTAGTTAGCTGTGTCTAAGAAATGAAGCAAACACAATAATTCTGACGTCTATAGGGTTTTTTGAGTTTTTGTGCCAATTTCTAAGGAAGTATGGATTCGCCCCGAAAAAATTTTACCGATTTAACTAGGACTGCATACAAAACATGTCACCAAAAATTTAAAAACAATCTCAGACGAATCCTTAAACTGCACTCTTTCTGAACTTTGTGCGGGTGGTAATAAAACGATGTACAAAGTTGGAACCAAATGGGTTTCTCCATTCGAGGGTTATCTTACGTACTATCCAGTTAAGTTGGAGACAGCCGACTTTTTTGGTGATTTTGGGCCATTGTCTCAGAAAATGTGGACTTGCCCCCGAAAAAATGCGCCGTCGTAACAAGGGCCGTAAGAAGAACTTTTTAGAAAAAAATTCGAAACGATCCGAGCTGTTAAGCTGCACTTTTCTTCGAACTTAAACTAAGTTTGGACAAAATCTAAAAATCCAAATTGTCTGAAACGTATTGTGGTCTAATCCCATTATTTTGATGAGGCATATTTTTGGTCATATCAAAGTGTATATGCCCTCTTTAGCCCAAAGGCTGAGGGTATACAAATTCTTCAAAAGATTTATTTACCTATATGGTTTAACGGTGAATACCGGCGTCGTTTGAACCACTTGCTGTTTGTATCAGCCGACCGACATCGATATTGTAAAACGTATCGAGCTACGAAGAATTCGTTAGATGGGTCACGTCAAAAGGATGGATGAAGATGCCCCCGCCAGAAAGCCATACGAATAAGAGCCATCTGACAAAACATGACTATTAGAGAACCGCTGCGTTTGGAAATCTATTCTTAGTTCGGTTTATGAAACGAAACGATCTGCTTAGAATGAAAGCCATCTAAGTATGTTATTTGGAGGCTATACCAAAAATTGGCCTATAGCAAAAATTTTTGGTGGGGACCCAAGAACAAATTATAATGTTGTAATAAAAGCCTGAACTATCCGAAACAAAATGTTTCCGCGAACATGTCTCAACCTGAACTTAAGCAAAAATGTTTAAAATTCTGTTGGGGAAGTACCGGAAGGAATGGACCAATATACCCCATCTTCGATTTTGATGTAAATTTGGACGAACTACTTGTTACTTGTGCACTAGCCATTTTAGTTGGTGGCCCTAGGTTTTTTTACCGCTTTAGGAAATATTTGGAAATATTGACAGGGTTTTGTATAATGTATCTACTGGAAAATACGTCATTAAGTAAGTATTGATAATAGTTTTATTCTTTTCTTAAGTAGTCTCCAGCATGGTTTATTCACTTTTTCATGCGCTCAAACCAATTGTTGAATCACTTTTTCCACTACTATAGAGACACCTTCAAAACATGGTTTTTGAACGTCTTCAACATAATCTTCTAGCCACGAAAATCGTTGACCACGCCTTCTTTCTTGATATGCTGGAGTCAAATAAAGTCATTGGAACCACGTTTTGTCTGGTCAAACATGCGCTGGGTTGAATCGATGTGTGAGAGCTCGCGTTGTCATGATGCAGAATGATTCGTCTTCTCTTGTTCGTTTTTCGAATTTCTCAGGAGACAGCAGGCAAACATATTGTAGTGTTCCACTCAAAATTAACCGTCAGTTTTGCCGAAGAAACGTGCGAACATTTGCTTCGAAGTGCTTCTTACATGAACAACTTTCGTTGGATTTGGCTCGCTTTTGACGACCTAAACGGTCGAATCCTTCTTTATTTCGGGCTCCTAAGCATAGATTTAAGATTCGTCGTCTGTGACGATATTACAAACATCGTTTGAAGCACCGCGATCGTTTTTATTCACAATTTCTTTGCAAATGATCGGACGAAAATGTTCACAAGAAAATTGCATTTTTTTCCAAAGTGATTTTTTCAAGTCACTGTAAACAACACAAATTGAAATTTCCCAAAAAAAATCAAATGGCGCCTGGCAACGCGCGGTTGCCTAGGCCAGAAAGTTTTCGTGCAGCCCTCGTATGGTATTTCTGATGTCAAAAAAGCCATGCCGAATACCTTGACATTTTTAATCAAACTTTCATGCAATATAAACGGTTGTACGAGATATTAAATACATTTTATAAAATAAAACATTTCTTAACTGCAGTTTCCACTCATCACCTTCAGTTTACCACTTAAAAATAATATACATATATGTGTCGAACATTAAAAAAATATTGTCATTGTCTAATCATTTCAGTTGCGGTTACGATTTTAATTGATAAGGTTGTGTCGGTTTAACAATGTGCTACTATATAATAACGCTTTGTAGTTGTTGTATGATTAAATCTACGAAGCGTGGCACTAATTTGCAAATTTGAATGTCTATGTCTCGGCATGACAATATAAAATTTTAATCAAAGCAAATATCATCTTCCTCACGAGATGGTTGGCTTCACACACCCTGTTGCAGAAACAATAAACCGTAGTCTCGCAAAAATAAGTTTTGCTTTTATATATTTTTTAAACAAAAAATGTGCAAATGTTTTAAAATATATGTATTTGAATGCAAAAACCTTTTTTATAGCCGTCTGAGTCATTTTATGCATGCCTGTATTAATTATGATTTCGTATGTATGTATGTGGTCTTCTTATCGGCTAATGAAATAAACGTTAATTTTGCGGCCACCTAAGTGAGCAACGGAAGCAAGGATGCATTCATTTATTACACATTAATGCATTCATACTTATTCAGATCCGTTTCCAGGAAAACTCCCACTACCACATAATGGGTTTAAGTAGCAATTGTGGCCATAAATACTAACAAACCAACATTACTCAACTATTATTTCGTATGAAACTACTTGTTGTTATATTTTTACAACAACCCACAATTCTATTTTGTAACTTATTGGGACTGAACCTGCGATGCGATGGTGCACAAGTTCAAAGTCATCTTTTCACAAAATCCAACAACGTCCGCGATTACTTATGGATATGAAGGTCGAGGCCAGTAAGGTTTTATTTGTGGCACACTGAAAAACAACACTTTATTTTTACTTGTGGCCTGACAGCTTCTAGCTAATACTGTGCCTGCCTCTGTCCTAATAAAACCTGCGAAGTCTTAACAAAATCTCTTTGTTCTGTCGTAGTTAAATTAGGTGTGTTTTATACAGATTTAGACCTCAGCACAGTTTCTCATAAGGTTTCTGCGTCAACCATAGCATGACCTCCCTGCTTGCATACATAACAATGAGACTGCAGAACGTCGAATATTGAGCTGAGCTAAGATAACAGTCTTAATATTGTACCCAATAACAATGATCTCAACTGAAATAAACGATGAAGTAGAAGATTTTAGGATGAACAAGCTTTCTATGCCGAGTGATGTTACTAAACACACAGGCCAAAGACCATAACAGGCAGCATGCTTCAACAAGACACCAATCAGATTGACCATCACATTGACCGTCTATCGCGCGCACAATATTTGCGAACATTTTTGAATTTTTGTGGGGGAGGTACCTGAAGGAGCGGCCGACATGGCTTATCTTCAAACTTAAACTAAGTTTGGACAAAAGATTACAAATTTTGGACCGAATCGGCAGATCCGTTCGAGAGTTATACTGCGCTCCAACCACTACACAGGGTGTTAAAGGGGTTTTCTGCATCTTTCAGGCTATTTTCTCAGGAAGTATGGACTTGCCCCTAATTAAACTTGTACCGTCGTATGGAGGGCAGTGACTACAAGTTGTTGCAACAAAAATCAAAGCGATTCGAGAGTAGGTCCTAAACTGAACTTTTCCGAAATTTTGTGTGGGAGGTACCCGAAGGACTAGACCGATTGAATCCATATTGGAACCTAATATAAGTCTGGTAGAAACTTCACGATGTGCAACGCATGGACCAAATCGGTTACTGCCTTCAAGAGTTATCGTGCGCACAAATTTTTCGAACATTTTCCAACTTTTGTGGGGGAGGTACCGGAAAGAGTGGACTATATCGAAGTTTACCCATCTTAGAACTTAAACTAAGTTTGGACAAACTATTACGAAAGCCAAGTTTTGAACCGAATCGGTTGATCCGTTCGAGAGTTATCGTGCCAGACAGAAAGACAGACGGACGGATATAGCTAAATCAACTCCAAATTGTCTGAAACGGATTTCGTCCAAACATACTTGGGGTCTAAAACCATTATTTCAATGAGGCACATTTTGCCCGTATGAAAGTGCATATGGTAATATTCAAAAAATTTTTACAATCGTTGAAGTTGAGGTTCACCATTTAATAAGTCGCGAACTGTTAATATATTTTATAAAATATGAATATATTTATATTAATTGAAGTGTTTTAGGCACGATCTCATAATATGGACCATAACAAATAATTTTCGTGAATGTGTTGAAGTAAACAAGTTTTTTTGTGTTCTTTCTTGATTTCTGGCCAAACCACGCAAAACTCAAACCTGTGCTCAAAGAGAGAACTAAGGAATACCTCCTGGGCAAAATGGTTCTAGTGTATGACTTTTCGATATATACACCGCATCCCCCTAAAATCGATGCTGACATTTTGAAGTTTTGATTTCAGTGTTTTTCGAATTTTTCTTATAATTAGAGGGTGCAACTAGATAATAATCGAAACTAGTATACAGGATTGTAGAACTCGCGATTCCACGTCGTTCGATGTATATCTTGAGTAGACATCGGATTTTAGCATGTTTTTTATTTCTTATCCGATTGGACTCAAATTTTGGATCTAGGCGTTTTGAGGGTCAATTTTTCGATATTTGGGGTCATATCAAAAATATGCAAAATATATGCAAAAAATATGCAAAATATATGCAAAAAATATGCAAAATATATGCAAAAAATATGCAAAATATGCTAAATATGCAAGTGTTTTTTTGACAAAAATCGTCAATTAAATTTGGAAAATCATCAAAAAAGCATTCTAAATTAAGTTTTTTTGCCGTTTAACATAGTTTTTTAAGTTTGCAGCAATAAATCTAGACTAACAAGACTTAAATCAGTTTTCTCAAGGTGAGAAAATATCAAATAACCCAGCATTCTTATTAATTACAACATAATTTGCTTCCTATACAAATGTAGATAGATAATGGAACAATTTCAAAAACTCAATCAGAAATGTCAAAATCAACGTGTCCAAATATGGTGATAGTTTCTAAACGGCCAAAATTGTCTAGCAGAAAAACAAAGGAGCTAGAGTTAGTCATCGCTATTTTTGTTTAGATAAAAGCGCAATTTTTTCTAGTTTTTGGAAAAAAGGTTCGTTTTTTAGCGCAGAATGGGAAAAAGTACTAGAGCACCATTTACGATTTCTGGTTCTGGAATATAACTATAATTAGAAGTATACGTTTTAAATATCCACATATTGGATTTGAATATATTTTATAGTGGTTAGTCCTTTATTCAGTATATACAGACATAAATTGGCAATTTTTGTTCTTAGTGGTCAAAAAGCTTCTTTGGAAAAATCTCTAACTGCCGCTTTAATATTGACATGGTATTAGTTTAATGCACTAAAAATACATATACATATACGAAAAGTCATAACCCTTTTGTATACACAATTAATTAATTTATACCTGTCCGTGTACTCAATAATGATGTTAACTTTAAAAACGCCATATTTCTAGCACTACTTTTACAATCTGATTGGCTTTTTCTGGAACAAATACGGGCAATGCCAATAAAAATGTCCGGATTGTCGAGTAGAAAAATCTCACTATTTTTTACACGTAGAGCACTTTCATTTAAATGTTCGTTATTAGCAATTACAATTTAAAAAAGTATTATTATATAACTTCCACGGGTGATTTAATCATATAAAATAATTTATTTCCCTTACAATTCGTTAATCCGAACAATTTGATAATACGGACACCACCGAAACCTGTGGTGTAGGGATTATCGCGAATGTACTGCATATATGGGAGCAATATCCAAATCTGAATCGATTCTTACCAAAATAGGGATCGCCCTAGGGCCAAAAAAATCCCCAATTTTTATGCGAATTGGTCTATAAATGTGACCTGTTCTTTGTTTTCAAAAAGACATGGCGAGATGGATAAGTGCGAATCTATGCAGATCATAAGAAGGAACTGTGGGTCTATTTCGTTTCATTTTGCATGTTGCAAATTCATTAACTAAGACATAATACCCTTAGGTCATTAAAATATAGTTATCAGTGCAATCATGAATAAAAATTCCGTGCAGAATTTGTTTCCTTTCCCCAATTTCACAAATTTTTATTTCCGTATTTATGCCAAAAATGGGAATATTTTTGTCGATTCGACTAGAATACGTCATAATGAAGCGAATCTAGTAGTTTTCAACTTTTAACAAATATTGATTTTAAAAGAATTTCACTTTTTTAAATTATTTTCCGTGTGGAAAATTCAGAGGGAAATATTCATGATGGCACCGCATGTATTTATACCCTATACCACAAAGTGGAAAAGGGTATTATAAGTTTGTTTTGGTAAAAATTCATGTAACACCGCGAAATATCTCGACGAGATAAAGCGATTTTGAGATGTGTGTCTGTCCGTCCGTCCGTCTGTCCATTATAAATTGTAAACACGCTCCAGGCCGCAATTATGGACCGATCGTCACGAAATTTTGTATGGAGGTCGGGTTCAGATCAGAATAGATCCCTATTCTTATTGGTGATGATCGAGAAATATTAAGCGGGTGAAATGAACCAAAAACAAAATTTTTATCCGATTTTGTAGCGGCTCTGTATGTCGCAATTATAGTCCGATCGTCTCGAAATTTTAAATAATGTAAGATTATATGACAAAGAAGAAGTTTGCAATTTGAGATGGTGATCGGATGATGTATAGAGGGTTAAAGGGACCACAACTTTTGTGTGAAAATTGTGAAAATTTTTAATATACCGGTAATATCTTTATTCCTGGACCACACATTCCGCCCACATAAATAATATTTAGAAGGACAACTCTTGCCCTTTCAATTAATGCCAATTATGTTGATTTATGTAGTCAGATAACAGAGTTACATCCTAATATATCCAGTGTTTTGCTTGTAATGTAATCAAAAGCATACTAGAGGTCGCAATTATAGATCAATAGTCACGAAATTTTGCACGAGGTAGGGGTTTAGGTCGAAGAAGATGCCTACAATTTTTGATGATAATCTGATATTATTTAGCGGGTGCAATGGACCATTATTTTTGTATGCTAAATAAAAACATTTTGTTTTTGATCCATATTTGAATCCCTGGGGCCATATACCGGCAAAGTCGCCTTTATATGAAAAATTAACTACCGATCTTTCCTCTAATGAAAATTGCAATAATATGTGTGCTTGGTAACGGACCTACTACCTAAGATATAATGCGTTTTGTGAAAAGAACCACATCTTCCTCCCATGCTACAAATTTTCTCTATCATGACAGACAAATTCCCAGTTCTTACAAATTGTGTGGAACCCTATCATATTACCTGTCCAATTGTTCAAAATTTAAAGATGTAGTAGTAATTGCTAAAGAACGCCAATTTTAAAATTAAAAATATTTCTTAAAATGTACTGTATATAATTGTTCCACAAACATCCCAGTAGGGACAAGGGAGCCTTCTCTCATATCAATGAGAGCACCCCGATTAATACCAGATCAATTATATGTAGACAGAGGAATTTTATGCAACACCTATTTTTGTAAAATTTGCATATTTTTGGCTTCTAAATAAATTCCAAATATATCACATATGCAAAAATATGCGAAATGTATAAATTATGCATATGCAAATATTATTTTTGCATATGGAAAATTTCTGCATTTAACATATTTTTGTATGCTATATATATTTCAATAATATCTTCTAAAATATTTATGTGTACATTTTTCTGTTTGAAATTCACTTCAGACAAGTCAATAAAATAGAGAAATCTGTAACCAGAGCCACAATCTTCAAAATGTCGAAAATGGGGAGCTTTCGTTGTATGGGAGCTATGTATATGAACGCCTAGACCTATACCGACAAATTTCAGATGGAAAGTTTAATACCCCCAATGAAGACTTAATACCAAATTTTAGCCAATTCGGAGGGATATTGAGACCATAACCTTCAAAGTACAGAAAAGCGTAGGTTCTGGTTATGGGAGCTATGTATATTAAGACGTGGACATATAACGACAAATTTCAGGTGGAAAGTTTTTTACCTCCAACGAAGACTGAATACAAAATGTCAGCCATTTCAGTTTGATATTGAGGCCACAACCTTCAAAATACCGGGTATCGGGAGGTACGGTTCTAGGAGAGCTATATAAAGACCTGGACCTATACCGATAAATTTCAGGTCGAAAATTGTGATGAACGAATACTTAATACAAACGTTCAGCCAATTCGATGGGATATTTAGGGCACAAAGTCTTGCATATTGTTTAGCAAATCTGTCAAAATATGCAAAAAATTAGGTCCAGACTAAATGTCCGTTCTAAAATTACTTATTGGTGCCACCATGGTACAATTGTTTGCACACCCGCCTTGCACGCTGAAGGTCGGGCGTTCGATTCCCGGCCAGCAAACATCAAATTTCCAACGATGGCAAAATACCCCTCAGTAAAGTTGGCGACATTTTCTGAGTATTTCAATCCTGTACAACTTCTCTGCAGGTGGTGTTTTAAGACATACCTTTCGGACTCGGCGATAAACAGTAGGCCCCATACTATTGCTGTAGTGCACGCCCTGTCCCTTCCTAGTGCACGCCCTGTCCCTTCTGTGATGTTTGTGGAACAATTATTATATTGTTATTTAAACTTAATGTGATAAGGTTCCAGACTCCAAAAATTTATTTCTTACAATGAGCTTATTTGTCTAAAAGAAACTTTGATTTGCTGAAAGCTAACTCGCAGGGTAGTGGTGTAGGGTATCGTATGGTCGGCCCTGTCCGACTATAGCCTTTGCTTACTTGTTTTTATATGTTTTTAATAAAATATGAAAGATTTTATGTAATATTCAATATTTTCTTAGTCTTAATTTCTAGCTCATTTGTTATTCTGTCAGACAATTTTGACCGAGCAGAAACTATCAACATATTTGGATACGTACATTTTGACATTTCTGATTGAGTTTTTGAACGAATTTGTATTAGAAAGCAACTTATGTTGTAATAAGAAGGCTGGGTTATAGGAAATTTTCTAAGTCTATTAGTCCAGATTTATTGCTGTGGCGGAATAATAATTAATAACATGACAATCTGCTAAGAAATCGACTTTTAACGGCAATAAACTTAATTTAGAACACTTTTTGATGAGTTTCCAAATTTAATTTGATGATTTTTGTCAAAAAAATTACGTGCATATTTTGCATATTTTTTGCATATTTTGTGCATATGCAAAATATGCAAATATGCAAAAAAATAAAAAATATGAGCCTGTCATTGCATTCAGTTTTCTTCAAAACGAATTTTGGTCCAATCAGAATTTTCGTATCTTTATTAATAAAAAATATGCAAATATGCAAAATCCGATGTCTACTCATGAGTGTGCTCGGTACAGCTTCCTAGTAATAGGAGTCCAAAGGCGAAAATTTGGTGCGTAAATTTTCTGAAAAAACCTATTTTTTGGCTTTAAAATTTACAACTGTCGTACAGGTACCCCTGAACCCCGCGTGATTTTAGTTTTTTTACGTGCCGGATCTAATAAGCCCTTCCGCGTTCGAATCCATCCACTAAAACGCCGGATATAGATACCTTGAAAGTAGGAAAATCTGCAAAAATATATTTTGACAATTCCGCGAATTGAACCGCGATTTTCTTTGATTATTTTTACATAAATGTAATCCTTTATACACGATTATTATATTTGCCAAAAAGGTGTGTCACAAACTACAAAGATTCGGGAGTAACATCCCTATTTATCCCAAAATAGAATGCGGTGGCACATCCGCAGTTCTTGACGAATCTGTCTAAAATAATTTATATTGACGTATTTTTAATAGGCGGCCATTGAAATCGGATGCACCTTATAATCATATGCACATCGCGTAATTTTTGCCCACTTGAAGGTTTTTTGAATAGTAAACTGCAACTGATGGTACACTTTGGCCGCTGAATAAAACATGGGAAAATCCATGCATATTGATAGACATGGACTCCCTGTATCCGAAAAGCACATGCACCTCAACTGATTTAAACGGATTCGCGAATTACACGCTTTTTACTTTTTGTGTTTTTTCTTTGGTTGTAATTTCATTATTACGCTCTACTACTTACTTCTATTGCTTATCGCAAAACGCAAATATACTTTCACGATGACAAATTATTTTCCTTGTAATAGTTTTAGCAAAATATTTCAGGTTTTGTATGGAAAATTAGCGAAATAGTAGAATAACTCCCAATAATATTTCTCCAATTTTTCGCATTAAACCAAAATATATATTTTTGAAATAAATTTCAGCAATAAGTTTCGTCTTTTGTTGTTGCTGTAATATGCATGTAATGAACCCAATCTTCATAATTTTGGTCTCACATTTGTCTATGCGTTGTCTAGATTCTGTACATATTTTTAATTTATTTTTAGAGATGTTTTATGGACTCTGAATTAGAATAAATAAAATTTACCGCAAGATTTCTTGATTATTCTTTTATTTTCCGCGAAAATAAAAATAAATTTTGCAAATATTTTAGCATCTACGGATAGATATCAAATTCTGTTAACGATATATGTATACATTTTTTTATTACAACCCAAAGGGAATTTTTAAATATTTTTTCTTTATAAGGAAACAAAACCCCCTATAACTTTTGGGTGCAGCATCCAATTTTGTGAACGCGAACATATTTGAAACCACAATTTTTTTCTTAACGTAAGTACCAAAAATCGCGGATGTGCTCGCAAAAAAATTTAATTTTTTTTTCAATGGTATTGAAAAGGAAATTTGAAATTTACCATATACCATCGTTAGCATAAATGCTGAGGGTATAAAAAGGGCCACATGTTCAAGGAATCCATATTACAACTTTTGAATTGGGAATTAAAGAGTGTCCAATAGACTTCTTTTTTGTGAAGAAAACACTTTGTATAAAATTTTTATACATAAAGTACCGTTATGTTGTTTGAAGCAATAACATGTTATACAGAACTCAGGAATTTCGCTTTTTTCATGGAGTGTATCTAAAAATTGCAGCAAAATTGCAGCTTTGGCCTTTTGGTACATCAAACAGACATCCATTTCGAATAAAATTATGCAAATATTAAATCCGACAAAATCCGATTCTTTGGGGCACAATCACATTACCATAAACAGTTTGTACGAAAAATGCAAATTTCCTGATTTTGCCACAGTTTACAAATTCACTTTATTTGACTTCCTCGTGTTATTTTTGTTCATACGTTGTCAAAACCACTTCAAAAAGCTAGAACCTGAAATAATTTTGCCGAGAGTTAATGCCACTATTTTGAGAGGAGTGCGATGTTATTGTTATATGTATGATACATTCAAACCAACGAACGTTCTAATTTTAGACATAGAGTGTATTACAACTTTTGAATTGGGAAATAAAGAAATAGAGGTGGAAAATAGTTTGGATAAACATTACTATAGTATCAATCAAATTTATTTCAAATTCAAACAAAATATGTGAGAACTCCAGGAAGATTATTAAAGAAGGAATGTTGATAACAAAAGTTCCATATAGGGACTACATCTAAATCTGCCCATATTTTTGTTTAAATCGGTAAAATTGAACAAGGGCCTTAAAAAATATGGCATATTAAATTTGCTATTCGAATTAAATTGACTGATTTATAGCGACAGAAATCGTTGCAGATTTATATATAGACCCAATCTATATATTTTTATATATTGTTAGGAATGTTGTAATCAATCAAAAACCAAGGGATTGGCATGTAAGTATGCACCTATTTCACCCTCCATTTTTAAAAGAAGGTCCGATTAGGGGAAAGCTTTATGTTTTAGAGAAAAATGTTATTTTTTAAAAAATGCTTAAAAAGTCTCAAAAATATAATTTTCATAAAAAAATTTAAGTTTTTTCCCAAAAAAAGTCTCGGCGCTAACTGACAATTTATTAAAATATTGATAAATCTCAGAAGGTTGAAGAGATGGGCAGAAAGTTTTCACACATTTCGCTTTGGAAGACATGTCCAATTAACGGAAACCAAGAGCCAAGGTGGCAATAGTTGGCAAATGATGGCAATGTTCAATTCTGGATAACGGTTTATTTATTTTATATTTATATGCCATTCATCAGATCCCGATCCAAAACTTTCAATATCATCAAAAAATTCAGAAATAGTTATTTTAAAGGTCGTCTAATTTTCATATAATTATCGGTTTAGATTACCTGGAAAATATTTTTCATATTTTTATACCCTACACCACTATGTGGGGAGGTTTTGGTTTTGGCCAAAAAGTTTGTAACGCATCGAAATAGTAGTCGTAGACCCATACTTATATATACCAAAATGAATTTCTCGACGAGCTGAGTCGATCTGGCTATGTGTGTCCGTCCGTCAGTCCGTCCGTCCGTCCGTCCGTCCGTCTGTCCGTCTGTCCATCTAAACCTTGTAATCACGCTACAGGTCGCAATTTTGATCGGATCGTCACCAAATTTTGGACGTTGATGAGGGTCCCGGAGGGGAAAAAGCCTATTGATTTTGGTGATGGTCGGATAACATTCAGGGGTCGGAATGGGCAAAAAACTTATTTTCGGAAAAAGTCAACGTTTTATTTCAAAGCGAATATCTCCGTATCTATAAGGGGTATATTAAAGGCAAAGCCTGCTAATGAAAGCAGAAAATGTCACCTTTACAGCGATGTTTGGTAGGTTGTCGTAGGTGGTCAAACAACGAAGATATCGCAATAGTCGCTTATAGAACCCAACTTTTCATTTATTCGATTTTAATTTTAACCCTTTCGGCCCCGAACTTTTTTCCTCGCATTAGTAGTTAATTTAAAAACATAGAATTAAAGTATGAGTCAAAACTAAGACATAACATAAATTGGTGGGCGTTACCCCACCTATTTCGGAAGATACAGTATATTTAATCTAAAATTTATTTGCTCATTATTTTATGCAATTATGTAAATATAAATGTTATAATCGTGTAGAAGTATACCTCTGACCTTGCTTTTGAAGAATCAAAACTAAAGTTTAACATAAAGCTCATACATTTTGATTTAGAAACGATTTAAATAATTTGGACTGTACACATCGATTTTTGACATGCCGTGATTTTCCAGACTGTTGATCGGGATACAACTGGTACTTTTTCATAATTTTTGCATTCTTAGGACTACAATTAGCCAAAGCAATGTGTTCTTTGAGGAAAAAATTCCGTTAGTTTTAAATAAAACGACGTTAAAATCGAAGTTGCTTATAAGCAACGTTGGGGCCGAAAGGGCTAATGACGAATAACACAGCTATTGTTGGATACTTTCCAAAAACAAAACCTGGCTATGAAAGTAGAAAATCCTGTCTTTACAATGATGCAAAGTAGGTTAGCGTAGGTGGCCAAATAACGGAGATATCGCAATAGTCGTTAATACATCCCATTTTTTCACTTTTAAATAAATCACCCTACAGGTCGTAATTTTGATCGGATCGTCACCAAATTTTGGGTGTTGATGGGGGTCCCGCAGGGGAAAAGCCTATTTATTTTGGTGAAGGTCGAATAATATTTAGGTGTCGGAATGGGCAAAAAACTTTTTTGGAGAAAAAGACAATGTTTTTTTCCAAACCGAATATCTCAGCTTTTATAGGGGATATGCCAAAAGCAGAACCTGCTAATGAAAGTAGAAAATATCGCCTTTGCAACGATGTAAAGTACGTTGTTGTAGGTGGTCAACCAACGAATATATCGCGATAGCCGCTAATAGAACACAACCTTTCATTTTTGCGATTTTACTAATAATGACGAATATGACAGCTTTGGTTGGGGACCTTCCAAAAACAAAGTCTGGCTATGAAAGTAGAAAATCCCATCAATCATGATGCAAAGTAGGTTGGCGTAGGTGGCCAAATAACGGAGATATCGCAATAGTCGTTAATACATCCCATTTTTCCATTTCTTTGTAATCACGCTACAGGTCGCAATATTGATCGGATCGTCACGAAATTTTGGGGGTTAATGGGACTCCTACAGCAGAAGAAACGTATTGATTTTGGTGATGGTCGGATAATATTCAGGGGTCGGAATGGGCAACCAACTTATTTGGAGAAAAGTCAACGTTTTATTTCAAAGCGAATATTTCCGCTTCTATAAGGGTAATATCAAAAGCTGCTGATGGAAGGAGAAAATATCACCTTCGCAACGATGTAACGTAGGTTGTCGTAGGTGGTAAAACAATGAAGATATCGCAATAGCCGCTATTAAAACTCAATTTCTCATTTTTGTGATTTTAATAATAATGACGAATAGCATAGCATTGGTTGGGGACCTTCCAAAAGCAAAGTCCGACTATGAAAGTAGAAAATCCCATCGTTACAATGATGTAAAGCATGTTGGCGTATGTGGCCAAATATTTATTGAGTTACTTTTTTTTATTTGAGTTATTCTGACGATGCACTTAAACGCGTTTCAATAAAATTGACCTGTATTAATGAAGACATTCAGAACAAAGGCGCTAAACTATCCCAATTTTAATATTTTGAATTTTACCAGTCAAAAGCTTATGCACAGGGGAAGTGGTGTAGGGTATCACATAGTCGGCCCCGACCCGGCTATAGCCTTGGCTCACTTGTTTTTTGCTGCATTAGTTGTGATAGATGATAGAAACATGTGGCTATTTTAGAAATCGTTGATAATCAGGCTGCAACCGTGGATGTCAGATGATCCTTCCCTTGTATATCCGAAATTCGTAGCAAATAGTTTTATTACATATTAAAATGCGTTTCGTGCATAGCTTCTTTTGGTTGGCATCGATTGTCATCTTAAACCGGAATGGAATTAACTGTTTTTTATTCTCTCTTAAATTTAAATGCAGATTAATTGGTTGTAGTTGTATTTTCTGTGCTTGTGTTGTGAAGCGGTCAGTGTCATCAGCTTGACAATTTGAGGTTATGAACTAAATACGAACCATGAAACTGAAACATAATGTAAAATTTGGAATAAATTAAAACTCTTTTTTCAGTTTCCACCTCTTGCGACCAATCTGCGGAACTGCATACGCTTTGTTTGGTCTTGAACTTGATGAAGGCCAAGAAAGATGAGACTAATAAATAATCGACGTTAATGATATTAACAACTACTATTGCTATTATTATTGCAAACTTGCTCTATGCATGAAGAGTCGTGCGATCGATCCATCGATGAACGGCTTAGTCGATAGCACAATCACCCAAAAACAAGAGGAGAAAAAATTCAACCAATAACAAAAATATATGCAAAATACAATCAAAGAAATAAAACACCAAGATGAAAGACCAGAAACGAGTTCAATGACTGAGGCGAAAAAAATTCGCTAGACTGGCAGTAGATTGTGCCTTATTATGAATCATCACCGGCCAACTAGACAGCCAGCCAGCCAGTCAACCAACCGACTTGTTACGAATCGACATAATTATATCTACCATGAGCAGCAAGAAAGTCGATGTGCATTTCTTTAAGTTCAAATAGTAAAAAGTAACGCAAAATCACACCAAGAAAAGAAATTTCGAAACAAAATCGCCACGAAGAAAAAGAAAGAAACACAACACATCATGCAGACCCTCTACCTGTACCATACACATGTCTTTCTTTTGGAAATGAATGAAAAATAACGAAAAATTAAAAATTTGGTGTAACTTTTTATTTTGCGAAACTCTCAATCTTCAACACACCGTCAAGACTCCACACTAAACGACCGACTGACTAATAGTTGGAAGAGGAAAGCGGCGGCAATAATTATTGCATGTTGTTTACTGAGATTTCAACGGCAGAAAAACAGTTAAATTTTGTTGCCACTATAAACATGAATTTCGTTACGGTTTTATTTGGGTTTTAATGTCTTATTCTTCTTCTTCATTTTATTAAAGCTGACGGTCTTCATTGACTGAGAGACAAGCAGCTAGTCTTTGCATTAATAACCATGGCTTTGATTAAGGGCAGAGCAAACAATCAACTATCCGTCCATCTACTCATTCATTGAATGCTTCTTTATTAAAATGCGGTAGCCCCGTCAATCAGACTAGTTTTTTTGTTGGTTAGCTTCTAAGTGGTGATGATGTTGATCAAACTAAAAGACGACAAAAGCAAGATTTTTGTTTTTAGAAATTTATAAAAGAGATACTATACGACTTCAAAGTATTTAGAACATAGGGGATTATGCAATGCCATGATGCGAGATTCTTTAAGGAAAATAGTCAGGAGAGTAAAAATCTTTTTTCACGGTTCGTACTCGTACATTTTTGAATTTAATTTGTATACCCCTAGCCGTTGACAAAAACGGATACATATATACAATTTTATACAATGCGCATTGGTGTAAAATCCATAAAAACGGGGATTAATTCAGGGAATCATTTGGGGGTTCAAAGCTTTGTATTTTTCGAATTCAGGAGTCACATTAAACTAAAAACAAGTTCTAAGCACAACCTAAAGTTAATAAATATGGTTTCTATTCCTATTTTAGTTTTAAGGGGTTTCACATATGCGCTTAACCTAAAGTTAATAAATATGGTTTCTATTCCTATTTTAGTTTTAAGGGGTTTCACATATGCGCTGCGATTTTCCAGAAACTTTTTCTAAGAAAACTACCATAGGTTTTTAGTGTTTTGTTTTGTTTTTATACCCTCCACTATAGTATGGAGGGTATATTAAGTTTGTCATTCCGTTTGTAACACATCGAACTAATAATTCGCGACCCTATAAAGTATATACATTCTTGATCAGGATAAAATTCTAAGACGATCTAGCCATGTCCGTCTGTTGTAATCACTCTAGCGTCCGCAATAATTAAGATAGAGTGCTGAAATTTTGCACCCAAGGGTCTTTTTTCCATAGGCAGGTCAAGTTCGAAGATGGGCTATATCGGTCCACTCTTTGGTATAGCCCCCATATAACGATACCTCCCGATTTTCGGTATTTTGAGAATTTTAGCCACAATTTGTAACCGAACTATCTGCAATTTGACATTTGAGGTTCTCAGTGGTCATGAAATATCTCTACGACACATCGTCAACATAGGTCCATGTTTTGGTATAGCCCCCATATATCGGTACCTCCCGATTTTCGGTATTTTGAGAATTTTAGCTACAAATTTTAACCGAACTAGCTGTAATTTGCAATTTGAGGTTCTCAGTAGTCATGAAATATCTCCACCAAAAATCGTCAACATAGGTTCATGTTTTGGTATGGCCCCCTTATAACCGTACCTCCCGATTTTCGGTATTTTGAGCATTTTAGTTACAATTTTTAACCGAACTAGCAGTAATTTGACATTTGAGGTTCTCAGTGGTCATAAAACATCTCCACGAAACATCGTCAACATAGGTCCATGTTTTGGTATACATATATCGGTACCTCCCGATTTTCGGTATTTTGAGAATTTTAGCTACAATTTTTAACCGAGCTAGCTGTAATTTGCCATTTGAGGTTCTCAGTGGTCATGAAACATCTCCACTAAACATAGTCAACATAGGTCCATGTTTTGGTATGGCCCCCTTATAACCGTACCTCCCGATTTTCGGTATTTTGAGCATTTTAGTTACAATTTTCAACCGAACTAGCTGTAATTTGACATTTGAGGTTCCCAGTGATCATGAAACATCTCCACGAAACATCGTCAACATAGGTCCATGTTTTGGTATAGCCCCCATATATCGGTACCTCCCGATTTTCGGTATTTTGAGAATTTTAGCTACAATTTTAACCGAACTAGCTGTAATTTGCCATTTGAGGTTCTCAGTGGTCATGCAATATCTTCACCAAACATCGTCAACATAGGTCCATGTTTTGGTATGGCCCCCTTATAACCGTACCTCCCGATTTTCGGTATTTTGAGCATTTTAGTTACAATTTTCAACCGAACTAGCTGTAATTTGCCATTTGAGGTTCTCAGTGGTCATGAAACACCTCCACAAAACATCGTCCACATAGGTCCATGTTTTGGTATAGCCCCCATATAACGGTACCTCCCGATTTTCGGTATTTTGAGAATTGTAGCTACAGTTTTTAACCGAAATAGCTGTAATTTGACATTTGAAGTTCTCAGTGGTCATAAAACATCTCCAACGAAACATCGTCAACATAGGTCCATGTTTTAGTATAGTCCCTATATAACGGTATCTCCCGATTTTCGGTATTTTAAGAATTTTAGCTGCAATTTTTAACCGAACTAGCTGTAATGATCGGTATTTTGAGAATTTTAGCTACAATTTTGTCTATTCAAAAATAATCGTGAATATAGGTCCATGTTTTGGTATATTCCCCCATATAACTGTACCTCCCGATTTTCGGGCATTTTCAGTGGTCACGAAATTTCTTCACTAAAATTCGTCAACATGGGTCCATTTTTGAGGGTCTACATTGTTTTGATGAAACTACCCTCAATTTGACCCTTGAAGTTCCCTGGAGCTATAAAACTTTCCGCCAAAAAATTTAAAGATAGGTTGACTCTTTGATATAGCCCCGTAGGTGGTACCTTTCATCTAGCTGAACACATTTTTTTTAGATTAGATTAGATAACACTGTGCGTGATGAAATTTTTGTTAGAGACCCTGTGGGCCATTAGGAATTAGCGTTATATCTTTGTTCACTGTTGCTTAAGTGCTCTACAAAAACGACAAACAAAGATATAATGCTAATTCATGATGGCTTACAGGGTCTCTTGCAAAAACTTCATCACGCCATAACGCGGAAGTTCGACTCACGGCGCATCTGTCCTTCGGGGTTTTTAATATACACACACCAAGGGCTTTCATCTCCAAAAGGAATTATCTCTGCCCCAACATTTGTGTTCACGGTGTAATTTAAGCAATAGTGGGAGGCAGTAGGAGCCTATCCATTGTCGAAAAGTTGTTCCACCTAAAATTGTGAAAGGACCCTAATTATTCCATTTTAATTAAGACTATTTTATGGTGGAGGGTATAAAAGTTCGGTATAAAAAGTTCGGCCCGGCCGAACGTAACGACTTTTTACTTGTTTTTTTTTTAATCTAAAAGAACACTTTTTTAGCTACATTCGAAATTTTTGTTGTTTAAAAATATTACATAGTTTTATGGCAACTGACCATCTACGAAACACTGTTTTTATTAAAGCCGTTTGCGGTGACAACTCTAACTAGAAAACGAATGAAGCTATCTTCCTATATTTTGTGGGCTTATTTAGAATATAAAAATCTTGTCATTCATAGGCGGATTTTGCAAAATATTAGTTTATACAAAAATGGTGGACATCAAATCAAAATATCAATTTTTTCCTTAAAACGACCACGTTTTGATCATAAAATTTAAAATTAATATTTTTTAAATACATCGGTCGATATTGGTATTAGTTTCCGAGCTAGAGTGGTCGTCGATTTCCGAAATCCCATTTTGAGAAAAACGCAATGGATTTTTCGCTTTCAATGCTCATATCTCAATCATTTTTTTTTCAGATCCAATTCAATTTTTGTAATATTTACTGATATTTCGAGTTTTTATAAACTTTTCTTTCTTTTCAGTGTGGATTTCATTTGAATTGTCGAAACTTTTTTTGGTTGATCAATAATCAGTTAAAATTTGTTTTTTTGCTTAATTTGCATTCCTCCAAAGTATTTATGTAGGGATATATGGTCTTTATGTATTTCTTAATTAATTGATTTCGTAAGGTTACTCAGGAGGCAAATTCGCCCCATATTATTTTCATCATGTCAAATTTTTTTGTAGCGAGAAATGCATCAAAAAGATTAAAACGGTGAAATATTGTTGACAAAATTCAAGCAATATTTCTTTATAATTTTGTTAAAGCAAAAGTATATTCTCATAGCAAAAGTAGATATTAGCTGGGATTACTGTATCACCTGGTAATTGCAAATAGAGTGGAAGTTTATAAGAAAATTGATAAGAACGAAATGAACTCCAAATTGTCGGCATTAACTTCCATTGACATCATATCATATAAATCATATATAAAGTTCCGATTATTATAGTAATGGTAAACCTGCATCTATAGTCTTTTCTAGGGTGAACACAGACATCAATGCAAAACACGATATAATGTACAACAAGACCAGAAAAAATGAAGACAAAACCCCAAAAAGCCAAAAAATATGACCCATGACTATTTCCACCACTTTTGACATAAGTCAAAATGCGCAAAAAATGACATTGGGTTTTAGCGGAAAAACATAAAGAACATTCAAGAGAAAAATACAAAAAATTTTCTCACGACCTTCTCGACACTCTTTTTTCTATACTCTAATACATTTCAAAATTGTGAAAAAATTGGGCAATATTTTAAAGAGTTTTTAAGCATATTCCTACAACAGTTTTGCAAAAACAATTTTTTTCTAAAATATAAAGAAATACCTTTAATTGATAACTCCACACTAAAAATGACACTTTTATCACCGCTCACAACGCAAACTTGTGTTTTCAACAGTTCGCAAAAACTTGAAATATTTCTCAAATTTAACACAGTGCAACAAGAAAAGTAAACAACATACGGCATTGCTATTTTGGATAGTGAGCTAGAATTTTGTTCTCTATAACGCTGTCAAGACAGATTATTAAAAAATTATCTTTTAATTTTTCAATTAAGCGCCGTTTTTTCGGATTTTAACCCTACTTGCGATGACAATGTGCCTTATCGAAATAATGATTTCAGACCCCAAGTATGTTTAGACGCAATCCTTTTCAGAAAAATTGGAATCGATTCAGACATGTCGTCTGTCTGGAGCGCACGAACAAATCAACCGATTTTGTTCCCGTAATATTTTGTCCAAGCTTTTATCAAGTTCGAACAGGGACCATATCGGTCCACTCCACCTGGTACCTCCCACAAAAAGATGGACATTTAACGATCGAAGAAAACTAAAGAAAATGTTGTAGCACTGAAAATCCTCTACAACATTTTCTTTAGTTCCATTTCGACAGGAATTGCCTTTTCAAAGCAAAATCCTGAAAACCGAAAATTGGGAACTTTGAGCGCGATTTTTTTAAAAAATTCATCCAGCGATTTTTTCTTGTTTTTTGGATTTTTTCTCAGAATCCGCAAAAACTTCCCAGGTGTAAGCACCTTTCATTTAAATTTAGTTAAGGCGCACCGTGCGTAATGAGAAGTTTTCGATTTTCCAATTATAAATTAATAACGATTTTTTAATATATGCGAATTGTTATTGCATCTTATGTTAATTTTAATATAAACGACACTTCGCTGTCACTCTAATTATAGCCTCCACCATAATATAACGGGTGCAATTAAATTTGTCATTCCGTTTGTAACACATCAAAATATTCGCCGGAGACGAATATCTTCTTCTATATATATAAAAGAGTAAAGTGATGATGTGATCTACAACGCCCAGACGAAACGGCTGAAGCTAGAATCCCCAAATTTTGTGTGAGGATTAGTCTTGGGGCAAAGGTGCTCGATAAGGCTAGGTTTTTGGAAATTCGTCCTAGAAGGGTACGAAAAGTACTAAAATGTACTAAAAATGGTACCATTTGTGTGGGGGGGCGACTAAGAATCAACGCCCAGACGAAACGGCTGAAGCTAGAATTCCCAAATTTTAAGTGAGGATTAGTCTTGGGGCTAAGGTGCTCGATAAGGCTGGGTTTTTGGAAATTCGACCTAGAAGGATGCGAAAAGCACTAAAATGTTCTAAAAATGTTCTCATTTGTGTGGCTGACCGCCTTATAATCAATGCCCAGACGAAACGGATGAAATTTGAGTGTAGGTTGGTGTTGGTATGTAGGCATGAGATATGGCTCGGTTTTTGGAAATTCGAACTGGAAGGGTACGAAAAGTACTAAATGGTACTAAATATGGTACCCTTTGTATTCGGCAAACGGGAAAAGCTAGAATTCTGAAATTTGGGATGAGGGTCACTGGTGGAGAGTCAGAAAGATGTACCAAAGGGTTTTTGGAATTTCGACCTAGAAATGTACGAAAAGTACTAAAAGTTATAAAATTTAGTACCAGTTGTATATTTTGAACGGCTATAGCTAGAATCTTAAAATTTGCTATGGAAATAAAGGATGGGAGGTGGTGTTTATGAAAGGAAATTCGTTCTCATGTGTACGAAAAGTACTAAAGTGTACTAAATTTAGTACAATTTGGATTTGAGTGAACGGATAAAGCTGGAAACTTGAATTTTAAAATTAAGACTACTATTGAAGAGTAGGATTGAGATATTAGGGTTATTTTTGGAAATTCGTACTTATGTGTACGAAAAGTACTAAATTTGGTACAATTTGGATTTGGGTGAATGGATAGAGGTGGAATCCTGTAATTTGGAATCAAGATTACTGTTGGACTGTAGGATTGAGTTAATCTTGGAAATTCGTACCTATGGGTACGGAAAATACTAAATTTGGTACAATGGTACTAAATTTGGTACAATTTAAATTTAGGTAAACGGACAGAGCTGGAATCTTGAAATATTGAATTAAGATTTCTATTGGGCTGTAGGATTGAACAAGTTGTGGAAATTTGTACGAAAGTACTAAATGGCACTCAATTTGGATTTGGGTGCACGGATAGAGCTGGAATCCTGAAATTTATAATTAAGATTACTTATGGAGTGTAGGATTGAGGTAGTTTTGGAAATTCGTACTTATGGGTATGGAATGTATTAAATGGCACTTAATTTAGTACAATATATATTTGGGTGAACGGATAGAGCAGGAATCCTGGAATTTCGAGTTAAGGTTATTGTTGGAGTGTAGGGTTAAGGAAGTTTTGGAAATTCGTACTTATGGGCACGGAATGTACTAAGTGGTACTAAATTGGTACAATTTATATTTGGGTGAACGGAGAGAGCTGGAATCCTGAATTTTAGATTACTGTTGGAGTGTAGGACTGAGATAGTTTTGGAAGTTCGTACTTATGGTTACGAAAAGTACTAAATGGTACTTAATTTCGTACAATTTAGTTTTAGGTGGACGGATAGGGTAGTATCCTGAAATTTGGAATTACTGTTGGAGATAGTTATTGAAATTCGTACTTTCATACGAAAAGTATTAATGGTATTATGAATAGAGATGGAATTCGGAAATGTGGTATTATAGACCCTCTTGATGTGTAGGGTTGAGATATGGATGTGGTTGTGGATATACTTACAAAATTACAAAATGGCACAGAATTTGGTTCAAACTGTTATTGTGTAAATTAGTAGAGTTGAAATTGTGAAATTCGGTATTATGTGTACGTACTTATGTATACGAAAAATACTAAATTGCGGTTGGGATTATGTTTTGGATAAAAGGCAGTAGTTTTTTAACTTATACATATTATAGGTACTGAATTTGGCACCAGTTTGTCGTTGAAGGGATAAAGTGGAATTTCGAATTGTTGTTGAGGGATGGTGTTGGTGTTTAGATAAGAATTTTTTTTTTTAAATGCATACAAATTCTGAAATTAGGCTTAGGGCTGGCTGTCTTATTGAGAAATACACAATTGTATTAAATTTGACGTTGGTGTAGCAATGAAGCTGGAATAATATAATTAGTGTGTGAAAAGTACAAAATTGCAATCAATTTGGTATTGGGCTAAGGAATATGTATATTATCTATTTGACGGGTTCATTTTTAGAAGTGGTCGTACAATAAATGTACTAGGAGTATTAAGTAATACTAAATAGTGAAGCACTGGTATTGGGTGAATCGATAATTGAAATTTGTTGTGAGGATCACTGTTGAGATTGGATTAGAATGTTTATTAAAATCCACCTTTAAATGTATGAAAGGTTTCCACATGTAATACTATTGACATTGGGTGAACAAGTAGAGCTAAAACTGTAACAAGCTAATGAGCTAAGGTTCTGGATTCTAAAAATTGTACTGAATAATGTTCTATTGTTTCTATGTTAACACGAATTCGGTTTCTAAATAATGTAATAATTGTTTCACAAACATCCCAGACGGGACAAGGGAGACTTCTCTCATATCAATGAGTGCACCCCGATTCATATTAGATCAATGATATGGGACGTACTGATTATCGCCGAGTCCGAACGACGTGCCTTACGACACCATTTGTAGAGAAGTTTTACATGACTGAGATACTCAGTAAATGTCGCCAACATTACTGAGGAGTATTTTGCAACCGATCGGTTTTCTACATTTTGATATCGCAAATTCCAAAATTCGGACTGAAATTTAAAATGTAGGTCGCTGTTGAAGTGTAGAGGGCTTTTTTTTTGAGATTCGAACAAAACATGCACGAACAGTACTTGAAAGAAATTTAAATAGCTATAAGTACATAAAAATGTTCAGTGTTCACCATATTAAATGTTTATTTGAATATTATTCCTTTTCCGCATACGAAGTAGCGGGCATTTTGCTAGTTCAGCATAAAATTCTAAGTCGATATAACCATGTCTGTGAAGTGAATAGCCTAAGCTTCATGTTTCTACTTATAACAGTTCCTCTAATTTGCAAAAGTTGCCAAATATTTTGGTTATAACATGAAGCTTACTATTCACTAAACTATTCAAATCAAAGTTTTAGTTACTTTCAAAGCATGTGCAAGAATTGCCACTATTACTACATTAAAGCCAAGGGCCTTTAGATTTTAAAACTGTTTAGAGTTTTTGCGGACAGTTATGTACAAAAGTTTAACTCCGGTTTTAGGTGGCGAATTTATATTTTTTGGATATATTAAGGGGTTATCCCTAGTTGTGCCGACCACAAAAACTCATTTTGCATGATTTTTTTCAACGAAACTAAAATTTTTTAAAAAAGAAACATTGTGGCGTTTTTTATTGGGATAGCGTTTGCAATTTTGTTTTTTCAAAATAATCTGGCTTAATCCTATTGTTGTTGTTTTAATATTTTAAAAACAACTATTTTATTAGTGGAAAAGATTCGGCATTGTTCGCCAAGGGGTAAGACAGGGAATACTAAAGCTTCGATCCACGCCACTGGATAAAAAAAACGCCACAATGTTTCTAATTGAAGACACTGGCACGACGTGTGTTGTTTTTGCTGTAAAGCAGACCAACCAAATTTTGGTGTGTGCATTCGTTGAAATTCGACGACACATACTAGTGGAAGAGGTTTGAATTGTTTTCGCAGACACTTTCGTCGGAGTTGTGTGAGGTTGCCAAGGAAAAACTTCTCATTGAACTTTTTTCTTTGCTTACCTTTATACTTCGAGCTGACGATTGATGTTTGGGTATAAAAAGTTTCTTGTTGAAGAAGTTATTGTAAAATGACTTCGGTGGAGAATATCCACATACAAGAAACAAAGGAACTGATGAGATCCAGTGGCATGGATCGAAACTATAGTATTCCCTGCCTTACCCCTTGGCGAACAATGCCAAATCTTTTCCACTAATAAACTAGTTGTTTTAAAATATTAAAACAACAACAATGGGATTAAGCCAGACTATTTTGAAAAAACAAAATTTTTTAAAAAAGTTATTTCTTTCATGTGAAAGGGCACATCTTATATTACTTTTGGAATTTTTGTTGTTGACAAAATATTGCTTAGTCTTGTGGTATATGGAAACCCTTTTTATGTAAAAGCGTTTTGCGGTGCCAACGATAGCTCAAAACGGTAAGCGTTTGAAGAACCTAAAAATCTTGTCTTTAAGCGAAAAATAATTTAAAAAAATCTATGCGACCGCAAAGCCATACGAAATAACACGTAAACGTACACTTTTCCATTAAATTTGGGTTTATGTATTTCGAAAGGGCTGTCTCTTATAGAAAGAGAATGTCAAAATCACTCACTTGCTTTGTAGCTGCCGAGTAGAACGTAAACTCGCGAATACCACCGAAAATCTTAAAACAAATTTATGCAACACATTCTTGAAACAAAATAAAAATTTTACAGATACGATTCAATGGCGCTTTCATTCATTATTTTGAAGAAATCAATTAAATAAAATAATTCAAAATACCGACACATTTTATTTTTCAAACAAAACAAATCACACATATTTCAATATTTGTATGTTGTTAAAGTTCAAATAAAATAAACTTTATAAAAATACATTCACTATCCACTTTCCGTAATTTGTCATAATACTTTTTTATCCAACTTTGAATTTTCGTTCAAAGTTGGTGATGATAAATTACAGCGAGTAAGATCTGTCAATTTACGCGGCTCTTGTGACATCTAAGCTCTCTCGTTACTTTTAATTGTCACTTGTTTTTCGGATCTTCGTCCATCAACAACATCCTAGCAACACCATTGTAAATACAAGGTAATCTATATTAGTTCTTCGACTAATATATTAATAAAACCGCCAATTTTATTATAAAAAGAAATTACTGCCTTTTATTTGGTTTTTCTTTTCTTTTATTTTCACTGCTCCGCAACATATGTATATGTGAATTTTGTTTTCATTTCTCATTTGGCTCTCATTTATGGAACATAGTTGTACAAATATACATTCAAATTAGTAGTATTTCGCATAGGATACGTAACGGCAGTCGCACGATAGTTTGCGAAATACATGAACGCATTTTTAGACGGAAGCGAGTGACTGCTTTCCTTTCGTACAGATTTCCGTGCGACATATATGAACAGGTGGTTAAAGTTTCTATGCTACATACAAATCACAAATAACAAATCATGAACCAATATTGAGAATTTTTAGCCGCGAGCTTTACTATGCTTTAAGAACTCCGAGTACCGGATTATATCAAATTCGATTGAACGACGTGATGTTAACAGTAAAATACTTCTATTCAGGATGATTCGTTATGCGGGAACGAGGCGAAAACTTGAACCTGGGTGTATAATATTTTGTTAGGGTATTTTTAGGTTATTATGACCCAATGATAAAAATTTCAGTTCGATATATTATCTAGAAGTATTTTTATCACCTCTTCCCATGTAAGTAATACCACTGTGCATAGTAAGTACCTCCAGATTTTCGGTATTTTGTAATTTTTAGGTACATTATCTTACAGAAATGGGTTAAATTCGGTATTTTGTCTTGATTGGGAATATACAACATTCCTGCACGGAATGGTTGGTATAGGTACACGTGTTTATATAGCCTCTCAGTACCTCCCGATTTTTGATATTATGAAGGTTTTAGCAACATTATCTTACCAAAGTGGCTGAAATTTGGTACAGTCGAAATCGCTTATAACGTCATATCGTTTATAACCACGAAATCCAAAAGTCCCAAATTTCTGCCCTTTATAGCCCACACAAATAAATATCACTTGAATTTTGCTATCGGTTATAACGACGAAACACACAAAGGAGTAACATTTTCTCTACTTTTTGTTGCATTTTTCAAACTCAAACATGCGGCCAGGAATATGTTACTCGTAAGATAACCAACATATGTACAACATGTTCGAAGATGTGATTGAACTACTTAATTACGACCAACAACCTACGACTGATTTATAACAAACAAGTTCGACTGAAGTCTTTCTTTGAGAACTTGATTTAGCTCGATAAAAAATATTGCAGAAATATTTCAGAACCCCAAAGATACTGCAGAACCAAAATTGCATTTACCATCTGTGTCAAATGCGTGTCCTGCTGTAGAAATTCTTCAAAAAATTTAAAAAAAATGCATTTATTTAAACAAAAGCCATCATATTTACAAACAGAAATTACCTCATTTTATTAATATCGTTTATAGCGTCCGAATTTCGTCGGTCCCTAGACCGACGTTGTAAGCGATTTCGACTTTAATTAGTCTTCATTGGGGCCACAAAATTTCCCCCAGTAATTTCTTAGTATAATTAAACGTGTTGATAAAACCCCCATAGAACGGTACCTCCAGATTTTCAGTATTTTGAAGGTTTTAGGCTTGCCGAAATGTCTGAAACTTGTTGGTATAGGGTCCACGTTTTGATATAGCCCACAAGCCCACATAAAACGGTAGCTCCCAATTTTTTATTTTATTTATTATTTTTTTTTTTTGTTTCAAAGTTTTAGGCACATTCTTCTGAACAACACGAAAAGTCAATTGATTAAAAAGAAAGATCATCTTATACAAATTTTGCGATTAAAATATTAGAGCACAACTTTTAACAAGGTGAGGCAGACAGACTGTTTTTCTTCAAAATTGGATCCAACAGTAGGCAGATTGTATATAACATCTCAAAGAACAACACATGATCAAATGTGGATATTTAAAGCCAAAACAAATTTGAACCAAATAGGAATCCATTTATGCTTCCTATGCAACACGCTGGAAATTGAAAATCTTCAGCATTTTCTAGGACGTAGTCAAACTTTGAAAAAATTCAGAATTAGAATTTTCGGAAGCCCCTTTTTACATGAAGGATATTTAATAAACGTATTTAACGGATATATCGTAAATTGGTACCAGTTAGCACACTACATACGAATTATGAAAAGGGTATTATAAGTTTATTTTTCGAAAAATGCATGTAACACCGCGAAATATTTGTCGTAGACCCCCCATGTGGTATACCAAAATTCATATCTCGACGACGCACGCTACAGGCCGCAATTATGGACCAATTTTCACGAAATTTTGTATGGAGGTCGGGTTCAGACCAGAGTAGACCCCTATTTTTGGCGATGATCGTGGAATATTTAGGGGGGGGGGGGGTGAAATGGACCAAAAACAAAATTTTTATCCAATTTTGTAGCGGCTCTGTAGGTCGCAATGGTAGTCTGATCGGCGCGAAATTGTATGTAAGGTTTGGGTTTACCACAGAAGTAGCTTGCAACTTAACGTAATAATCAGATAATATTTAGCGGGTTAAATTGACCAGAACTTCTATGTGAAAATTGGTAAATTTTTAGTAAAATGACTATATCTTTATTCCTGGAAACTATGTTAAAACAATTTGAGTTATATTTAGAAGGGGAATTATGTTGATGTACGTAGTCAGATAAGAGAGTTACAGCCTAGTATATACAGGTATACCTCAGTTTTAATTGTGGATAGTGTATCCTTAATCACGATAGAGGTCGCAGTTATAGTTCAATATTGACAAATGTTTGCACTAGGTAATAGTTTTGGTCAAGGATAATGCCAATAATTGTTGATAATGATTAGCGTGTAAAATTGACCGTAACTATTGTGGGAAATATATCCAAATTTAATTTTTAATCAATAATTTAAATTCTGGGGGCATATTCGGACAACAACATTTCACTGCTACAACATAAAGGTTAATCTTGTTGTCCTCACCCTATTTTAATAGGATTTGCAAAACCAAGCAAAACCGTGAAAACCTAAAAACCCTATAAATGTGAACTTTGATCGTGATTAATCTATGAACATTGTAGTTTCTGAATCCGCAAAAACTTCTTAAGCGTAAGCACCTTCCATTTAAAGTTTTTAATTTTTTGAAGATATATGTATGTGTATGTAGCCAAAATTGTCCATCTGTTCGTTACGATATAATAAAAATATATAATATATAACGTGTCGCAATCATTCATACATACTTATATTCCCACAACATCCCCGAAGAAAAAGGGAGACTTCGCAATACTTCGCAAACTAATGCCCAGGGAAAGTGGTGTAGGGTATCATATGGTCGGCCCCATCCGACTATAGCCCTCTTTTACTTGTTTTTTTTTTTTTTTTTTGTCGATTGGACAATAACTGCGCCCTCTAGAGAATTTTCGTGAAAATGCACTTTGACCCTATACAAATTACTATGGAAACAAAGATCGCTCGGGTGTTAGAGGTTCACGATAATCGATCGTTATTAAATTTCATATATAAGGTTTTTGGATCAAATGCATGTTCACTCTTCGTCCAAATGGAATGGCTACAACATGGTATTTCGGATGCTAAATGGGTAGAAAACATCGATGCCTCATTGGTATTAAACCTGATTTAAAAGAAAGCGATATTCTTCATTTAGCGTGGCGAAAGAGCTTATTGCTTTCGTAAACAAAAGGAAACCAATTGTTCCATTGGAGGATATAAAAAGTGCGGCCCGGCCGAACTCAACGCAATTCTTACTTGTTTTGCTCTAATGTTGTAATGGTACATACCGGAGTTCGGATTGAATGCCGATTTAATTGCCTTTGAATGCATTCCCAGAAATCATTGCCTATTGCCGACCGCTCACATACGAGTACATAACTTCAAAACAACAGCACAGAACACCATCACAACCGTGTATGACGGAAACAGTAAGTACTTCCCTTCTCTCAATTACACCTAACTCGCCTAAAAAGGCAGCGAATGGTGTGAAAGGTCAACATTGTTGATTGATTGAAACGTAAGAGACTTTCTTATGGATTATTTTATTACATGTTTTTCTTGTATTTAATAACATGGGAACTTATAATGTAATGCATATTTATTAAAAAAATTATTAATACTACATGTATAATAAATAAATATATTTAAAAATGGTGTAAAAAATGTATAGTAATTCATAAAATGAGAACGGCTAGGCCGATTTCTGTAAAATTTTTTGTCAGTTATTCGTATTTTCGAGGAGAAGGTCTTTAAGGAAGAAAATTTTGGAAAAATCTCTCTGGAAAAGTCGGAAAATTGGAAAAATCGAAAATTGAGTTTTTGTATGAAATTTTATTCCTTAATAGCGAGACGAAGTTCGCCGGGTCCGCTAGTGTATAATAAAAATATATAATAAATTTTGTTTAATAGAAAGTATTCATTCCACATTTTACAAAACGAAAATTAAATAAAATCTATTAAAAATTAACGTTAATTATAACCTCAGCATTTATGCTAAAGAGGGTATATACACTTTCATACGGGCAAAATGTGCCTCATCGAAATAATGGTTTTAGACCCCAAGTATGTTTGGACGAAATGTGTTTCAGACAATTTGGAAATGATTTAGCCATGTCCGTCGGTCTGTCTGTCTGCCTGGCTGGCTGGATCGCACGATAACTCTCAAACGATTCGGTGCAAAATTTGGCTTTCGTAATATTTTGTCCAAACTTAGTTTCAGTTCGAAGATGGGTTATATCGGTTCACTCCTTCCGGTACCTCCCCCACAAAAGTTCGGAAATGTTCGGAAATTTTGTGCGCACGATAACTCTTAAAGGAATTAACCGATTTGGTCCATACTTTGCACATCGAGAAATTTCTACCAGTCTTAGATGAGGTTCCAATATGGACTCAATCGGTCCACTACTTCGGGTACCTCCCACACAAAATTTCGGAAAAGTTCAGTTTAGGACCTGCTTTCGAATCGCTTTGATTTTTGTTGTAGCAACTTCTAGTCACTGCCCCCAATACGACGCTATAAGTTTCATCGGGGCAAGTCCATACTTCCTGAGAAAATAGCCTGAAAATTACAAAAAACTCCTATGACAAAAGTGTGACCTTTTATAAATTATTCCATACCCAGCAAAATAAATTGGAAGTAGTGCAATGTATACTAGTTCTTTCACGGCATGTTTTGATGCAGTTCGGACGGAGTCGTGAAAGAGGAACTCCATTCCTTACATTTTAACCGCATTCGGAGGCGATCCAATGAATGACATCCTTTCCTCACATTTTAACAGCATATGTATGGAATTCAATCGGAGTCGTGAAAAAGTCACTCCAATTCCTTACATTTTGACATCCATTTCTCACATTTAAATTGTATCCGGATGCTGTTCAAGGAAGTCGTGAAAAAGCCATTCCGTTCGTATATTTTGCAAGCAGTTGCTTAGTGATCCCTAGCAAGCAAGCCAATTTGTAGATACCTACAACTACAGCATTTTTTCAAAGATAGAAAAAGTGTGCATCAATTTCTAAAATTTTTATATCAAATAAAAAATACAATCAAAACTTTTTACGGTATCTCACGAGAAGAAACTTTCCTAATGAAGAGCTGTTGGAGTACTTTTCGAAATCTCAACTGGTGATGGAAGACAATATAAGAACCCCTTTAGCAGATGAAGCAAAAACATTTCAGCTTGGATTAAATGGAGAGCAGACGAAACAAACTCAGTTGCGATTAAATTTAATGAAGAAATTTCATAATCTGTGTTAATGAAATAAAGTTCTTATTATTCTTGTTTTACACAAACAACAAATTCTTCTAATTATTTTGGGATAGTTTGCAATGGCTTGCATTTTTATTGCATCTTTGAACTGCATAAAAACACATTCCGAACAGTGCCTTTAAATTCAATCCAAAGCACTGCATCAAAACACGTGCTTTGGTTAGTTAAAATGCGATTCCAAAGGGATATTTAAAATGCAGTGCCGAAGGGTTAGTTAAAATGCAGTGCTAACGGAGTGCATCTTTCAGTAGTCACGCTCTTGTAAAAATCATGAGTGAAAATGCATAATTTGATGCACTTCCAGATCACCTGTACCTTTGGAGGCAAACCTGCATCTTTGGAGGCAAATATTTTGCTGGGTACCGTTTTTCCTTTATTAAAATATGTTATGTATTTCTTTGGAATTTTGTATGTGCCTATGTGTCTGTTGTTGCTTTTGTGTTTGGCGATTCTATGCATTTCAATAAACCACCAAAATTTATAAATGTGTGTATATGTCAGAGATAGCTAGAGAGCGCTTACTGAGAGCAAGTGAGCATACATTTCAATGTGTTTTACATTGAAATTTCGCTCCCTTGCTCTCAGTAAACGCCCACTGGTACATGCGCTTGTTTTTTGTGGTTTTTGGATTTGTATTTATATTATATCTAAACAAATATTTGTTTGCGCCCAAACATAAATATGTTTGCACCCAAACAAATATTTGTTTGCAGGACCCAAACATATGTTTTGTTGGGGACTGGTTGCAAACTATGAAAACGCGACAAAATCGATTAGTTGTCAATGAGAGCCGTACCTAAAATTTTCTGAGCGCCATTTTTGCAGAACATTTTGAAGCTGAAAAACGTAGATGCATGAATTACAACAACTAACAAATTTACAAAATCAACATTGTTGTTATTGAAAATTAAATGTCAAAGAAAATATTGCATTATAGGGTCGTTCTAAAAATTTTCTAAGGAAAAACATAAATAAATTTTGTAAATCCTCTAAAACAGAATACATTGAATTAAAATGTAAATATAAAGCATTCAGAACTGTCGTAGGTCATTTTTATAACATGTTTAGCCCTTTCGGCCCTGAACTTTTTTCCTCGCATTAGTAGTTACTTTAAAAACATAGAATTAAAGTATAAGTCAAAACTAAGACATAACATAAATTGGTGGGCGTTACCCCACCTATTTCGGAAGATACAGTACATTTTATCTAAAATTTATTTGCTCATTATTTTGTGCAATTATGTAAATATAAATGTTATAATCGTATAGAAGTATACCTCTGACCTTACTTTTGAAGAATCAAAGCTAAGGTTTAACATAAAGCTCAAACATTTTGATTTAGAAACTATTTAAATAATTTGGACTGTACACATCGATTTTTGACATGCCGTGATTTTCCAGACTTCACACTGAATAATGCATCGTAGTTCTGTTGATCGGGATACAACTGACACTTTTTTATAATTTTTGAATTCTTAGGACTACAATTAGCCAAAGCAATGTGTTCTTTGTGGAAAAAATTCCGTTAGTTTTAAATAAAACGACGTTAAAATCGAAATTGCTTATAAGCAACGTTGGGGCCGAAAGGGTTAGAATGAAAAGAAGTATTTTATGGTAGCAAATTTCGAAGTTTCAAATTTCATGAGTAGAACCTATTACATTTTGAAAACCAAATTTACAAAAAAGTAAAAATACAGCTGATTGTCACTTCTATCTTCTATAAACGTGCCTTGATTTCAGGAAAATAAGTTGAGTTGTTTTTGTAGAAAAAATTTAAATTGAAAATTGAAGAAAATGTGCGTGGTAAAATTTTCTTTCCATAAAAACCTAAGTTGGGTTATGACGGTATTTGACTTTTATTCGTAAATATATGACGTGTTTTAAATATGGCAAAGGGAAGTATCCCGCCCCTTCGAAAGTCAAGAAAATATGCATCCTATTTTCACCGGAGGCTATCCATGTACATTTTAAAAAGTGGACGTTTTCAAGTCTTTGTGTAAGGTAAGGTCGCAGAAACAACCACAATTGTCTCTCAAATAATTTTCCAAACCGATACATTCGTAGTTATTGTAAATATAAAATTTTTAAAGAAATAGGATATAGGGGAAGTACCCCGGCCCCTCCGAAACTCAACAAAATTTGTAGCCTATTTTAGCCAGGGGATGGCCCTATTCCCTGATAATTCCAGGAAAACCAGTTCAGTAGTTTTTGTAGAAAAGATTAATATTTAAATTGAACATGTGAGAAAAGGCTATAGTCGGTACGGGGCCGACTATGTGATACCCTACACCAATACCTCTTTGCATTATCTTTTCACTCGAAAACATTTCTTTTAGGGAGATACGAAAGTTTTCACCTATCTGGCTTTTATAACAAATGACTTAATACGAACTGAACCAAAATAATTAATATTTAATTTTATATTTGACTACAATCGACATCACCAACATCAATAGGCTTCTATCTCTGTGAGAAAATTTCGTGATGATCCGATCAAAATTCCGACCTGTAGTGTGATTGCAGAAAAAGTGGAAAAAAAGGGATGCATTAACGACTATTGCGATATCTTTATTATTTGACTCCCTACGCCAACCTACTTTGCATAATTTCAAAGATGGGATTTTCTAATTTCTTAGTCAGGCTTTGCTTTTAAAAGGTCCCCAGCCAAAAATGTGATATCCGTCATTATTATTAAAATCGCATAAATGAAAAGTTGGGTTCTATTAGCGACTAATGCGATATCTTCGTTGTTTGACCACCTACGACAACCTATATATTTTATTATATTTTCTATATATATTTTATATATTTTCTATTTTAATTGCCAGGTTTTGCTTTTTGAATACCCCTTATAGACCCTGAGATATTTGCTTTGGAATAAAATGTTGACTTTTTCTACAAATAAATTTTTTGCTCATTCCGACCCCTAAATATTATCCGACCACGACCAAAATCAATAGGCTTCTCCTGCTGTGAGACCCCCACTAACCCTCGAAATTTCGTGACGATCCGATCAAAATTGCGACCTATAGCGCGATTTCCAAAAAAAGGAAAAATGGGATGTATTACCGACTATTGCGATATCTCAGTTAGTAGGTCACCTACGCCGACCTAGTTTGCATCATTGTAAAGATGGGATCTTCTACTTTCATAGTCAGGCTTTGCTTTTGGAAAGTCCCCAACCAAACCTGTGATATTCGTCATTATAATTGAAATCGCAAAAATTAAAATTTGGGTTTTATTTGCTATTACTGTAATATCTTCGTTGTCTGATCACCAACGATAACCTACTTCACCTACTGATATCTTCTTTTGGTATATCCCATATAGAAGTTGAGACATTCGCTTTGGAAAAACGTTGTCTTTTTATGCAAATAAGTTTTTTGCCCATTACGGATAAATATTATCCGACCATCACCAAAATCAATAGGATTCTTCATCTGTGAGACCCCCATTAACCCTCAAATTTTCGTGACGATCCGATCAAAATTGCGACCTGTAGCGTGATTTCCAAAAAAAAAAGAAAAATTGGATGTATTACCGACTATTGCGATATCTCCTTTATTTGGTTACCTACGCCGATCTAGTTTGCATCATTGTAAAGATGGAATCTTCTACTTTCATAGTCAGACTTTGCTTTTGAAAAGTTTCCAACCAAAGCTGTGATATTCGTCATTATAATTAAAATCGCAAAAATGAAAATTTGGGTTTTATTTGCTACTATTGTGATATCTTCGTTGTTTGATCACCTACGAGAACCTCTTTTACATCATTAGAAAGGCTATATTTTCTACTTTTATTGTCAGGTTTTGCTTTTGGTATACCTCATATACGACCATTATATCGATGCGTTACAAACTTTATGGCCAAAACCAACTTATAATACCCTCCCCACATAGTGGTGTAGGGTATAAAAAGTGGGCGTGGTCAAATTTTCTTTGCATAACGTAAGTTGTGTTATGACGAACATTTCAAAAAAAGAATTATCCAAATAGGTCCTGCCATTCTCAACTGATGTCATTACCAACGAACTACATTTGATTTTTATTTATATAGTTATTGACACAAAGTATATAAATTCCATAGAGAGCGTTCACAATATTTAAGTTACAATTTTGAAATTGTACAGAGTATAATATATTAGTCATTGAATATTTAGAATTGAAAATGAACCCTATCGGTCCACGTTCTATATAGTCTTCATACAAAATTTCCGACCCGTTTACAGTGTTTTAAATTGTTTAATCAATTTGGTTCACTTTTTGGTAGGATTTTACAACCTCATTCGCTCTTATTTGTCATTTTTGCTATAGCAAGATTTACAGTATTTCACAAATTTTAGTGTAATTTTTAAGAATGTCGGCTGTAATATGGATTTTCGTATTCCTTTCGGTTGGAGAACCTAAGGCCTTTTTAACATAAAAACATAAGGTCTTTTTTAATTTATAAATAAATAAATAAGGTCTTTTTTAAATACATATCGGGATATCACACTCTAACTTCAGTCTCATTCTTCAAAAAGTTTTCAAATGAAAAAGTCTTTAATCACTTGGACTATTCATTCTGATAAAAATGTCTATCTTAAAAATCATCAATGTATTTATTAATTCAATATTTTTCTCTATATAAACCGCTTTTAAAATATTTATCTGAAAATACCCTGCATGTTGTTTTAATTCCAAGTGCAACATAAACGACTTCTATGAATTAAATTCTTAGGTTTTGCCAAAACATGGACGAACAAATGTTACAGAAACCAATATCAGAAACCAATTGGCAAACTTTTATCTAAATCCTGCCAAAACACTATAAATCGAACAAACTACATGATTATTGTTCCGGCAGTATTCTCTACTTTTAGTATAATGTCACAGGAGAATCTTTATTAATTTCTCAATTTTACCAGTAGAAGTTTTTGGACTCGATGACATTAAACACTTTGCTGGACTCAGTTCGTGCAACATACTGGAAATAGAATTTAAGTATTTCTAAAATTAAATTTATCCCAGAAGGGACAAGGGAGACTTCCCTCATATCAATGAGTGCACGCCGATTCATATTGGCTCAATGATGTGGGGCCTACTTTTTATTGCCGAGTCCGAACGGCGTGTCTTACGACACCACTTGTACAGAAGTTTTTCATGGCTTGAGTGCAAGGCGGAATTGTGTAGACTTTTTTGGAAGTATGTATAAACTTGGCAAACAATATCTTAACGATTGTGGATGTTCCGAATAAATGTTTATGTTTTGCTAATAAATTTGATTTCGATTAAGGTGCACAAGTGTTGAACTTTTGCGGAGAATGTACCTTAATGACCCGACATAGCCCATTTTGGAAGTGGATCTTTTATCAGGAAGCTTGGACTTGCCCTCGAAAAATAAAATATCGCTCTAAACAAGAACAAAAGGAGTGCATTTGGCCCAATGGGATATTTGAAATTTTCTGTGGAAGGTACTTAAAGGAGTGAACATATTCGAAGCTCATCTACGCCAGGAAGAAATTTTGCGATGTGAAAAGTTTGACCGAAGCTATTACTCCCTACAAGTGTTATCGTGTGCATTATTTTTGTGAACAATTTTGAACTTTGAAGTAAGTTTGGGAAACATATTACTAAATCCAAACTTCGCACCAAATCGGTTTATCCGTTCGTAAATTATAATGTTCTCCAGCTAGACAGACAGCGAACCATATTGTCTGAAACGGATTTCGTCCAAACGTACACTGCCGCTCACTTGAATAGAACCCCCCTACAAAATTTTTTTCAACCTCAATTTTTTCCGAATGCACAAGATATGAAGTGTTTAAGTTTTATTATATTTTGTTTCATGTGTTTGGAGTAAACTTAGTCATTCATTTGCATTCAAATCCAATTAATATAAGAATTATACAACGAAAACAAAATAAAGTCAAAAATTGAAGTAAAAATTTTGGCTCATTTGAATAGAACCCCCCTTTAAAACTTTCGAATACAGAAAGATTGTATTAGAATATCGATGCAAATTTACTCTATATTGAAAACAAATTACTTTAAGTAATATTCAGTAAAAGTCTATCCCTCCTGATTAAGGATACAACCGTATATCCTGCTTTAGCAAGGATTCTTTTAATAACCAAGTGTAATGCCTAACAAAGCTTGTTTTTCTTCTTTCAACAATTTTATTTTTGGAAGCGTACTGTCTCTTTGAGTCGTATATTTTACGCATAAGTCATTTTAGAGAATATTTACCACTATATAATATGGCTGCCTCTTCAGGATATCCGCATTTCTTCTGAAAAAATAAGTTTTGATGACCCGAAGTGTACAAAAGTTCATAAAATCGTGATGAAATTACCACTCCGAAAATGCTTCTCACTACTGGAAATGCATATTTTTGAACTCCTTTGTATTTTGTCCTGCGCATTTATGGTGAAAGAAATTGACACTTGGTTATTAAAAGAATCCTTGCCAAAGCAGGATATACAGGTGTATCCTTAATCAGGAGGGATATACTTTTACCGAATATTACTGAAAGTACTTCGTTTTCAATATAGAGTAAATATGCCCCGACATTCTAAGACAATCTTTCTGTATTCGTAAATTTTAAAGGGAGGTTCCATTCTAATGAGCCAACATTTTTATACCCTCAGCCTTTAGGCTAGAAAGGGTATATACACTTTCATACGGGCAAAATGTGCCTCATCGAAATAATGGTTTTAAACCCCAAGTATGTTTGGACGAAATGTGTTTCAGACAAGTTGGAGCGATTGAGCAATGTCCGTCCGTCTGTCTGTCTGGCTGGCTGGAGCGCACGATAACTCTCGAACGGATAAACCGATTCGGTTCAAATTTTGGTTTTCGTAATATTTTACCCAAACTTAGTTTAAGTTCGAAGATGGGCTATATCGGTCCACCCCTTCCGGCACCTCCCCCACAAAAGTTCGAAAATGTTCGGAAAATTTGTGCGCACGATAACTTTTGAAGGGAGTAACCGATTTGGTCCATAATTTGCACATCGTGAAATTTCTACCAGACGTAGATGAGGTTCCAATGTGGACTCAATCGGTTTACTCCTTCGGGTAACTCCCACATAAAATTTCGGATATGTTCAGTTTAGGACCTGCTCTCGAATGGCTTTGATTTTTGTTGCAACAACTTGTATTCACTTCCCCCCCATACGACGGTTCAAGTTTCATCAGGGGCAAGTCCATACTTCCTGAGAAAATGGCTGGAAAGGTGCAAAAAGCCCCTATGACACCTTGTGTAGCGGTTGGAGCGCAAGATAACTCTCTAACGGATCTGTCGATTCGGTCCAAAATTTGGCCTTCGTAATATTTTATCAAAACATAGTTTAAATTCGCAGATGGGCTATATCGGTCCACTCCTTCAGGTACCTCCCCCACAAAACTTCAAAGATGTTCGGAAACATTTTGCGCACGATAACTCTTGAAGGGAGTGGCCGAATTGTTCCATACTTTGCACATCCTAATATATCTACCAGATATAGATCAGGTTCGAATATGGACTATATTTTTCTACTCCTCCTGGTACCTCTCACACAAAATTTCGGATAAGTTCACTTTAAGACCTGCTCTCAAATCACTTTGATTTTTGTTGAAGCGATTTGCATTCGCTACCTCCATTACGACGGTAAAAGTTTTTTCAGGGGCAAGTCCATATTTCTTGGGAAAACAGCCCGAAATCTGTAAAAAACCCCTATGTCCCCATATGTGGCGGTCGGAGGGCACGATAACTCTCGAACTGTTCAACCGATTTGGTCCAGAATTTGGTCTTCGTCATATTATGTCCAAACTTAGTTTCATGGGCAATAACGGTCCACAACTTTCGGTACTTCTCCCCAATATTTAAAAAATGTCACTAAAATGCTAGGACGATATCACTTGAATGGGGCAACCAATTTGGTCCAAACTTTGGATCTCTTAATATTTTATAAAAATTTAGTTTAACTTCTAAAATGGCCCATATCGGTCCTCCCTAAGGGTACCTACCCTACAAGAGTTCAACATATGTGTCTTAGTGCAGTTAATTCCTATTCCACATTTTTGTCGGCAAGTTCAAATGTCCAAAAAGGGCCACAAAATTCTGAAGACATCTTAAATACATTCGATCTGTCCGGAGGTGAAATTTTCGCTTCACATTGGCTGAGGGTATATATCTGTCGACAAAGCCGACTGATACTTTTTTACTTGTTACATCAATTTTTAACTTTATTTTGTTTTCTTTGTATAATTCTTATATAAATTGGATTTGAATGCAAACGAATGACTAAGTTTGCTCCAAACAAATGAAACAAAATATAATAAAACTTAAAACACATCATATCTTGTATAATTCGAAAAAATGGAGGTTGAAAAAATGTTTGTAGCGGGGTTCTATTCAAGTGAGCGGCAGTGTATTGTAGCCGAAAACCACTATTTCGATGAGGCATATTTGTATCGTTTGATGTGTATATAACCTCGTTAGCCTAAAGGACGTACATCCATGTTGCAGACAATTTTCAAATCTACAATTTTTATTTTAGCCCGTTTTGGCTGTTTGGTCTTTGACCCTGAATAACTTGTTTTGAACACATGTGTTCGATGGAGGCTTTTAGGTCATTGTTTCTTTGTAGGAATTTCTGATATTTCCCCTCAATAAACATGTCTATTTTGACTGTGTTAGATCTCGCGTCGTAAGCAAAGAACGAGAATATCAAAAAAAAAAACAAGTTAGAGATGCCTAGAGTTTGATTGATTTGTAAATTTTCGGAAAAACAAACTTATAATACCCTTTCCACATTGTGGTGTAGAGTATAAATACTCACGCCATGACCTTAAAATTATTCTAGCCGGTTTTAATTCCTAGATTGGAAAAAAAGAAGTACCTTCTCAGGTCCAACTGTCAGAAAATATGGAATATCTTATAGAAATGGTTCTTTAGGTATACGCAAGCGGGAAGACCAAGACACCGATATTAAACGAAGTGAACATCCAATATTAAACAAAGTGAACTATTGAATTGGTTTTAAAATCGACTACTAGTTCGACTTATGAGATAAATGTGCCTCAGCTGTGTTGAATATTTGGGAATGTTGTTTATCCGTTTCCATCACTAAACAAAGTACATTTAATGATATTTGCTTTACGAATTTTCCAAAAGAAACGCAATAGTCCGGTCAAAATAGACATGCGTATAAGGGGGAAATAGCAAAAATTTCCACAAAGCTGAATTTTGGTGGAGAGCTAGGGTTGGCCATTAGAAGCAACGTCCTAAAAGTCCCCATCGATCCCATGTGTGCAAAACAAGTTATTCGGGGTTAAAGGTCATTTTTGGAGGCATTATTCAGTTTTTTAATTTTTCGCAAAAACCGTAATACTAAGCAAAAGCTCGCTAAAGTAAAAGTTGTACATTCAATAATTGTCGACAAGATGATTCTTAAAAAAGACTTACCATTTTCGAGATATCGCGGTCTAAAGGTCAAATAAAAAATTAGCCGCGTAAGTACATTATGAGGCGAACCGGTTAAAGTAACGACACTATGTGTTAGATACTTCCGTAAGCTTTCAAACGATATCCACTTTGCTGTAATCGGTTCAGTAGAACCGGGTCTAAGCCGGTTTTTAAATTTGGCCTTTCGGGTCTAATAACCGGCGAACCGGATCCGCAACCGTTGAAAATTATACATTTCCGTAATCAGCGCAACAATCACTACCTTTGGACAAAACTTGAAAAAAATCGGAGAGTTTTCGTGGGGTCGTTCCCGTTTGGCTTTCGATTATATGTGGGTTAAATGGGCTATTTTTGCATAAAATGACTCTAACATTGAATAACTCTACTAAACACACTCCGATTTTGTTGGAGTTTTTTTTATAAGATAGCTATAATTTCGCTCTTCAAGAAAATATATATTTTTGGGGGGACAGACCCGATTACTTCGCTTATTTTAGCCGGTTCGTCTGAATATGTGCATATTTCCCTTATAAGTGCATAAAAATCATGTGTTTTTTAGAACAGCTATATCTCAAGAATGGTTCCTTCTAAGAAAAAAATTATAAGGGTCAAACTTGTAGGTAATTTTTCTGTCTACAATATTTACTTTAGCCACTTTTTGATTAGATCAACAGTTTTCAAAAAATAAATCCGAAAACCTAAAAACCCTTAAATTTTGACCTTTGACCCCGTATAATTTTTTTTGCACACATGGGATCGATGGGGACTTTTAGGACGTTGCTTCTAATGGCAAACCCTAGCTCTCCACCAAAATTCAGCTTTGTGGGAATTTTTGTTATTTTCAATGTCTATTTTGACCGGACTACAATGTCTGTTGTGCATGAACTTTATATGTATCAAATTAATTAAGTTTAAAAAGAAAAATTCCGTCAACATAGAAATATGTAGATTGGTTTTTTTTGTCTGAATAAAACAAAAGACTTAAGAAACGAACTTGATAATTATGAGACGGTACAGTCTGTCGTCGTGCTTTTCTTAAATTCATTTGCTAGATGACTAAGTATGTGTTGCAACCATCACCACCAACCATCCATCCATTCATCCTCGGTAATGCTATTGCTGTCGATTGCTGGTTGCTATTGCCGTTGATTGGAAAATGATGTTAACGCTAAAATCTAATGGTTCATGTTTATGGCTAATGTTGCATGGTTTCTATTTAGTTTTAGTGTTTTTTTTTAATTTTTCAATTTTTTCAAAAGTCATTCTTCACTCGAGCGTTGCAATTTCATCAAATTAAAGAAAACAGCAACTGTACAAAAACCAAAAAAAAAAAAACAACAATAACTACAAAGAGAAAAACAATCATTTTAAATGTTATGCTTTTGTAAGTGAATATGCTTTCAATTCTTTAATTTTTGTTGAAATCAAACTTGATACAGATGGTGGTGGTGGTGAAAATATTCACACATATATGGCAATAGCGGAGGCCGTACCGCACGTCCCTCCATCCGACCATCCATGCATGCATATGTCTAGTTAGTTTTTGGTCGAATATCTTCTTTATGTGTGCTTTCATTATTAATATCATATTTTTTCGTTATTATTTCTCTGTTTTATAATTTCTTCTTTTTTTTCGGCTATCAATTGTTTATTATTAACACTTGCCTCATTATGAGGCAAGCGGCTTGCTTCAGCACGCAATTACATTTAATGTCCAGAAAAATAATTTCAAGTTGGAAAAATATAGGTGGATTACAGTGGAAGTTTACGACCACCATCTAAACTTGTTGATATTCGAAAACTGAATATTAACCAAACATAGTTGCTTGCTTGTTGGAAAATTCTGTAGCCATTACTCATGAATGAGTACAAACTACACTTACTCTGCTTTCGATATCTTTGGCTTACTTTATTACTGGTGGTGTTGCTGCTGCAGAGCAGTTTGACCGATATTTCTGTTTCTAAAATTTTCTTCTTTACGTCTTTAGTTAGTGGTGTTACTTGAGAAACTGTAAGAAGTTAGGAAGTAGTTTTATGACTTTTCGTAAAATTCGGATGTATGTTTATTGCTTTATATGTATGTTTGCTTATTTATGTAGTGCACAATGTGTAGTGAGTGTGTTTTTCGTGGTAACAGTTTGCAGCCCAAGAAGAAATAGTAAGTGAATTTAACCTCTTAAAACACCGCTTACTGCCTTTGACGTACATAGCTACAGGTTTGTTGTTGTTGTTGCTGTTGTTTTAATTTGCTTTGCCAGTGCATACGCTGCTGATGCCTCTGCGTCTCTGCTTTCTTGGTTACTGTCTGTTGGTTGGTTGTTCGTTTCCCCCTCAAACTGTGCGGACTGATGATCATACGATTTATATAGCAGCTAAACATGTTTGTTTGGTATACAGTTGCAGATTTTACTCCGTCCGAGACGGTCGTTCGTACATTCATTCGCATTCACTGTTTGATATACCGCCTTGGCATTTCGGTTTCGTTCAATTGGTCCTTTTCTGACGTCCAATACGTGCCAATAGTTCCTGCAACATTTTGGATTATCCTTCCAAATTCTAATACATTTTTTGTGGATTTACCAGTAAATTAAAACAAAAACAACTTCCAAGGTAAGAAAGCAAGATGTTTACCAAAAATCAAGGAAACTAAATTGCAAAATTTGCAATGTGTGATCTGTTAAAAATGTGTTAACAAAAAGGCGCCAAGTGTTTGAGGAAAAGGATCATAAAAATAGAAAAAATGTGGAATAAAATTCAAAGTGCAATTCAAAAAAAAAAAAAAAACAAATTAAATTAAATTAACTTTGTTATTATTGAAAAACGAAATTGATTAATTTCGAACATTTCACTTGTAGTTTCACTTGTAGTTTAAAAGAATATTATACATATGCCTTCAAGTTTAGCGACATTTTCCATTCAAAACCAATTTCATAATTCAATGCAGTGAAACCTTTTTCTAGAAACAATCCTCAAATATGTGAATACCTCAAATGTGTGTTATACGTTTAAAAACAAAAGTATTTACTTTGAATATATAGAAAAAACGTTTTGGATTCAAAGGATTTATATATAATTCCTGTAGGTCCCAGAAGGGATTTGTAATTGTAGGCAAAGTTCCACTTTTACGGTTTTCTATTTGAACTAAACGGTGCAATTTTCGATTTGTTCAAAACAATTAAAAGTCGATTTTCGACTTTTTTCCTCCCAACTCAATGCTGACTAAAGTCGGCTTTGTGCTCGAAAATCGCAAGTCGAAACTAAAAAGTCGAACTTTCGATTTCTGGTACTTAAGCGTCTGGCTTTCCTGCTTAATTCATTCCTTGTAACAGACTAAAACACAAAAGGGAATCTAGTTCAAATTTCGCTCGTCCGATCTTTCTTCTTTTATGACAGAAATAATTTATGTATCGAGCCCTTTGCAAAATGTAGTCTTCGATGTACTACATAACATCAAACTTTTCTAACAGGCATTGCTTCGTATTCGCAGATAATTTTCTATTGATCCCAGAGGGTATTGAAAACTAAGGTCCGCTTTTAGACATTGCGAAAAAAAACAAAAAGTATAGTTTTCGATGTTTCGATTTTGTCAAATCTGTCGACTTTGTGACCGATCTTTCTAGAAGGTAAAAAAAGAACTTCTTCTAAGCCATCTATCGGCAAAAGGGGCACATGTGTCCTCAGAAAGAGTTCCTCTCCCCACATGCACATTATTAGCCGATTGAAAAGCGGTGCACTCACACAATAACAGTGTCCTAAAGTTTGCAAAATAAAATATACCTATTGTAAGCTCTTCTCGATACGTTTTAGGCTCTTTTAGACATTCCGATTTTTAACTACAACTAAATAATACAGTTCTCAATCTTTCGATTTGCTCAAATCAGTTACAAATGAATTTTCGACTATAATCGACTTAGTGAACGATCTTTCAGAATTCGGGTGAATGGGTGACATTCCATATATCTAGGAAAGTCTAATTAATTTTTCGTTGGAAATCGAGCTTATTGGCCGATGAGTTTTTGCAAGCGAAAAAGGAAACTTGAAGATTACAAAGGCGTTTATGAAAAGTCAAGTTTTCTCAAATTTTCTCGACTTTAAAACTTTTCTAATTGTGACTCATTATTTCGTTATTCCGACATAAGGAATTTCGAACACGACATCTACTCGTGGGATTCAAAGTACTTATATTCAGCAAAGACTTTCACCTGAAACGTCCAGATATCACAAGCGCCATCTACCCACCAAATCCAAAATACGAATAAAGTAAAGATCCTCACCACTACAAACCTACATTTGGGGGCTTTTCATATACCCCCGTTTGCACTTAACGGGATTTAAGAAACCCACTGGATTTCCATAGCGTCAATTCCATAGCGCAAACGTCAAATAAATCCTCATAAAGAAAGTTAATCCGACAAAAAGCTCTAATGCAAACGACGCTATAGCTAGAAAAAATTCTAAGGATACGTAATCAGAAATGATGGCAACTTTTGGTATTGTCGAATTTTATCTTCATGAAAATAAAAATCGATTTTATGACGTTAGGTAAAACTTCTTTTGCGATTTCTTCCTGCAAACTCTTCGTAGGCTTCAGAAAGATTTGAAGCTTTTCTCGAAATTGTTGTCAAAATTGGCTACCATTTCAAGAAAAGCTCTATTGAAAATCGTTGGTAAGAATATTCAAACTCGATTATATATGTTCCACAAACATCCCATACGGGACAAGGGAGACTTCTCTCATACCAATGAGTGCACCCCGATTCATGTTAGCTCAATGATAAGGGACCTACTGTTTATTGCCGAGTCCGAACGGCGTGTCCTAAGACACCACTTGAAGAGAAGTTTTACATGGCTGAAATACTCAGGAAATGTCGCCAACATTACTGAGTGGTATTTTGCCACCGTTGAAATTTTTGATGTTGCCTGGCCGGGGAATCGAACCCACGACCTTTAGTGTGCAAGGCGGGTGTGCATACCATTGCACCACGGTGGCACCCAATTTGAAACTCGATTACGAAACCTCAATTTTCGATTTTCTCCATTAGCAAAAGTCGTCAAAAAGTCATCTAATCGAACGACGATATTCGCATTTCATGGAAAGTTATAAACAAACCTTAAAATTCCCGTTAAATTACCACACGCTAAATGTCTGTGTTCGATTCCTAGGCCAACCAACATCTGAATACCAAAGCTAAATATTGGCTTACATCCAAATCCAAAGGTCATGGACTCGACAAATCACTTTCTGAGACGAATATGCATGTCCGTCCGTCCGATCACAACCTACAGGTCGCACTTATTTTCCAATTTGGCTGAAAATTGGGAAAGTTAACTGTTTTAGCCATAGAAAGAACACTATTGCTTTAGGTGAGAAGCGCATTAGATGTGGATATAGCTCCCATATATTTTTTCGGGCGATTTCGTGTATTTGATGTACCAAACATGCTAAGTACGTCCAAATGCAATGATTGGTATTTGAGACGGAATTTAGTCCAGAAATAAATTTGCCAATTAAATTGTAATCGGTCCAGATTTGGATATAGCTTCCTTATACATATATTTTTTACATATTCACAGTGGTGTAGAATTTCATACAGTCGGCCCTGCCCGGGTTTAATGGGTCAAAAGCGATTAAATGCCCCAAGAGACCATAACAGCTCGTCTGTTCATTACTTACAAAACAGAAGACTATGGTTAAATGAGTTGGTAAAAACTTCTGAAATTCGGTAGCCATATCTCAGTATTTCAGCCTCGTAAAATGTTTAAAAATCAGGAGTCCACTATAATTTAGTGGTAATAAAATCATATACGTTAAGGTCCAATGTCACAGGCAGTATTCTTTCATACGGGAAAACGTATTCATTTATTCGTTCATTTAACATGTTTTTTGAAAATATATTTTTTTCTGCTTAAAAGAATAATGCATCGTCTGATCTCTGTTATGCTTTTTCCGTACCAATCACAGCTCAGTTTAATTTCAAGGTTATCAAGTCCCTGCTGATGAAATTAAGAATGTATAAAATATTTGTTTTTAAAATTGTGACAAATTTAAAGCTACTAATTAAAAATTCCAGCATACTGAAACGTGTTTATTTTTAAAACTCAATACTAACCAATAAAATTTGGCATTTAGTCATTGAGGCAGAGGACTTTGATCTTCATCTAGATAAAATTATGGCTATCGTCTAATAGCCCTGACATTAGAAAACAAATTTAAATAGAAATGAAAGTAATAAAGCTTTGTTAAAACAGTAAATTACCAACAAAGGTGAGGTGTAAATTGCAAACACACAGAAACAACGCCAACAAATTTTGATGTCAAATTCTTAAACAGGTATTAAAATCATTTAAGATTTTGGACGGTATCAGATACTTTTTTGCAATTTTGCATATTATCGTAAACAGAAAATTGTTTTGTGGACACTTTCACCAACATTTCGCAAACAGAACCAACAACTTTGGTCCAACCATCCTTTATGGCCATCATCATTGTCATGGTTATATTCATTATGAGTTTTGAAAGTTTTTTGGTTTTTTTTTTTTTTTTTTTTTTTTTTTTTTTGAGGTTTTACTAGGATGCGGTAACATTCACTTTCAAAACCAACAAATTTTCTTTCTGAGTAACACATTATCATCCACACACCCATTCATACATAGCCATATCAGACACTAGGAGAATTTAGTTGTGCCGTAACCATGTAACAGCAAATGTTGTTACCGGTAACCTGGTTATCCAGCGTTTTGCTGTGGTAACCATCCGACCAACTCGACAACAACTTGACAAAAGCTTTTGTAGCAAGTTTTCATATGTTGCAGCATTGATTGCAACATAAAACTAAACAAACAAGCATTAAGCCAGCAAGCCAGCGAACCAGTAAGCCAACCTACCTAACTACCATCCAACCGGTTTAGTTTTTATAATGCCTCCCCAGTCCCATATGTTTTGATTTTGGGCTTAAAGTAGACGGGTTAGCAGACACCAGCTACAACAGCAACGCTTTTTGCAAACCATGACTTTTGCTTTTCATTTTGCCGTTGTTGTTGTTATTTTCTTTACAAAATCTTCCAACAACATCACAATTTCAAATGACACAATTGCTAATGTTTTGTTTTTATTGCATGTTTTTTACAAAAGATTATAACATCCATAGAAAATGCTGAGCTTGTTAGTTTGTAGTAATTGCCGAAATGTGTGTTTTATTATTATTTTCATTGTTTAATTGTGTCAGGTTATTATGTGTTAAGTAAGCCAATGATTGTGTATATCAAATGTTATTTAATTGTTTTCTTTAAAACTATGCTCTTGGGAAATTGCCAATTTCCTCCATTTTCTAATTTTCAAATTTTATGATAGAATGTGGCTCACTAATTATCACACCCGCCTCACCCTTGAAATATTTCACATTTTCGAAGGTGAATAAATCTTATTCGAAGCTATCTGCCAGCCAAAAGGGTTTCTTTCCCCAGATACACATGATTTAACCGATTGAAAAGCGATGCACTCACGCTATAACAGCTTCCTAGAGTTTGCAAGAAAAAACTGGTGCCGATACCTCTTCAAAAAAAAGAGTTTTAGGCGTTTGCTTATGTATACTTCCCAATATCTTACATTTTCAGGGAAGAAACAACTTACATATTTAGTTTATTTATTTTATTTTTTCATCTTTATAATCGTTAATCATCGTTATAATGAATGTCGAAAGAGCCATGGCGCAATTCGAAATATTCATATTCGGTAAAGACGTTCACCAAAAAAGCCAAGATGTCACAGCGCCATCCCCCCGCCAAATTCAAAATACGTGAATAGTAATGATACTTTGCACTAAACACCCACATGTAGGCGTTCTTCATTGCAAGAAATATTCTAGGGCAGCCCTGATCAGAATTTTGAAATGATTCGCCATCAATTCTCTTTCGGTTTTTTGTTTAATTGTTAAATCTGGGGAATCGTTTTTGAGGATACTGAAGTGCAAAATTGAATGAAACGTCGAAATAAACTTCCAAAAATAGTTCTTTCCTAATTTCTCTTAAATGGTGTTTTTTCTCTTTCGTGTGAAAATACACCGTTTTGAGCAGCCATGTTCAAGAATGTCGAATGTCGAAAGCGCCATGGCGGAATTCGAAATATTCGGTAAAGACGTTCACCAAAAAAACCAAGATATGACAGCGCCATCCCCCCGCCACATTCAAAATACGTGAATAGTAATGATCCTTTGCACTAAACCCCCACATGTAGGCGTTCTTCATAGCGAGAAATATTCTAGGGCAGCCCTGATCAGAACGTTGAAACGATTCACCATCAATTCTCTTTCGGTTTTTTGTTTAATGGTTAATTGATAAATCAGGGGAATCGTTCTTGAGGATACTGAAGAAACTTCCAAAAATAGTTCTTTCCTAATTTCTCTTAAATGGTGTTTTTTTCTCTTTCGTGTGAAAATACATCGTTTTGAGCAGCCATGTTCAAGGGATACGTAATCGGGAGCAAAATGTCGTCTTTTGGTCTTTTAAATTTTTTTCTTAATGGAAATGAAAAATCGTTTTTTATCAACTTAGTTAAAAATCGTTTTTCGATTTCTTCCCTTCAATACTGTTCGCGCCATCGGATCAGTGAATAATTGTTTTAGTTCAGTGTCATGATCGTGACACGCCCAATCTCCCATATTTTTGTTTTTGAGATAAGTTTATTAGTTCATTTCATAACTAAGACGTATACAAATTTACCCAGTGTTTTATCCGTTGATGCCTGACAGACCCACTTTAGCAAACTCTTTGGGTACGAGATGGCATTGAAGGTCACACATTTTTGGCGGTGGCTAAAACCCTCAGTAACTGACAACCACAAATTCTGCTACTATTTGGCATTTGGGTAAAAACAAAAAGAAAACAATTTTTGTTACTACAGCATTTGGACCAATTGATTTTATATAGCAAATTGCCTTAAGAGCCCCATCAAAAGTAACAAATTAAAGCTTAAAATTAAAATCTAACTCTGTCCATCATTTGTTATCAAAAAAACCACATAAGTTGATATGTGTTAATCAAGCTGCGCACATTAACATATCGAACAATCTTTCTTTCACACACATAGGACCACACCATGCTAAACGTGCATGTGCCAAATTCATCATGCGGGTCTAGGCCCGTCAGGGAGCTGTCAACAAAAACTGTGAGGCCACCAGCAATTGTTACAATTTAAAAATTTTTTCCAACAAACCTCAAATGTGCCGACTGACACAAAAAGGCCAAAGAGTTCAAGAGAGTCTAGACGCTCATCTTCCTACCAAACAAAACCCGGGTAACACAACAAGGAATGTGCCCCGGGGTGAATTGAATACATGCATACCAAGTCATACCACACCAAACCAAGTCAAGTTCAAAGTGCCTGTCAAATGTAAATTACCTCCCACCCAGAAAACAATAACAACAAAATTGCCAATGACTTGTTTTAAGGGTCGGTTGAAAAAAAATAAACAAACTTTAAACAATAACCGCCTAAAAAACACCGTTAGATTAAAGAGATGATAATAATTGAAATCTGTTATGGCATTTGATAAATATTTACTTAAACGATTGTTGCAAAAATTGTGTGGCGTTTCATGTTGAACAGCAACACTACCATCACACAATAATGCCGCGGAGTTATGCTACGTCTTTATTATATTCACATTTTTGAGGTTTCTTTTTATTTGTGGACAGACAGACAGATAACCTTGTATACAAATTTGGTAATTTCACATGAAAATATTTACCTTTTTATGCCATGTTAATGTTTTTGTTTTTGTTTAGTTAGTTGTTCGTTCATCTTTGCGGGTAAATTACACTTAAATTTTTTTATGAAATTGCCATATTCCCGGTTAATGGCATCTTATAATGTGTTTCTGTTTTTCTTTTTTTTCGACTGAAAACCATTGAAGACGAAAACTTGGTAAAAAAATAAAAAGTTTTTAAATTGTTTTTGGTTTCCTTGGCCATAGCATTTATTTTTTATTAAATATTGTAGAGGTTTGCTACTTAATGAACAATAAAAAAGTTTTTTTGTTTAAAAAGTGAAATTAGTTTTTAAAATAGAAATTAGAATTTCGAAATTTTGTTTCAACCTTCTTCTTTATTATACCTCAAACTGAAGTAAACCTAAGGTAATAAAGGAATTTCTATCTTTCCCTTCTGTTACTTAGCGAAACCGTAGCCATGATAAAGAGTTGGAAATAATTGGTTTCCAGTAATCAAATAACTTTGTACAATAGTTTTGGTTTACTTGCAATGCCAAACAATAAAAATAGTGAAAATGCTGTGCAGGTGTGCCAAAAAGACAATTATCGTAAATATATTTTATCTAAAAGCAAAACTTGACATTTGTACCGTTCGTTGAACAAAAAGATGATATTGCGATCTCATACCTTCTGGGTCGGTTTTGAAGCTTGTTTACAATGACAGCAGAGGTCGCCATTCCAAAAACGTAGTAGAAAAATCAACAGTCGTTCACGAAAAGCCAAGTTTTTGATTCTTTCTATAATTAATAGTCCCCTTCCATTCATTCCTAACCTTGTCTCTCCCTAAATCAATATCTTATCATTAATCTAAATTGCTATTAGCAAAGACACCTACCACGTTAACGAAACCAAAATATGCCTTTTATACCCTTTGATTTTCAGTTTAAACTCAAATGATGATTACGAAAAAAATTAAAAATCACTTTTCGGGTTTTCTGGCTTGTAAATATCGACTGAAATCCGCCTAGAGCCTTTTGGTAATGATAGCCGAGGTCGCCAATCCAAAATCGTGGTAGAAAAATCGAATGCCATTAGTGGAGAGCCAAGTTTTCTTTCTATAACCAAGAATCCTCTTCTATTCGTGAACTTGTCTATACCAAAATCAATATTGAATCATTATTAAATGTATTAGAAATGCCATCTACCTAGTGAATTCAAAACACTAGTATTAGCAAAGACATCCACCATCACACATCTACGACTTTTTTTTTCTTAGCGAGATGTACGTCTTCGAAAACAACGTCGACTTTTGTATTTTTCGCTTTTGACCTTTAACTAAAAATCAATATTTCTATATTTTGTCAAATCTGTTAAGTATCCATTTTCAAGTTCTTCTGCCATATAAATGTCGATTTTGGAGATTATTTATAACATTGTTGGCAACAGAGAAATTCATTCCAAATGTCCATGATAAATCGAATTTTCGTCAATACCCAACTAAAAATTAAATGTTGAAATATTGGGGATTTTCTGACTTTTAAAAACATCACTAATTGCATCATTTTACTTCCACTTAACAAGAACAGACATGTTTATTTCATAGCATTTTCCTAGACTAATTATATATTCAAAAGACATTGCCTTTTTATATTGAATTTTGGTTTAGCTGTAGTATTTCATTTTTGTTTCGGTTTAACCAACAAAAACCATGGCTATGCTTTAACGGCGGGATGTTCCATGTGCTGGAAAACGTTAGAGGGAGATGTATTTTTGGCTCACAGCCAAACACTAAGATTAGCTAAATCATTTTCGACCAAGGCTAAAAAAAACAACAAAAAATATGACAATGTTGCTATTTTGCCAACATCATTTAAACGAAGAAGTAACGTAAGAGAGAAAAATTAAATAAAAAAGAAATAATAATACAAATTTACACTGCCTTCTTCGCAACAGGCCTGGGTGTATGGAGATGATAACAAATAGCATGACGTCTAGCATTAGAGTCTTGTTTTAATAATATTTAACGATATCTCCGCCCTTCCCCGAGATTTTGTGTTTTTTCTTCTTCTTTTTGACAATAAATATCTAAAAAGGTAACAACAAAAGCCTAAAGAAAATATATCAAACCCAATAAGCTTAACTTTAACAAGACAAACCGGCAAAGATAGACAGACAACAAACATTGGGATGTATAATCAGGTTATTAGGTTAAATATGCTGGCAAACACACATAAATTAAGCGAAATATGTTTGAGTCTTTGTTTGTTTTCTTTTGTGCTTTAGGGCACACTTTTAATTTCATTTCAGACTTGATTTTTTTTTTTTGGTGATTAATGTTTAGATGGAGTTTCGATTGATTTTAAACAGTTCATTGCCACTTGAACTTGGTTGTGGATTGAGTTGTCTCTTTTTGTTTTGAAATAAGTAAATAAAATATATATGTAGGCCTATAGTAGAACTTTGATAGAGAAAAGTTAACACAATTTTTGTTACATGAAAAAAATTCCATACAAATATCGTTCTGTTTATAATTGTATAACAAATGTATTTAAATTTTGTAACAAAATCAAACGCACATTGTTAATTAAAATCAGTGTCAAAAGTTGCCTAGTATTAATTGGATTACAATGTTATGAGCTCTTTAATGGCTTCCACTTATAAATAATTACCAATTTGCAATCGCATAGCGTTTAGCCCAGGCTAGGAAATCAGGCATTGATTGATTTAATGTCATAAAATACTAATTTCACACAATTATAAACATTTACAATGGTAATTTAATTTGATGACGTATAAAAGCAAATTAGTAAACAAATTTGTAATACAAAGAGAATTTGAAAATCAATCATTTTGTAAAATGTACAGCTGAGCCTGGACAATTTTGCATTTTGTCTTTCCCCAAATACTGCAACTGCCATAACTAAATTCCCAACATTTGTCTATTCCAGATGATGCTCGTTCAACCAACTCCCGAACAACGCGTTAGCATTCGCGAAGAATTGCGTGAACCTGAAAACAAAGAAGAAATTGAGCGTGACATTAAATTGATTCGTGAATGGCTCGACACCCAACCCCATTTGCCCAAGGATATGGATGATGTCCGTCTAACCACTTTCTTGCGTGGCTGCAAATTCAGTTTGGAAAAGGTCAAAAAGAAGTTGGACATGTACTATACCATGCGTAATGCCATTCCCGAATTCTTTGCCGATCGTGATATTGCCCGTGAAGAATTGAATATTGTTTTGGATTATGCGTAAGTTGACGAGGATCATCATACTAATAATCATTATGCTAATTTTCTTTTCTTAACTTTCTAGACAAATCGTCACATTGCCCGGTTTGACACCCAATGGTCGCCGCATGACTTTTATTCGCGGTGTTGATTGTGATTTCCAAGCCAGCCAAGTTAATGATGCCATGAAGGTTACTCTTATGTTGGGCGATATCCGTCTGGCCGAAGAGAATGTCGGCATTGCCGGTGATATTTTCATTTTGGATGCTGCCGTTGCCACCGCCTCTCATTTTGCCAAATTCTCTCCTACCGTTATTAAGAAATTCTTGATTTGTGTCCAAGAAGCCTATCCCGTTAAGGTCAAAGAAGTCCATGTCTTCAATACCTCACCATTAGTCGATACCATCTTCAAATTCGTCAAGCCTTTCGTCAAGGAGAAGCTCATCAGCCGTGTCCATTTCCATCCCGATTTGGAAAGCTTGTACAAGAGTGTGCCAAAGGATCTCTTGCCCGAAGAATACGGTGGCAAAGCTGGTAAAATTGAAGATTTGATCAGCCAATGGAAGGCCAAATTGGCCGAATACACTCCCTGGTTCAAGGAACAAGAATCCAAGAAAGCCAATGAATCTCTTCGTCCCGGCTCACCCAAGACCAGTGATGATCTCTTCGGTATGGAGGGTACCTTCAGACAATTGAACATCGATTAAGCCAATAACCTCATAATTCCACATCAGCCCCCAAAAAGGCTATCCTAGGGCAACGGGCAAATGTAATTTAAACGTTCACCTCACATCTCGTTTCGTTTAAGAGAACCATGTAACCCATGCCCGATATGCGATAGCTAATGTTTACCGATACACACTTTGTATGACGAAGTGTCTTCGTAAACTGACGTATTATAGCTTAATTTTGTGTGTTTTAGGTTTTTGTATTAATTAACATTGTATTCTTAGTTTGAAGACATCTATGCCTTTGCTTAGCCGCTCAGTTCTCATTTTAGAATTATTTGAATTCATTGCATCAATCCATCATTCGTTCTTCTTTTTTATAATTTTAACAAAAGAAAAATATACCAAATAAATATCAATGAAAACTATAGACAAATTTATTTTATTCTACTTTTATGTCAAAGTTATGGGAATCACAGCAAAGGGGAATGAAGATTTCAGACACCAACGTTCATACTGAAGAATAATAAGGCAGCATGAATCGGTTAAAAATCAACCAGGCAAGAAAGTCTGCCGAGGCCTTTCCACATTTTTTACCTTGAAAGGTGTTCTAAGCCAATAATATACAATCCGTGGTCATAGAAAAGAAAACTCAAAGCATTTCTTTAAAAAATGATTAAATGCGATTTGTCTTGAGGAAACTGAAGACAGAATGCTCTCTGCCTTTCTCGCAAAAAGAACAAATATAATTCATACCATTTTTTTTTTCTTTTCCTCTTCGCTTACTAGGTTGGTTAACTGTGAGTTACACAAAAAATGCCTGCTTGTGGAAGAATAAAATGCAACAACAACAACAACGAACGAAACACAAGCGTTTAGTCGCATTCCGCATATACACCACCAAAGCAAAAACAAAAATTTTCACCCTCCCTTCATCGCTTCTGCGCCTTCTATTGCACCATACAAACAGCTCTTTATTATGAAATAACCGAGAGCCCTGTTGTTACACTCTTTGACAAAAATCCTCTGTCAACCCATAAAAAATATGTTGGTATCCAAACAAATAATATTGAGATATGTTGCAATGTGCAAACATATATTTGTTTGCAACTAGTCCCAAACATATGTTTGTTTGGATCCAAACATATTTCTAACATACATTTTTCTGCATGTACTGATGGTTATACGAATGTTCTTTCATAGATTTGAAGTTTCTTGTTTTTTTAGAAATAACCCTTTATTTATTTTATCATGAAATGACAGAGGCCCTTCTAAAATATGTTCTGAATAAATATGTACGTTATTATCAGCATTTCCTGAAAATGTTCAGCTTCAGCGGTTTCGCCAAATCAGGCAATCATCCAGCAAATCTTTTATGAATTCAAATGCATATATTTACTTACATTTTTAAAATTGCATTTCGTTACACTTTTTCCGGAATCAGGGAAACTTGTTTATTTTGGACTTTGTTGAATACAAATAGGGCAATGAATTTTAAATATCAGTATTTAAAATTGAAACCGCATAGAAATTCCTTTGTATACTAAAGTATAGTACGCATTGACAAGCAAAACTGACAGTCATCGAGGTCTATTTCGTGAATATCAAAGCCTAACTGAAAAATTTCTTTTGTAATATCTAAATAATACCGTATATATTGTATTTAAAAGGTTTTTCGCTAAATAAAAGTTATTTGCCGGAAAATTTTCCTAAAAGTACGTTGCCTGTCATTTTTGATTGATAGTGTGTACTCCCCTTAACGTCAGTAATCAAAAGTAAAAAAATAATTTCTGTTTTTACTAATTTCTTTTTTATTATTTCTAATACAAACAAATACAAAAAATTTTAACATATAATAATTTTTGAAATTCCAGGTTTAAATGACGTCATAAAACTCTCAAACGGAATCTAACGAAATAAAATCGAATTAACCTTTTTGTTGTCTAGAAAGCACACACTCGGGTTTTATATATTTTTAAGGGAATTTATTACCTTGAAATGTATTTATTTTGTAGGTTGATGGTTCATTATCCTCTTTTTAAATTATTTAGTTTCACCTTTTGATATACCAATCTTCATCTGGATCTAGCCGCCATTTGTCTCCGTCTGTCCGTTATAAATTGAATCGAACCCAAAAGAAATTGTCTAAAACTTTTACTTTAAGTCCTTTTTCCGAAGAACGCATTCAGACGATGATACTTTTATATGGAAAAGAAGTCTCTACCATTCCAATGATGCCAAATATCTACATAATTTCAAGTGCGCCCGCTAACTGGTTACCACTTATCGCTTTATGAAATTCATATTTGTAGTATTCAAATAGAACTACATAAGACAATTTATGTAAATTTAAAAAAAGTGGGCAGTTTCCGAGTCGTTTACGAATTATCTACACCATAGTTTGGAAGAAATCCGTTTCAGACAATTTGTAGTCGATTTAGCAATGTCCGTCCGTATGTCTGTCTGTCTGGCTGGCTGGAGCGAAGGATAACTCTCGAAAACACAAATATATGTTTGCAACATTTTGCAACATATCTCAATTTTATTTGTTTGGGTATCAACATATTTTTTATTTTAGAACATATTTTTTTTTGGGTGGAGAGAGGCTTTTTGTCAAAGAGAGTAACAACAGGCCTCTCGCGGCTGCGGAATGTTGTTTTATAATAAAGAGCTGTGTGTATGGTGTAATAGGAGACGCAGAAGCTTTGGCCAAACAAGTGTGTCAAGTGTGTTTCGTGCTTTGTTGTTGCTAACCAACGTAGCAAGCAAAGAGGAAAAGAAAAAAATGGTATTAATTGTGTTGTTCTTTGTTCTTTGTTTTCTAAAAACAATCTTTGAGTAAAGATGGTACAGTGAGTGAATATATCAGTGTTTTGTCTTTTCTTAAAGAAATTGTGCTTTTTAGTAAATTAAATGCCCAATACATTTTATAATTGAATCAAACAGATGAATGGAAATATTTTATTGGACAAGAAAGAAATCGCATATTACATTGGTAATTACATCAATACATTGTTCATATACATAAATATGTATATTTGAAATATGGATGTACCTATTTATTACATTATATAATCATTTGATTCCAGATGCCGATTTCCCGCCGATGATTTCAACTTTGAGGAAAATGTATTTTATTTCACAACTAAGGAGAAGCGTTTAACGATGTTTCTATATAATTTTTTCTTTTATAAATTATTTCTTTACTTTTACTTTTATTAAAGTCTGTTATGTATTTCTTTGGAATTTTTTATGTACGTATGTGTCTGTTGTTGTTTTTGCGTTTTTTCTATGCCTTTCAATAAACCACCACAATTTATAAATGCGTTTTCTCATTGAAATTTACGCTCCCTTGCTCTCAGAAAGCGCCCACTGGTGCATGTGTTTTTTGTGGCTTTTGGGTTTGTATTTGTTTACACCCAAACATATAATTTGATTGCACCAAAACATATAATTTGTTTGCACCCAAACATATATTTGTTAGCAGGACCCAAAAATGTGCTAACATTTCCCTTAGTGTATTAAAATAGCGGTAGCTTTAATATCAGATTATCTTCCTCTAAATCTGGAGCATATTTCCAAACCTTTAAACAAAACATCAGAGGTTTTTATAAGAAATTTTGACGTTTTTCATAATTATTTTGAAAATGTTCCATCTTATCAGCATCCGAAGCACTCAATTGTATCCGTCGAGTTTGTCTGTGTCATATTCTATCTTATTGTGAAGAAAAATGACATAACTGCGAGACTCCTATCGATATTCCGAGATGTTTCAAATATCTGTAAATTTAAACCCTTTAACGCTGTTATTTCAGCGTCCGCAGAATTATTTATAGGTTTTCTTTGGTAAAAATTATTGCTTTATCGACTGAAAGAATATCTCAAAAATTCGCGAAAATAAAGTGACTGTTCTATTCTGATGACCAAAATTAAATGCCTATTTTCATAGTACTATCGGAAAATTGATTAGAAAATCATTTTGCGAAGAGCTAGAAACATAATTTTTTCTGTGTCTGATACGGAATATCATAGACTTTAAATCTCAAAAAGATTAAAAACGTAGATTCATTAGCTTCGGGATAAATAAGGTAACATTCACATAAATTTAGGTGTTCTATTCTACTGACGTGGAGTGTATATGAGTTATATGAATTTTTTGAAATCCCAAGGAGTATTTTATTTTAATTTTTGAACAAATTATGAACTATTTTGAAATAATTTGTTGAAAAACATATAATTAAAAAGTTACAAAACTTTTTTGTTTTTTGCATTTTTGAACATATGAAAAACTCAAAAACACTCATATTTTGATACAAAATATGAAAAAGAACTCAAAATTTTAACGTTGACCTTGAATTTCTCTGCAACTAATGAATTAGAAGCTGATTGTGTTCTCTGCCGAACAAAAAAAAATTATGAAAATTTACAGATTTTTGAACAGGAAAAACGATTCTGAACCACAGTGCGCCGTAATGCAGTTAATGCCTCAACCCTCAGCCTATACTCTCTACACACGTTGATACTATACACATGGGTTTAGATTCTAAGTATGTATGGACGAAATCCGTTTCAGACAATTTGGGGCAGCTTTAGCCCTGTCTGTCAACAGGTTAGAGCGCACGATATCTATCAAACGGAGTGACCTATACATCCTCATATTTTCGTCATATCATTCTATTCCTTCGGATACCTCCCTCTTAAACAAATAGATGAAAATGGAGTATTGACTATATCGGCCCACTACTTCAAATACCTTCCACACTAAATTTCCTATTACGACGGTACAATTTTTTCTGGGGCAAGTCCATACTTTTTGATATAATGGACAAAAAGTTGGAAAACCCCGGTCAGCACCAATTACAACGACTGATGAGCACGATAAGTTACGAATTGAGTATCCGATTTGACCGAAACTTTGCACATCGTAAAATGTCTTCCAAATTCAGGTCAACCTCCCTGAAGGTCAATTGTATCAGTGCAAGCTGTTACCGCTGGTTACGAAGTTTTTTAACACACTGTCAAAATTGTCCAATATTTCGAATACATTCACATTTTTGAGTGCCCTCTTCTTGGTCGGCACTGGCCTATAAATATAGAACAATATCTTCGGATATCTCTCTCTCACAAAGTTTAACATTTGGCTTATGTGCAGTTTAAGAGTTATCTACCTTTTTGAAAAATTTTCAAAGGTACTCCTGGTGATCATGTTTTCAGCGATATTATGCTTTTCTTGGGCAACTCCGTGCTTCCTGACAATAGTCAAATAGCTATTAATGCTACGGTGACCAGCTGAAATAGCTGGTGGGTGTGATAAATAAGAAGGGAATGATTCCTAAAACAAGATCTACTTTCAAAATGGCTGAGGGTATACATATCTCTGCCGACAAGGCCGACTGATCATTTTTATTTTACCCTCCACCATAATATTTAGGGTATAATTAAATTTGTCATTCCGTTTGTAACACATCGAAATGTCTATGTCCTTCCGTCCGTCTTTTGGGAATCAAGATACAGCTCGCAATATTCAAGATAGAGCTTTATAATTTGGTATAGAAGTTTCCATTACTTCTAGGATGTTTGGTATTGAAAAGGGTCCAAGTTTTGATATAGACCCCCCGTTTAAATATTGTACCTCCTGATTTTCGGTATTTTGAATGTTGTGACCTCAATATCGCCCGAACTTTTAACCTGAATGTCCATAGAATGTCCCCATAGAAGGTCGCTTTCGATGTTTTGAAGGTTGTGGCACCAATATCTCCCTGAAATGACTGAAATTCGGTATTTAGACTTCGTTAGAGGTATAATATTTTCAACCTGAAATTTGTCGGTATAGGATAACGTCTTCATATAGTACCCGTAGAACGGTAGCTTCCGGTCTTTGGTATTTTGAAGGTTGTGGCCTCAGCATCCCACCAAAATGGCTGAAAGTTTGTATTTAGTCTTCGTTGGATGCATTAAACTTTCCACCAGAAATTTGTCGATATACATAGGTCTTTGTTTAGCCCCCATAGAACGGATTTTCGATATTTTGAAAGATTAACCAGGGGTACAAACCAAAAAAAAAAAAAAAACAGACGGCATGACGGCACGTTTTGCAAAGACTCCATTTAAGTATTCCACCCAATTTAAAAATTGTTGAAGACTTGTGACTTACTAACTTGCGACTATCGAATTGGTTGTTAACTGGAATTTTGTGTTCCCAGAGGATAGAACACTTACTTTAGTCTAACCCCCATGGACTGATATTGCCCAACTTTATGTACATATTTCGAGGAGTTTTTGTCAAATTTTCGAACCGAGATTGCTGTAATTTGGTATTGTGTTTAGTCAGAGGATCGAAAGAACTACGATGAGTGTTGAAAAATTGTACTTCTGAAGTGGATGTAAACTGGGATTTTGGAGTTTCAATGGGTAGAAAACCTCCACACAGAAAATTATGAAGTGATTATCATCAGTTAAGATATTACTCTCCTCCAAGGAGTTATACTTAAAGTAGAGAAAGAGCTTAGTATTGTTCATATTTACTTCAATACAGTGGTGGAGGAGGGTACAAAAAGTTTGGCCCGGCCGAACTTACTGTCGTTCTTACTTGTTTCCTTTATAAATTTGTCCAAAAACTTCAAAAATAGTAGATTCTTGCAGTTTTTGGTACAGAGCTATATATTTAGGTACTACACGCAGAAAAATATATATTAGAAATATGTTTGGATCCAAACAAATATTTGTTTGGGACTGGATGGAAACAAATATATGTTTGAATCCAAACATAATTTGTTTGTGTCCAAACAAATATATGTTTGCAACATTTTGTAACATATCTCAATTTTATTTGTTTGGGTACCAACATATTTTTTATGTTAGAACATATTTTTTATGGGTGGAGAGAGGATTTTTGTCAAAGAGAGTAACAACAGGGCTCTCGCGGATGCAGAATGCTGTTTTATAACAAAGAGCTGTGTAATAGGAGACGCAGAAGCTTTGGCCAAACACGTGTGTTTCGTGATTTGTTGTTGTTAACTAACGTAAGAAGCGAAGATTAAAAAAAAATAATTATGTTGTTCTTTTTTTAGTTGTCTAGATACAATCGTTGAGTAAAGACGGTAATGTGAGTAAATAAATCAGTGTTTTGTGGCTTCCTAAAGAAATGGTGCTTTTTAGTATATGGAATAATGTTTCTTGGACGACAATAAAGTAGAAAATTGTAATTCAAATTTAAATCAAAGGAGTGTGATATCTCCGAATTTTATAGTGCTGTATAACCTCAGTAGTCCATTCTTTTGTACATATTCGTGTTTGTTTTATGACTTGTGAACAGAAAAAAACTTTTTGACCTGACTATATAGGTATTACAGCACTATAAAGGTCGGCGATATCATGCCCCTTTGAGTTAAATTTGAATAACAATTTTCTGCTTTATTGTCGTCGAAGAAACATTCTTCCAGACCAATTTTCGAACATTAATGACACATGTGGTCAACTATGGTGGATTTGTGAGCATGATAATACTTAAATTTGTACTGCAAGGATAGTTAAAAATTAAACCTGAGCTAAAATACCAACTATTTTCAATGTCATTCCTAATTTATCCATCCTAATAATATGGCTAACACTTGGTATTTGCTTTCAGACAATTTTCGAAACTCAGAAGAGATCTAACGAAATCAAAAAGTCACTTAAAGCAGGTTTATATAACGTTTTTGTTGGAATATTTCTTGATTTTATCTGAAAGTTCTTGGTAACTTTTCCATGTTGAGAATTGAACCCACGTTCCTAATAAAGCGGGTCAAATTTGTTGTAGGATTTATCAGAATGTTCCATTTTACTAAACTAAACAAAAAAATTGCGCAATATTTGCATGGGTAGTACAATTTTTCAATTTTATTTGATTCAAACCTATTCTGCTGATCGCAAAAATTGGACACTTTTTTGTACATTTTTTATTATAATTGGGATATTTTCCGAAAATATGGCAACACCTTCAAGTTTTTTCTTGGGAATGTTTGCATAGTATAGGACTCTCAAAAATTAAATAATATGGATCTGCAATACGAACACATCAGAAGATACCTTAACATATAAAAAGAAAAAAATTCAAACCTATTCAGATGACCGCTAGTGTATTTATTACTTTTTAAAAGTGTAACTTTTTATAAATTATTTCATTCCATATTTCTTTTATTAAAGTCCGTTATGTATTTCTTTGGAATTCTTATGTAGCAATGTGTCTGTTGTTGCTTATTTCCCTGCGTTTCAATAAACCACCACCATTTATACAAATGTGTGTATATTTAGAGATAGCCAGTGAGCGCTTACTGAGAACAAGTGAGCATACATTTCAATGTATTTTAAATTGAAATTTACGCTCCCTTGCTCTCAGTAAGCATCCACTGATGCATGTGTTTGTTTCTTTTTTTTTGGCTTTTGGGTTTGTATTTGTTTGCACCCAAACATATAATTTGTTTGCACCCAAACATTTATTTGTTTGCAGGACCCAAACATGTGTAATGTTTGGGACTGATTGCAAACAAATATATGTTTGCTGTATATGTTAGAGAGACCTTTTTTCCTCCGTGTAAGGAAAAAAAGAGTTTTATGAAAATCTTACTAAGAGAGACAGACTGTAAGCACATAAGATCTTACTTCAAGAGTTTCAACTGGATGTGTATAAAAACTAACATTTACGGCCTGTTGCACTAAGACGATTCGAAAACAATTTCGTTGGAACCAAACTTTTGTTTTTTTTTAATATTTGAATAATTTTTGTTTTCAACCAAACAAAAATTTTCTACAACAATAGGAGTTTGGTAGCAATTCGAACGAAGTTGAATTCGAATCGTCTTAGAGAAACAGGCTATATTAAATTTCGAACTTTCAGTTGTTTATTACTCTGAATACATACTATCAAAAAGATTTGAGCAAATACTTCACTTTTTTGACAGAATTGACAACTTCAATGACGCGCTTTAGTGAAACATGTCTGATGTAAATGCGGTTTTAGCAAGAATATTGCATAACTTGCTTTTAATTATATGAACAAAAAAGTTAAGGGATATCTTTTGTCAAATGATTTCAATAAAGACAACTGTCGGTATGCTACATAAATTGATTCATTTATACCGAGTGGTTAAATGTATGTGTAGTGATAAGAATTTAGGTAAGAACTTAAGAATTTAATTTATCATATTTAGTCCACGAATTTTCCCAAACCCAGCCTTATCTCGCATGTTCGCAACAACACCTACTGGTAAATTTTCCCTTATCACCCAACCCTTTTCTATGTTAAGAAATAAATCATAGTTGCATGAAAACTAATAATATATTACAAATTTAATTTATTGAAATAAATGTCTGCATCTTTCAGATCATTATGCATATATTCTACTACTTTATTACGCATACTTAATTAATATTAATTACTGTAAAATACTATTAACTCTTTCTCCCTTGATTGCCACTAATTTTGTTTCCGTCAAAGATTCCTGGTTGAAGAATTGTAAATGTTGGACTCGTAATATGAGTCATATGTCCCTGAAATGGTATACATATATGAATTATTCGATTTAACAAGTTCGCAATCATGTCAAAAATACTTTAATACGCAACGCACACAAAAATAGCTGAATATACCTTTTGCGTACTAATGCGTAATAATTTTATTACAACAAAAAATTAAAAACCACTTAATATTCAATTTGAAATTATTACCTGTAAATCTCTTACGGTAGCAAAAACCAAACGAAACTGGTTTACAGAGTTAAATAGCCGTTGTAATGTTTTACTCTAGACCCAATTCTAGAATAAATACCAGTCCCCGAATTGAAACGCCATTCAATTGATACATCTGTATTTTTTCCATTCTAGAATGTCAATCTTCAATCACAAAAAAAATAAAATAACAAATAAACAATTTATAATAAAACTACGAATATATTCAAATAATATTGCCTTAGTGACACAAAAAACAACTTGTTATTTTTAACCTTCTCATGCCACAATGCATACAATAGACAGCGTCCTTTTGACACTTTTATTTAACACTTCGAAGGTTTCAGAAACAACAAAAATTCAACTCCGCCCCTAACATTTACCGAATAAAAAATGGTTTTAGTCGTGTTTTCAATAACATATAATAAACACAAAATAGACGAAACTAAAAGTTCATAAAGCAATTTAAACTCCCATTAACCCTTTTCGATGGAATTTTCCTACGGATGAATGCAGTCATAAATGTCAATCTATTTTTTTTTTTGTTTGGCGTGAAAGCAATTTTGAATGTTAAAACTAATTGAGTGAAAACTCATGAATGTATGTAAACTCCAGATGCATGTAAACTACATATTCACATTTATTAGGGTGGTTTAATGAAGAAGATGTTTTATAATGCCCTGTGTACGTATTACTGATTTGTTATTTTGCTGGGTTGCTTTGTGATATCCTTGAATGTCAATAATGATGTCAGCTGCTGGCGGAAATTCTACGGCCCAGAATTTGAGTTTACTAGCAAAAACCACCATGTTCAATCAATAACGATTTGCCGGGTACATTATCAGAATACCACAAATTGAATTAGAAATATTTGTCATTACAATAAAAATATGATTAAAATTGAAATAGTTTGGTGACTTTTGGAATTATTGTAATGTTTGACGCCAGAATTCGTCGAACATTTTCTACCCGCCGCTATTAATTATATTGGAATCTGATTTCAGCCATTTCAGTTGGATTATGTGGCTAAAACTTTAAAAATAGCGAAAATGGGGCGGTACTGTTCTATGAGGGCCGATGTAGCTCATTTTCTATACCAAACATACTAGGAGTAATGGAAACTTCTGCTCCAAATTGTGAACCGATGTAGCTCATTTTCTATACCAAACATACTAGGAGTAATGGAAACTTCTGCACCAAATTGTAAAGCTCCATCTTAAATATCACTATGCAACACTGAAAATGCAAACAACTTCTAGTATGCCTTTTTTGCATTTATCAGGCCTTTATCTCAGAAACGAATAGGAATTTGGCCTTGCTGTCTTTAGCTATTTTGTAGCCCTAAACTCCATCTAGGGCATCATCAAAATCTATAAAATATAGAATATTTTACATAATTGCTGAAATTCTGGTCAGTATCGGCTAAACTGTTGGGAGTTGAATCAAGTAACCTTTGCAAAAATCTTCCAAATAAAGTTCTCAACAATTTTTTAGAACTCTAGAATGCTTACTTCATGTTGTTTCAGCGGTATTTTGCATCATATCTTTTACAACACGTATTTCAAACACAGTTCACACCAACAGTTTATTGTCGCATTTGACCACATTTTGATATATTTATTAAATCGTCGTTGAAAAATGTACTGAAAACAATGGCATAGAGGCATTTTCTAAAGAGTTGTGTATTATATTCCAGGGAAGATTTTTCCAAAAGAAAATATTCAGAAAAAATTAACGGTTTTGGAGATACGGTGCGAAATGTATAAAAATTGTGGAATTTTTGCATATATTTTGAAAATTGAGGCAATAAATGTAGTTTTTTGACTTCATTGTTTCTCCACATATTTTATTCTTGTCCTTATCTACAAATTTGCTTCAGAGGTCAGAAGAAGATTCGCATTGGTTTCAGAGATATAGCCCCGAATTTCTTTAAAAACTCAATATGTAACCATGTTTAGATGGGACCATAAAATCCGACCTGGATCTGACTTTCAAAAAATTATCAGTTTGCACAAGATCACCTTAAAAATGTTGCACAGTGTATTGCGAACTGTATCTTGATTTCAAGAGACGGACGGACATGTTTATATAAATAAACTTGTAGGTAAATCATTTTTATTTTTCAACGTCCACAGTTGGTACAAGTCTATTTTGTGTGTTTATTAGGGTAATGACTTTTTTACAACCTCATATCCCTATATCAAGTGTTATTCAGATAAAATTGAATCTGTTCAAAGTCAATTCCTTTTGTTTGCTCTCCGCGGCTTAAATTGGAATACATCTGTACCGCTCCCCCCTTATGAAAGTCGTCTTATGTTAATTGACCTGCCTACACTCGAGAGAAGACGTTTCATGTTGAAATCAATGTTTATTATAAAACTGACTCGTGGATTAATTGATTCTCCATTTTTATTAGGCGAAATAAATTTTAATTTCCCGTCTCGTTTAACTCGTAATTTTATCCCAATAAATTTGCCACTCGTTAGAACCAATTATGAAGCTAATAATCCCATGAGAGCTTTATGTGAATCCTTTAATAATATATATAATAGTATATAGTTTACTGACCCTTTAAACTTGATAAAAAATTCTATTATGCGTATGTAGTGAGTGCCAGACACGTATGCATGATTTGTGATTTAGTACTTCTTCATCTAACCTTATTATAATTAGTTTTAGTGTATTAATACTTGTTTACTTTTATTGTATGCCGGCTGATTTAATATGTAGCCGGTCATCCCATCATTCTACTAACCCTCCATAGTCCGGTCTATGGGGTGTACGCGTTCCCTACGATATAGGGAGGTGGCCCCCTCGGTCGGGTGGGGCGGGAAAGAGAGGCGTGGGACCGAAAGAAAAAAAAAAAAAAAAGAACTACTGACCTTTCCCTGCTGCAAATTGCAATAACGTGTCTACTAGATAACGGGCCTACTGCCTAATATATAATGGGTTTTGTGTAGAGAACTACATTTTCCATTCCCAGTTTTTGCAGTTATTGCAAATTACATGGTGCCCTGCGTATTAATTGTCCACTTGGATTTTTATGCATACATTGCAGCATGGGTCGCTTTGTCACCTTTTTTCAAAATGTTTCCCCACCCAGGCAACATCAAATTTTCAACGGTATAAAAATACCCTTCGGTAATGTTGGTGACATTTTCTAAGTATTTCAGCCATGTAAAACTTCTCTACAAGTGGTGTGTTAGGACACGCCGTTCGGACTCGGAGATAAGCTGTGGGTCCCATATCATTGAGCGAATATGAATGGGGGGACACTCACTCAATGATATGGGACCCACAGCTTATCCCCGTGATTGGTTCTGGGGTATCATCATCGCCTCCTCCATTTGATACCAAAAGCTTCCTAAAGTGTTCCTTCCAGATCCTCAGGACGCTATCTGTAAAATCGTTGGACTTCTTTCTGAATTCTGAACATATCGAGTTTCTCCGCTTACGTTTTTCCTCTTTCGCTTTCTTCTAAAAATTCGCTTCTCCTCTTCTCCCGATATTTTTCCTTGGCGCTTAGTGTTGTTACTGACTGCAGGGTTGACCTGTACACCGTGTTCTTTTCTTCAGAATCCTTACGACATTCCTGATCGTATCATGGGTGGTTTTTGGTATCCAAGTATACATTTTGAGGCATTTTGGATAATGGGCTATTCTTTGCCATTGAACTTTGACAAAGAGTAAGCTTGTGAGTAAGATGAGCGGAGTAGACTTGTGCTGCCTGTTGTGTTCACAGCTTCTGGACATCCAGCTTCCGTCCTGTGTTAGATCGCACTTTTGCTGCAACATTAAGACGAGTGCGAACCTTGGCTGCTACAGGCAATGATCCGAATCAATGTTCGCTCCTCGAATCGATCTGTGTTTTGTATATCACAACATGATCGATCTGATTTCTGGTTTTCTCATAATGTCCCCATCCGAGTGTCCTCCGTCTATCACAACATGATCAATCTGGTTTCTTGTTCTCCCATCTGAGGATATCCACGTAGCATTGTGTATATCGAGGTGTTGATAATGGTGCTACTCATTCCCATGTATCGATCAGTCTCATTCCGTGGTCGGATGTTTCCGCATGAAGGCTGAACTTGCCGTAGAATATATCCTTGGTCTGTTCATCTTTCTCTTCGGTCGAAACATGGGCGCAGATGAGACTGATGTTAAATAACTTTGGATATTTACGAATTGTGGCAATTCTCTCATCTACCGGAGAGAATCTGGAGACCAGGTTTTTAAAGTTTACGACCTTTACGTCTGCTCGATTCCATTGCGCTTCCTGTAAGGCGATAATATCCGCCGCTTTGTACTTATTAACTATGTAAATCCGCCAGTGCGCAAACTGGTCGTCAACTTCAGAAGAGTTTGTTTTTCTTTATCTTTGTTCTTATTCCCTCCACCATGGATGGAGGGTATAATTAACATTGTCATTCCATTTGTAACACAACGAAATATTCATCGGAGACCCTATAAAGTATAAATATTCTTGATCAGCATAAAATTCAAAGTCGATATAACCATGTCCGTCTGTCCGACAGAAAGTTCGCTAACCGCCCGTCTTCTAAAATCGCAATATTTAAAATAGAGTTTTATAATTTTGTATAGAAGTTTCCATTACTCCTTCGACGTTTGGTATAGACAGTGGGCTATATCGGTTCACGTTTTGATATAGCTCCCTTAGAACGGTACCTCCCGATTTTCGGTATTTTGAAGGCTTTATCCAAATTTTCTCACCGAAATATATAAAATTTGGTACCTTTTCTTCTTTGGGGCTACAAAATATTTTCGCGGAAATTTTTCAGTACAGGCCCACGTTTTATATAGCCCCCATATTACGGTACCTCCAGATTTTCCCTATTTTGATGGATCTAGCCTCATTCTCAAAACGAAACGGCTGAAACTTGATGTTTGACCTTCTTAGGGCCTACAAAACTTTCCCCCAGGAATTTGTCAGTACAGGCCCACGATTTAATATACCCCCATAGAACGGTACCTCCCGATTTTCGGTATTTTAAAGTTGTGGCCTCAGTATAAAACTGAAAAGTGTGAAATTATTGTTATTAAGTCTTCGTTGGAGATATAAACCTTTCCACCAGAAATTTGTCAGGACAGGCCCACGATTTTATATAGCCCCCATAGAACGGTACCTCCCGATTTCGGTATTTTGAAGGTTTTAGCCTCATTCTCACAACGCAAAGCTGAAATTTGGTGTTTGGTTTTCCTTGAGGTCAGAAAACTTTTCCGCAGAACACAACACAGGCCCCCTTTTTATATAGCCCACACAGGCTATATAAGATTTTAGCTTATTTTTCACAAAAAAAACCGTAATTGGTCATTTAAGGTTCCAAGAGGTCAGAAAATTTCTCAACAAAAAATGGACAATAGGAAACTATATTTGCCATTTTACTTCAATACAACTCGTGGCGAAGGGTATGAAAAGCTCGGCCCGGCCGAACTAAACCCCTTTCTTACTTGTTTCATAATCGAATGTTTTTTATAGGATGGGTTACTAACTCGATGCCCGACGCATTACCTTTAAGGGATGTTAAAGGCAGTTCACCAGGTGACATCACTTACGTCATCCGATATGGAAATTATATTTCGCTTGTGTAAGAGGTTCTGCAGCGGTCTGACCTTCATTCGGAAATATGAGCAATATAAGAACAAAATTGTTATTGAATCTCATTTAAGGACTATTTACAGCATAATGAGACAACCTGTAACCTGATATAGGTAAGTATAATATGGATCATTAAGACTACGTTACAAGACTACATACACAACTGCATACATTCGATAAACATGTTTAGCAATTCCAGATCAATTCGTTAATGGCCATAGTTATAAGGATTTTAATTTTAACGATTTTTGTGGGTAACCACAAAATGACTTAGAGAATCCCACTACAGATCATAACTTTTATCTAATTCAAAATTTTATAGTGCTTCGAGAGCCTTAGATTGAACTTAAGACCATATATGTATTTTAACCATTATCGGAATTGTACCAAACGATGAACTTATTGTACTTTGATACATAAAAAACACAGTTAAACTACACCCTATTATGTATATTTTTCCATGAATGTCCATTAAACAATTTATTTTAATCAATTATTAATAATGAAATGAAAAAACTTTAAATTTGAAAGTTCACTTAAATCGGAATTAAGAATCAATTAGGAGGCGCGACTCTGTCAAAACAAATAAACGTTGCCTATTTGTTGAGGTTAAAGGGACAGCAATGAAAACGTTGACGAACACTCTATTTCGAAATTAGTTAAACAATTGTAAGCATTTTTAAAACTATGTAAGTGTGTTATAAAAATCTAAAAAGTGTTCTAAAACCTCCCAACGAAAATGAAGGACAGCAAATGAATTCTTTATACAACTAAAGAATGTGACAAACCAAAGGACAAGTCATTTATACTGACCTTTTGTTATATCAAACACAAATTTATGCAAAACATTTAACAGACACATACAAATACCTGTAATGACCTTTATAAAACATCAGACTTTTTAACACCAAATGTCAGTCTGATCTTTGACCATCGTACGACCCAAATCGTGCTATTTAATGACAAGGACGCACACACGTTGCACAGTTGCGGACATCTCTAATAGAATGGAGCCAATCGAAATGAGACGTGATCTTTTTCAATTTATACGCCGCACCATGTATTGGGCTGCCATGTACCCCCTGCATTTGAACCAGCTATTGCCACAGTACATTTGTGGTCTGGGCCTATTTGTTGAATGGATCTACGAACTGTTCCTCTATCTGGTGTCCATACACATTGCCATCCTGTATGTGTGCACAATTTATTTGAATTACGACAGTGGGGATTTGGAGCTGCTGGTCAATTGTATGATACAGACAATCATCTATGTGTGGACAATTGTCATGAAAGTGTATTTTCGTCGTGTACGACCACATCAGCTGGAAGGATTGGTGGACACCATCAATTCAGAGTACAGGACACGTTCGGCCATTGGTAAGCAGGAAACAAAAGCAACGCATGTGGGTGTCTATTCTTTGTCTTTTATTCTTGTCACTTTTATTTGCAGGATTTACGTACGTGACCATGGACCAGTGTTTGAACATGTCAAACAGATGGATTAAAACTTATGTATACTGCTGCTTCATTGGTACGGTCTTTTGGCTGCTGCTGCCCATAGCCTATGGAGATCGTAGTCTACCATTGGCCTGTTGGTATCCTTTAGACTATAAGGTATCTGACAACATAGAACGGGTCATGTTGCCTTAATGCCTTTTAAAGGAATTTTTATCTCTTATCTGTCTCTCTAATCCTAAAGACATGAATATTCTTGTTATTTTGTTGCTTTAGGAGCCTTTCATCTACGAGACAATATATTTTCTTCAATCGGTGGGACAAATACAAGTTGCCGCCGCCTTTTCAGCCTCAAGTGGTTTTCACATGGTATTGGCAATTATAATATCAGGTCAATATGATAGCCTAAATTGCAGTTTAAAGAATATCCTGGCAACTGTTGCGGTACGAATGCATTCATCGAAAAAGCAATTGAGGTATGTTTGGACACTCAACGCACTAAATAGAGTTATACAACTTAATAATATATAAAAGAGCTTGGCGATAAATGAATACCGACCTATCAGCAACCAGGCCAGGGTTACTGTTGGTGTGTAGGAGTGAGATAAAGCTGGAATTTTGAAAATTCGTAAAAAGAGGGAAAAATACCAAAAGATACAAAATTTTGTACCGTGCAATTTTACGAACGGATAATGCTAGAAGCTTTAAATACGGAATATGTGTTATTGTAGGTGACCAAAGTAAGATAAGGCTGGTTTCTTAGATGACCTCATACGATCATAGGTCCTCCAGTAAGCGATCATAGGTCTTCGCTTATGGTTACGACCCCTCCTTTGTGTTACTTGGACCGTTGACCTCCTGTCTGCTCTTCTTGGCATCATTCTCCTCACCAATTTGTACCCTTCCCATTTTGTCATCGTGAGACTGGCCAGTCTCACCACCTGTCCTCCCTGCGGAAGACTTCCCATCTCTTCACTACCAAGGTCTCATTTTGCCTGCGAGAGATAATGAGCATGCGTTCCGTCCCCAGTTTGCAGCTGTACCCTCTTCTGGAAAATCCTAGACTTTTTTCCGGTCATTCCAGAAGATTCTGCGGTCACGCTCTCCCTCTTCATGCCAGAGTTCACCTTGTCTCCCTCTGTCACGGTCTTCTCCTCCACGTTGGACTTGACTAGGTTTGCTCGTTACCTTTGAAGGTAGGAAGCTCTTTTTATTCCCTCCATCATAATATGCAGGGTATAATACTATTTTTCATTCCGTTTGTTATACATCGAAATATTCGTCGGACACCCTATAAGTGTATATAGTCTTGATCAGCATAACATTCTAAGTCGATCTGTTGAAAACAAGCAACAGCTCGCAATGTTTTAGATAGAGTTTTGTATAGAAGTTTCTATTATTCCTAGAATGTTCGATATTGAAAATAGGCTATTTCTGATTTTCGATATTTTGAAGGCTGAAATTTGGTATTTTGTCTTCGTTGCGGGTATCAAAATTTCCACCTGAAATTAGTAGTTAGGTCCACGTTCTCATATAGCCCCCATAGAACCTTCAATTTTCGGTGTTTTGAAGGTTGTGAGCTCAATATCACACAGAAACGTCCTCCCCATGTTGAGAAGCTGTTTCCCAGCATAGATTCCGGAAAATGCACAGCATTATTCGCCGCGGATATGGCGTGTAATGCTGTGCATTTCAGTCAAGGACTGAACCAGAGTAGGCCGTGCGACCGAAAGATTTCAGTAAGGTCATCCATTCGAGTCTATGGGGGCTAAAATATTATGAAAAGATGTTTTTTAGCCTCTGGAAACAAAAACAAACAAATTATGATCAATTCGAAGGTCAAATGGGACTTCAAAATTTAAAATTCCACGCGTCACTTTTTTGGAGGGTCATACTAAAACATGGACATATATATCCTATATTTCAATACCAAAAGTTCTACGGACCTAGAATACATTAGACCAAAATTGTATCCACCTACTTCGATCCGTTCGGACGCTAGAGACTGTGCAAATCTCTCTAGCGTCCGAACGCATTGAAGTAGGTGGATACAATTTTGGTCTAATGTATTCTAGGTCCGTAGAACTTTTGGTATTGAAATATAGGATATATGTGTCCATGTTTTAGTATGACCCTCCAAAAAACAGAGGGACAGACACGCATAGCTATATTGATGTAGAATTGCACGCTTATCAAGAATATTACACTTTGTGGGATCTAAGATGATTATTTCGAGGAGTTACGAACGGAATGATAAAATTAATATTCCCTCCATTATACGATGGAGGGTATAAAAATTAACTCTCCAACTGTCCCTTATCTATTTTAAACATTACAAAATATAAAATTGTCTATTTATTGCCACATTTAAAATGTAATTTCAGAAAACTCTATGAACTACAAGAATTTACAGCTTCGGAAGTAAATGAATTCTATTGTTCGGAAGAGAAAACGTGTGACGTCGACATGCTCGTTCATAGCAGAGATATGACTAATTTGGCTTTGGTGACATCAACTGAAGAATTTCGTTATCATTTTCGTGTAACTTTTACTTCATGCGTTCAGCATCATTGGTACATTTTAGATTGTTTGAAATCAATGGAAAAATTCTATAGCCCCATATGGTTCTTTAAAACTGGCGAAGTTATCCTACTAATGTGTCTGGTAGCGTTTGTGTCTGTAAAGGTAAGAAAAAAATGCAATGACAACAATCCATCCTTTCCACATTGTTCGATTTTATTTCCGACCTCTATTCGACAGTCAACCACAGCTAATTCCTCATTTATGAAAGCCGTATCACTTGGCCAGTATCTGGTTTTGGTAGCGTGGGAATTATTGATTATTTGCTATTTTGCCGAAATCATTTTCATCAACAGTCAACGCTGTGGTGATGCCATTCTACGAAGTCCCTGGTTTCTGCAGATGCGTGAAATGAAAAATGATTTTCTCCTATTTGTGCTGAATTCTTATCGTCCATTTAGACTGACGGCCGGTAAAATGTATCCATTAAATGTCGACCGTTTTCGTGGGGTGAGTAATCAATGGATTTTATCACCCACTAACCTAGCAGAGAGACAATATATTTATTTTTCTTTTTTTTTTCTTATTATTCCTCAAGGTTATAACAACGGCATTTTCATTCTTGACACTACTACAAAAGATGGACGAACGTGTATAAAATGATCGAAATGGTGAAAATAAAGGCTATTATTATGAAACATATTATGTTTATGAAATATATTAATCATCGCAAATTTGCAAAATCGAATGGCAGCCACTGAAAGTTTCATAAGAGTTCATTGATAATAAGAGGGGAAAAAAACATACATGTTCATGTCTTTCATTTACACTCTTTACCAACTATAAAAAAATGTTTCAATATATTTTCAGTGTTTCCCAAAAAAGTGTACTTAGTCTCTGATTAAATTAAATTGCAGCAATCCAGATTTAAGTGCATTATAAGGGTTGCTGGGTGACATGCCAAAACGTCAACTAGATAAAATCTAATCTGAAATAAATATGACAAAAATAGGAGAGTTGGCGTTTTTTATTTGGGATGAGGACCACGGCTGCCAGATTTGACGATTTATCGTCATTTTGACGATTTTTTGGTCAAAAATTGAAAATTGACGATTTTTGCTCAACGATATTTCCTTTAGGGTGCACCTGGAGCAGAAATTTGGCATCTTCACCACAGTTGATTCCAACGGTGTATAACTTTTGTCCCGGAAATGTATACTTCACGAGATATAGGCCTCGAAATTTCCGCAAAACCCCAACTAGGACTTTAGTTAAACGCATTTACTAAACTCAAATCGAGACAAAATTTTTTTGTTACAGGTATGTTTTGACCCTCCGAACACGCGAGTATAATATATAAATGTGGGAAGTCTTAAATCCAAAACCGAAAACAGGCTTCTTAGAAAAAATTCACAACTTAAAAGAAATGTTGATCCCATTCCTGAGATTTGCACCTGTGAATAGGAGAAAGTCTGAATTCCCCGCCTGAAGGCCGGCTACTTAGAGACAAATTCACAATTAAAAACATACCTATTTCTCGGAAAGTGTGGACTTTCCCCACACATATTGTATACTGGTGTCTTCAGGGGGACAAGACTTACCTGTAATAACAACATTTTGTCACGATTTGAATTTAGTAAATGCGTTTAACTTAAGGCCAAGTTAGGGTTTTGTAGAACTTTCGAGGCCTATATCTCGGGAAGTATATATTTCCGAACAAAAGTTATACACCGTTGAAATCAGGACCGAAAGGACTACATTTGGCGAAAATTCCGAATTTTTTCCGCCAGGTGCACCCTAAAGGAAAGGAGTTCCCGATTTTTCGTTATTTTACTTATATGGCAATATTTGGTTTCATTTTTGTTATGACAACATCAAAAATGTTTTTTGAAACCAATTTTAAAAGTTTATCTATGATAAGTCCCACATATCCTTAAAGAGTTTCCACATTTTGTGAACAAAGATGAAAAGCACAAATTGGATTCAGAATTTCGTGAACTAAGGTTTCTTGATTTTGATCAAATTTGATTTCAAATAATGAAACGGATTTATTTCATTTTTGGAATGCAATATTTGATTTGAAATGTGTTGATGTTTCATACGTTTTTCCAGTAATAGCTAAATTTATACGGAAGATAATGGTATTATCCCATTCCTCAGCAAATGTTGTGCGTGTTTTCAGCCAAGTAAATCTTAATAAAATGAAATATCGAAATTCCCTCAATAAAGATTCAATGGAGGGTGTACTTTATACCGAAGATTATTTGAAACTTAACAAAACAAATTATTATGACACATTAATTAAAACTGACTTGTTGAAAATGATAAACTCAAATATTTATTTACAAAAGACGAAATGACTTTTCAAATATTTATGTATAAAATAAATATCTTTCTAGATTAACTTAAAGTACAAACGTGTTTAATAAATTGAATACCCATTTTATGTTCCTTTTAATAAAAAAATATATTTAAATACATCTAAATGTGCGTATTATAATCTTTGACGATTTTATAAAATAGATTTGACGATTTTTATTTTAAAAATCGTAGTTTTGACGATTTTCCATAAAAATAATCTGGCAGCACTGATGACGACTTCTATTTTGCTTTTCAAATAGTCAGGCTTAATCCCATAGTCGTTGTTTTAATATTTTATTAAAACAACTTTAATTTATTAGTGGGCAAAATTTGCGATGTTTGCCCAGGGGTAAGCTGGGAATACTATAGTTTCAGATCTCGCCACAGATCTTCATCAGTTCCCTTGTTGCTTGTTTTTCAACAAGAAACTTTTTATATCCAAGTGTCAACTGCTCGCTGATCGAGAATTTCTTTGGCACTACCTAAACTCGAGCAACTTCACTTGCAAACCAAAACCAATTGACACTTGGGTATTGTGACTACTTTGTATTATAAATACTTCTATAAAAAAGTGTTTCTAAAATAAGGAATGCTTTGGATTTGTGTTTAAGTCAGGAAAAAGTTTTCAATGGAAGACAGAAAAATTTTCAGGCATTCGATTTCTGGTTTTCGAGCTGACAAAAAGTTATTACAATACGTAAAATATTATTAACAATTTTGGAAATTGGAAGAAAATTTATTTGCTGAAAAGAAGCAGATTGGCTGAAGAATATAAATCTTGCTATAAACGTTCCAATTGGATATATCGCTATTTATTATCGTCTCAATTATGGAATTATATATCGTTTGCTAAATATTATATATGGACCACATATGAAGTTTCTAATTGCCCAAACGCTCGTAAATCCTTTGAAAATCTCTTTAACGCAAATTTTATTCGAACAACCCCTGCAAATCTATCTCATCTATTGCCAAATATTATCATTGATTCTAATTTGGGAGTTTTATCGTCATTCGCTAATTGATACAAATCAAGCATCTAATTCATATCTCTGATCGAATACATCTGCCAATTTTGAACTGAATTCAATCCTTTGGTGGCAGAATTTCAGAATTTATGGAATCTAAAGTTTAAATTCGCGGTTAAAAGAATTACTACAATCAATTACAATTGCAAAACGTAAAGGATCATATCACATGGATCGAACTAGAAGTCACAATTTCATATCATAATTACGCAGTACTTATAGTTATAATTCGCAATTCTACACACGTATTAATTAAATTATCATCATTTTATTCATCACAAGCGCTTGTCGACGCAGCCTCCAATTCACAATATAATGTAAGTACTTTAAAATTCCTGTATTTTACATGTATTTCCATCAGTATTATTATTTTTAACACTATTCACCGCGATTTGTTTAATATTACCAAACGAGACTGGCGTATAGTTTTTATAAGTCATTATCATAAACTTTGAATTTTATATTGCTCACAATATTCTTAATCTTGCTATTTGTTAAATTTAATATCATCGAAAATATCATATTAAATATTAATTTCATAAAATTCAGAATTAATCTATAAATTATGGCGATTTATTCAATGTAAATTTTGAGATAGGTCCGCGAAATTGAAGCCATGTACGTTTAGAATGTTTAATGGGCTGACAAAGTTACAGTCGGCATGGTTGGGCGGGTAATCCGACGAATCTTGAACAACTAAGATTCCAAACTTTATGATGTTTCCTTCGTACTTGTAATGACCATCGCGAATAATATTTATTTACTTTGCTACCAAAAACTTAAATATTATTGTAACTGGTTGAGGCTTATTACTTCTGAAAAGAACACCCCCAAGCCCTGAGCTCGGTCGGATCTATTGGTAGCATTTGTCAGAAGAAACAGAGTCTGCTGAGAGGATCGTTACAGTATAAAAAGTTTATATGTACAGTATAGTCTCGATAATTCGGGCACTCGGTAATCCGGACCCTAGAATTTTTTACATTGTAGACTCGGTAATCCGGACATCTCATATTTTTCGTACCTCGATAATCCGGACATCAATATTTTTTTCGATCTTCAACATTAGGTTCTTATTTATTTCATTGACGTTTTCTTAGCAATAACAATTGGTGTATAAATAAGAAAAATTAAGTTTTTCAAAGTTTTCGGTCCACATCTCGTCTTTCAGGATAGCCACTGTTGACACAGTTATACAGTCAATATGGAATTAACTATTTGAATCTGTCGAATGATTTTTCTACCCTTCAACCATCGACGTCTAACTATGATAATCAACAGTGTTCTCAACGTAGTGTTGGGTTACCTTAAAAATCGATATTGGGTGTTCCTTTCCTCTAAGGGAATTTGTTCTTTAGACATTCGATTAGTGAGAAAGTCCCTTGGAAATGTGTAATGTTTTCCAATGATATTTTATCTAGAAATGTTTAAAAAAATTAAAGCGTTGGAACTAATAGCTTATGTCTCCTTTTATTTTCATTCTTTGATATACAAAATCACCGGCAACTACGAATTGTTGTATTGTATTCTCGTAATTATACAATCAATAGATTTAAATTCTATTTTCTTATTCCAACATTTTTATAACATTTATATAAAACAATACCTTTTTTGGTTTCGACGACAATGTAAAGCCAGTTGCTGATGTTCATAGAAATTGCTAAAATATATTCACCATAATGAGATGATTACATTTAAATTCTGAAGTTATATCTCAAGTCGTTAAGGCCTGCGTACATAAGCTGCTTTGCCTGATTGCCTTGCTTTGCTGCTTCAATAAAAACATAAAAGAACAAAGAAGGCCGACCCAATTTCCAACTGATGGCAACCCAGTTCGAAATTTCGTCTTTATTCTATTATTTTTATTACGTCAGAAATGAAGCAGGTAAGCAAGGCAATCAGGCAAAGCAGCTTATGTACGCAGGCCTTAAGAGACTCATGTCCCATGGACACTGAAAATGAATATGTGTACATAGGCTACGAAGTTTATGTCCTTGAATAAAACTTTGAATAAATATACACCAATTGTAAAGAAGTTTTAGGCTACAAAAATACACAGGAAATGTCACCTAAATTACGCTGAAGGAGTAAAATTAAGCAGTAAATTTGGTAGCCAGGAAAGCTGCTTAAAATGGTCGCAACCCGTGATATTTGCTTAATATGAATTCGGTTACCTTAGTTGTCAGGTTATTATCTAGTAAACCTCCGATATTAATGATTTTAACTTACAAAATTATGTGTTTTTGTGACTACTCGGTAATCCGGACAATTCGATAATCCGGGCATCGCCGAAACACGTGGTGTCCGGACTATCGAGACTATACTGTATATTAAATTACAGCAACTTGCATACTGTGCAATGTGCAAACTAAGAAGTTACGGAAAAGAAAATAAACACGCATCGCGATGTCTTGTTTCTTCCGCAACTGAAAGGAAACTCAATTTATTTATAATCATTTCTTACAACTATACCTTACAATCTAAACTAAACACAAATATACGCACAAGTGCATGCTATGCACACAGGAAGCATAATACGCTGTGGCTGATAAAAATACATACATAATTTATGGCCGACAGTTTTGTTATCATTAACCATAGACCTTTATCACCCAATGACCTGATGCATTGTAACCGTCTCATCAGGAGTTATATACTGTTCTTTGAAAACTCTATCTTAAATTCTGCGGATTGACGGACTTCGTAATATCCACTTAGAACTTTATGATTATTATATATACTTTATATATTATCCGACGAATATTTAAATGTGTTTCCGACGGAATGACGAATTTTCTATCCCATACATTTTATGGTTAATGGCGAGCATATCAACCAACTCAAAAACCCAGTAGGGTTTTATAAAGATTGCATAACTGTCCATATCCTTCTGTTCAAATTGGGTTAACGCATGAATTTCGCTGGGAAAATAAAGAACCTCATCATTCCCTGTACAGCACTCAAAAATATACAGTGCTGATCAAAACATTTGCAACTGAAAACATTATTTTATATGTTTACTAGCTGAACCGGTCCGCGTTGCTGGCCCGCTGTTTGGGTTCTCCATGTAAAACTTAGTATTGTATATATTTATCTATCTAGTATTGATACCTCACGAATCATCATAATATAAATCAATGTTTTGGCATAAACCTCATGTAATGGTATCTCCAAATTTAAAATAGAAAATCTCTTTAATTATAAATGATAAACTTTGTGGCCAACATAGAATGGTCGGTACACGTCCAGGTTTTGGTATAGCCTCCATAGAACGGTGCCTCCCGATTTTCGGTATTCTGATGGTTGTAGCCATAGTATTAGATTAAAATTACTATAATTTGTTTTGTTAGTCTCGGTTGGGAATCCTAAATATTCCTACAGGGATTTGTCGTTATAGGTTCATGTTTTGATATAGCTCCCGTAAAACGGTACCACCTTTTTATTTGCGCTTTGTATGCAACAGTGACAAAAATACTCTTCAGCGTAATGTAGGCGACATTTGATGAATCTCCGTGCACTCAATGATATGGGAGTTGTCTCCCATGTTTCTTCGAGGATATGTATTCTTTTTTTTTTAATTTGCAAATTCTGTATCCGAATATTAGCGATAATGCAACATCTTATAAATGTATTGAAGTATTATATGATTTTCATGGGATATTACTTCAGTGGTTTTAGCCACATTATCCTACCGAAATGACAATAACTTGGTATTTCGTCTCCCTTGGGGGTATAAAACATTTCTGCAGAGAATTATCGGCATAGGTGCACGTTCTAATACAGCTACCATCGCACGGTACCTTCCGAGTTTCGATATTTTGAAGGTTGTAGTCTAGTTATCACACCGAAATGGCTACAATATGGTCTTTAGTCTTCATTGTGAGTATAAAATATTCCCGTATAGAATATTCGGTAGAATTTTATTATGTAGCTTCCATCGATTTTCGGTATTTTTAAGGTTTTAGCGGCATTGTGCAAGAGAAATGGTTATATTTAGTACTCGTATTTAGTCTCCCTTGGAGGTATCAAATATTTTAGCAGAGAATTGTCGGTATAAATCAGCGTCGCCCATAATATTTCCATCAATACTAAAGCATGTGTGTATGCATGGGTGAAGAAAACAACAACCACACGATGTCCATTGTTTCTTTATGTACAGTGTACATGAGAGAGAGAAGCAAACGCAAAAACAACTCAGTGGTCGCCCTCACTATACTGTCTTTCAAAGAAGCGCGTCCCTGGTATAAATCCACGTTTCCATCCATTGTTTTATGGGGGCGATATGACCCCATAAAACAATACCTACCATTTTTTCGGGATTTTGAATGTTTTAGCTACATTATTCAACCGAAATGGTTGAAACCTGATTTCAATATAATTTGTGGTGGTGGGTAAAAAGTTCGGTACGGTCGATATTAACGTTGTTTTTACTTGTTGTTAACAAAGTGTTGTTTCATTGAACTCGTTACTATTTTACACTCCTACATCAGTGATTTATAAAAAACATCAGTGATTCATAAAAAATGACTTCAAAATGCTAGTTTGATTTATCTAGATTCTGTTGTATTAAAAAACGTGGTCTTGATCGAGTTATTCCAAATACAGAAGTCAATATTCATGGCGTGTTTGCTGTCCCACTTACTAAATTTGTAAATCTAATCAGTAAGATTTCTTAAAACCCTTTGTTGGGGGAGGTCCAAAACCTCTCCATTTTCGGTATTTTCCCTCCTTATGAACCAACACACAAAATTTCATCAACTTCTGTTCAGTCGATTCGAAAGTTCAATTTAGAACATCCTGTCTGTCTTAAAGAACTTTATATACACTTAGATTGATTATAGATACACCGCATTGTTGGTCCGTCGTTCGGTTGAGAAATCAGACAAAACTGTGGTGGTTTTTTTTTGCACCCTAATTGCAGTCTGTCACAAATGTTGGTATGCAACATTGAAACGAACATGTATTATGGATAAAAGGTTGAGTTGGGCAATCTCGTTCAATTGAACAATCCGGACCATCTCGTTCAGTGGACACCGGTAATTTCTTTGACAAAACTATGTATACTTAATTTCACACGTTGGTTTTTATGATGTTACTCATTCGTCGTTGAACGAGGACAGTGATCCGGATCGTTCAATTGAACGAGATTGCCCAACTTTAATAAAAGGCACTATAACTTATTGAAAACAACAAAGAAATAGTTTTATTTGACAGACGTGAGGTAGTCTTCGGTGCAATGAACGAAAAGTGTGTAATATCTGCATACATAAGAAAATGTAAGGTTCGAATCCCAAAAAGTCCAACATTTGTATCACAAAAGTAAAAGTATGCACTGGAGAACCCTTGTGGGCCTGTGAAAAATTCTTGATAGTTTTGTCACTATAAGTACTGTAACTGTCATTAAAACCAATTAATATCCTCTTAAGGATCTTAAATACATATTTTGTTATAATTTGTTCAATAGAATAGTCCCTAAGTGTAAGGATTATTAGATGTTTCAAAAGGACAATGGCCCTAAAAATATGAGTTTCCTTCAAGAAATTTCCGTTTTATGAAACAGGACAATTTAGAAGTCGATTAAAATAACACCATAAATAAATATAGAGGACAGAACACCGGAATTCTGTCGCTACAAAAAAAAATCGGCAATTCATTAAAATATTGAGAAATCTCAAATGGTTGCAGATATGGACAGAAAGTTTTTACTCATTTCGTTTGGGAAGCAGAGATGGCTTGTCAGAGAGTGTGACATATATGAGATACTGTTGCGACGTATAATACATACCTTTCGAAAACGCCGTAAAAAGCAATAGGTTTTTGACAAATGTAACATTTTAGAAGATTTTGTGGTTTCAGACGAACAGATAATACAATTATTTTAATATTGTTGGAATTGAATGAATCGCCTCCACCACTGACATGCAAAATGAAAAGACTCTGGTAGCAGATACTGCGGTACTCCGGGGATCAAACTATTTTCTCTTCTTCTATTCTATTTTCTCCAAGCCGGCGGAAAGAAATCGTAGAAAGAATTGCACCCACCACAGTGTGAAAAATAGACGTCAAGTCCGATAAAGCCCATTTGTTTTGATTAAAGATTGTGTTCCCGAAAACTTCGGACTCGATGCTCTCAAAAAATACACAAAAAAGCTGATGGGGTTATATGATCTAAAATGTCGATAGTCTCTTCAGAGCAATCGTCCAAAAAGAATGTTATGATCCTTGATGTCGTCATCGGCGCTAGTCAGTGCTGATAACTCAGAAACCACAAAAGGCGTTGATTTAGAATCAGTATAAATATTTGCAAGATGACGACACGTATAGAGATTAATAGCGCAGCAATTTGTTGGTTCATGTTTCCCGTACGAGTTAGGACCTCCCCGCAAGGTCACTTAGAGGCCCAATACCAAGAAAAATGCCTATATGAATACATCGAGGTCTTTTTCCCTTTTACCTTTCTCATCAACTTGAGACCACCACTTTTGAATACAACAATCTATTAAAAGGTTTACGACGTTTCCTACTTTTTATACGTTCTATGCAGGCATATGACGTTTTCGATGTTTATAAAATTTTGACTGTCGAAAACCTAAAAAATTGTTATACGGATCATCCCTGTTCGCACGGGTGTCAAATAACCGAAAACCAGGGGCCAAGGTGGCAAAATAGTATAGAAATCGGAACAAAATTATAACGATTTTGCCTCCGAGATGAGATGTAGGTTTGGCTACAAATCAAATCAGAAGTTGGCATCTAGCAGAGAGTAAAATAAAAATATGGAGTGTATTGAAATTGAATATACATATATAAATTCCCCTTAACTGATCTAAAAATAGATCATATGTTTTTAACTTATTTTTCGACTTCTAGTGGCCATAAAATAACTAATTATTCAATGCTTATTGACGCTGCCGTCTCTCTAAGGTACTATACCCCAGACGAACGGCAGCGTTGATTTGCATTAAGAAATGCATTTAATTTTACCCTGACAGACGACAGCTCTTGTATTTACGAAACAGCTGATTGCTGGTAAACAACTGTTTTGTTGTTTGCAATGTAAACAACAACATACCATTGCTATCGAAAACGATATCGTTTTCGAATGTTTCTCTATAGTTTTGTGGATATTTTGCTCGAGAACGACACACGACAATGACTTGAAAACGATTCATTCGTCGCACAGTGCAAAATATGATGACTTTAGCGGAACTTTACTAATAACTTTCAAAGCAAAAAGGTGCAGATTCCTAAAATTTTGCACAAATGTTTCTTATATTAGTGGACAGTGTGGGGCTCAAATTGGGCCACATAGACCCGCGGTTTCCTGTAGCGCTCATGTGAGTGGCTGCCGTTTTTTACGTTTTACATTCATTTTTCAATCGATTTTGATGCAAATTGGTATATTGAGTTTTCAGCGGATAGAAAACTTAT